>NW_017731445.1:3570834-3573393 GCF_001890085.2 Hipposideros armiger | reverse complement strand
CTCTTGCCTTTTGATAATAGTCACTCTAACAGGTATGAGGTGGTATCTTACTGGGCAATATCACCACTCTCGATTATGAGAAAAACAAAAATAGTTTCACAGTGGTATTAAGACGCAAAGCATTTGTTAGCCAGCTACATGGCTATGGTTGAAATTAATAGTAGAGCAACCTGGAGAGGCAACAGGTACCAGGGAACAGGGGCAGTGATTCTGGCCCTCTGGTCCAGGCTGTTACAGGCTTCTAGGAGCCTAAGAACATTTCCAATTTATCAAAGCAGTAGGACCAGGGGAAGGGGTATGCAGGGTTTGCTCCTCAGGGACTCATCTTCCAAGGCCCCTAGGTTGCACAATGGCTGGACTGGTGGGAGGCAATGGGGGGGGGGTGTATCTTGGGAACATTTGTTGGGTGCCCAGAAAACAGGCACTGACTGCATTTGAACTGACATATTTGAAAAATGAACTTGATTTCAGCGCATAGTGTTTCAGTGATTCATTCTTTATATGTGCATTTACTCAGCAGAAGTGAGTCGAAAATAAGATGGATGCTAAATTTATATGTTAATTTTAATATTGAAGCTATCCTATATTTGAAGAATAAGATCAATGCTTCAATTTCATTTCTTACATGCTACTGAGCGTTGTCATTACTGGAAAAAAAAATCATTTCCGAATGCATCCTCCCCAAGTTCCAATCTTAGAGGGTAGAGGAGTCTCGAAAGAGGCATCTTGCCTTTTGCTGATGGTCTACTCGGGGATATACGTCAAAGTTCCCACAGTATCATTTACTATTTCAGTGTGAAGGGTACGTAGCAAGGGTGGTGGTGTTCCCTTACAGTACAGTGGGATTTATTTACTAACTGTGTTCTGAGTGTTCGCTGGGGTTGGTAGGTCAAGAGCTTCATAGACCCCACAGGCAAAGCCATTGGACATTAACCAAAGGAAACTCAGCAGTTGTTCAGGAAAATGATCCCTCCAGGAGACAGGAGTCACTGCTGGGGGGCTTTAGACCACGACCTCACACTCTGTGATTTGCGTGAAAGATTCCAAAGGTTTGTGGAAGGTTCTGTGGGGGACGGAAGGAACCTGTCTCCCAGGCAGCCAAGGTGGAAGCAGATGAATGATGGCGTCTACGGAGCAGTGTCGATGGAGGGAGGGCAGGCCAATGCGACTTGCGACCCAGTGCTTCTTCTGCCCGGGGCTGCTGTGGCGATGCAGGTGGGCTCTGTCTTCACCAGCAGACTGGTGGCTCTCCGCACAGACCTTCCTCATTGACTTCTGCCTTGGGAACCACTGGGTGACACTGGCTGCTGTGGGTGGTTGTGCATTTTGTGTTGTTGGACCACAGGGCTCAAATCCAGAAGGAGGGTTCTTTTCTAATTCGCCAGACCAGAAGGGTGCTGTTTTGGGAGATGCTTTTTCTGCTGTGCACAGAGGCATTGTAAAGTGTAGCAGAGAGCCTGGGGAAAGATTGGGAGAAGGAAAAAGAGTGAATGAGTTGCAAGAGAACAGCTTGAGCATTAAAAGGATTAGCTATGAGACCTATTGATGAATCTTTGCCACCCCTTCTCCCTTGGTCCCTTTGAGAAAATGGGAAGTAGTTTCAGTTCACTTGGAGTTTCAAAAAAATCTCTCACTGGAGTTGATATTAGAAAGGCAGGAAGATGTTAAAAAAGGAGGTAGGAAAACGAGCCTGTATTGAGCACCTGGTATTATACTTGCATTTGTTATCTCAGGCCTCCATTCTGACCTCAGCATGTCTCTAAATATTGTTCCTGATCTAAAACCATGTCAGATCACCAAAACCCAGGCAGACAGATGTCATTTGGGGCTGCCTAAGTAGACACCAGTGTATGGAAAACAAAGCTGACGAATGAATGAAAATGCCTGCAGCAAACACTGAGGTATGCAGTTTCCTATCTCTAAGAGAGCTCTGTGAACCAGCCCGTCTACATATTTCCAAAACACTGATATCCGTGATTTACGGGCCCTGAATCTTCAAGAAACATTACGTCCAATGTGGGTCAGTATTAAAGGTATTTCATTATTATATCTTGAATTTTCGAAAATTGGCAATTGGGCATGATGTATACGTAACTCCCTATTAAATGGGATATTTGATTTGCTAAAGTACCCTGTATGTATCTGTTAGAAACATGTTCTCTATATCCAGGCATATACCCATAGAGAAAATCTTATTAATCTAACATTGATTTGTTTAAATGATCAATTCAAAACACTGGTTAGATGTTATTATTTAAAAATGTCTGTCTAGATCCAATCCAAATGCAAATTAACATATTTTAAAAAACGAATGCTACCCAGAGTCTGGCATTTCCCAAAAATGGTTTAGAGTTCTGTGTGACTCAGGAGCAATCATTTAGAAAGCACTTACTCTGTGCTAGCCATTGTTCTACGTGATTAACTTCTATTAACTCATTTCATTTCTCAACCACGTGGGTCTGTAGTATTACTATTTTCCACTGATAGAGGAGGAAGTGAAGAAGTAACCTGCCCAAGAACAACTATCTGGAAGTGGTGGATGTGGGTTTCAGTCCCAGC
>NW_017731445.1:3567372-3569434 GCF_001890085.2 Hipposideros armiger | reverse complement strand
GGAAGGAGGCAGTGAAGATGGAGATTCTCTCAGGCAGAGCAGAGCTTTCACCGTGTGTGCAGTTCAGACCCAGCTCAACTGCGAGAGGTCCATGGTCTGTGCAAGAGTTTGGGGATGCTGGTGGTAGTGCCTGGGACTTCTGCTCAGCTTCCTGGCCAACAGGAACATCCATCAAAGCTCCACCTGGGAGCAGGGTGGTGAAGGGGCTCAGAATAAGCCACGCGCAAATATGTCAATTTGCCGTAAGGATTATTTTGAACTGAAGGCAACTGAGAACCAACAGATTCAGGAAGGGTTCTCTGTCCTCCCCACATCTGCCTGAAAGCAGGGCATAACTTTCCCTGTGAAGAAAGTGCCCGCCCTGGACCAGGGAGAGAAGAGCAACTCTTATCGTTGGAGGTGGGGAGTCAACACCAAGATGAGTTTGCATAAACGGACCTTACTAAAATAGCCCTTCTCTTCCATTAGTTCCCCCATATATTCCTAGTCATCCTCCCTTCACGATTTATCGCCTTTTGAAGCTGTACCTTTGTTATCAAGGTATACAAGCCCCTGAATCTAACCACGTCTTTGAGTTTTACTTCTTTTTTTGTGAACCCACATGCATGTAAATGTTAATAAAAATGGTGTGCCTTTTCTCCTGTTAAGCTGTCTTATTAGTTTAATTTGCAGATCTCCAGCGACATAACACAAGAGTGTAGAGGAAAACATTTTCCTTCCTGACAATGGACAATGTCAGACAGTGAAGTCCACGGTAAGGAAGGAGGATGGAGGATTCTGAGCTGGCCTCTCTCTCACAAGCGGTGGGGGAAGAGGCCCGGAACAAGCCCGGCAGAGCTCTGCAGTGCTGCAGCCCCCACCAGGACCGACGGCCATGAAGAGACCGGTGGAGGTGAGCAAACCTGTGCTCTGGGATTCTAAACAGCCTAAGGCTGCTCTCATGGCAGAAACAGTAATGGGGACTATGGAAGCCAGTGCAGCCTGTGGAGGATCAACCCACGGGCTGTGGGCCTGGCCCCCAGTTGATCAAAGGCACGGGGAGAGTAGCATGTATTCCTGCTGTGGCCTGAAGGCCTGCCACGTAGAGGGGAACCATCTTGCTAGGGGTGTCTGACCAGACAGCCAGTTGCAGCGGCCAGAGCCCCACCTGCCCATGGGAGTGCCTCTGTTCGTGGGTGGGATTAAGTTTGCTCCTTCCTGTGCAGACAGGCAGTCATTCACACTCCAGAGCTTTGGTGACTTGCTCTGAGCTTCGTTTGACTCCCAAACCTTCGTTTTCCAGATTTCCTGGCCAATTGGGGTCAAAGAAGGAAGAGATGACTGATGCGCTGCTTTGGTCAAGAGCCAGTTACAGTGTACCAGTTAAACTTGAATTTCAGATGAACAGTGAGTAATTTTTTAGTAGAAGTGTGTCCCAGGCGATATTTGTCTGCCTATCTCTATCTATCTATCTATCTATCTATCTATCTATCTATCTATCTATCTATCTATCTATCTTAGAATATGAGTCTATCCTAGGCAATATTACATAACTATTGCCTGGGACATACTTGTATTCTACATTATAAGTATTGTATATATATATACTTATATTAAAAAGCTATTGTTTATCTGAAGTCCAATTTAACTGGGTGTCCTGTGTTTTTATTTGCTAAATCTGGCAACCCTACCAGGAGAACATTGCTTGTGTGGCCTAACTGTGGCCCTGGCCATGGTCATATCACTGTAGCCAAGGAAACAGGAGAGCTAAGGTCATAACTCAATGGGCTGAAGCCCTCACCAGACCTCAGATGTAATTTGTTTGGCCAGTAGGGAGCTTTAATTTTCATTTTCAAATGATTGCCAATCTTTAAAATCTGGGAGATCTCACATATGCACCAGGGCTTTTCTAGGAAAAGTGGTAGAGCTGGCAATATCTCATGGGAACAAATTGATTGATGCCCACCTTGGTTTCATTTATTCCTGGTTCCTGGAGCTGAATTGGGGGGCATTCTAGAGCATTCAGTTTTCTAAACCTGTCCCTAGAGCAAGGAGGAGTTTTCTTTGGTCCTGAAAGCCCTGA
>NW_017731445.1:3565936-3566916 GCF_001890085.2 Hipposideros armiger | reverse complement strand
CAGAGATTCCCAAAGAAGGGCTCTCGAGTGAACTGACAGTAAAATGGCTCCCAGATGAAACTCAAATATGAATTCTCAAAACCCACCAGGCAGGAAATGGAATTTAGCTCACAACTTGATTAAACTTGCTCAATAATAGACAACCAGGAAGGTCATTTAATCCAAAGTTTCTTACAGTGTTGTCTATGACTCACTGCATTTGAAGTGCCCTGGGATATCTGTTAACAATCTAGGCCCTGGATTGCCCCCCAAACCGTCTCAGCTGGAACCTCTAGGAGCAGACACCCCCTCCCCGCCAGAAATCCACAGTGACAACGAGAACCGCTGGAATCCACTCCTGTGTGGAGCACAGCCTCCAGGAGCCCAACCCAGCCCACCAGTGAGGGAAAAAAAGACAAACCTACTGGTCATAATATCTGAGGATAGATTGCTCATCTTCAAATTACCCACCCAGGTGAATGAAATGCTCAGTCAGGGTAAAAGCAGACGTGAATTTGTCCAAATCCCTGTAATAAGGCTCCTGAAGGAGGTGGGGAGTTAATACCAGTGTTCAAGGGTAACTAGTGGCATTAATTAAATCACCCCACAGGGCTTGGGGTGAGAAAACAATGATTTACCAATTTTAGTAGAAGTCTGTCCCCGGCAAACCGATCCTTCATAGTTATAGATTGGTTTAATGAATTACAAGAAAAGTTACTCAAGGAGAATTTTTCCCCCTAAACTTGGAGTTAGACCGGGTCAGTAAGGGTTTTGAAATGTAGATGGGGGACCCAGTTGCCTTAGCAGGGCTCCTTGTGAGGTGGGAGGAAGCGGGGGAAGGAGGCAGTGAAGATGGAGATTCTCTCAGGCAGAGCAGAGCTTTCACCGTGTGTGCAGTTCAGACCCAGCTCAACTGCGAGAGGTCCATGGTCTGTGCAAGAGTTTGGGGATGCTGGTGGTAGTGCCTGGGACTTCTGCTCAGCTTCCTGGCCAACAGGAAC
>NW_017731445.1:3534007-3563704 GCF_001890085.2 Hipposideros armiger | reverse complement strand
TAAGCTCATGTAACCTTTGTGGAAATAAGTTCATATCCCCCCACTGCTAGCTTTAGAGCCACGAGGGGTTGGGGGCCATATCAATCAGGTTAGTCTAGGCTATGCAGCCATAATAAACACACTCCAAAACTTCAGTGGCTTAACACGTACATGTTTAAGCCCATGCAAAATGTGCCATGAGTTTGGCAGCTCTGTAGGTAGTGACACAAAGATTCAGTTTCTTTCTTTCCTGTGGCGTTTGTGGCAGGGGAAGAGATTGCTGAAGGGCCTTTTATGGCCCCTCCTCTGCTCACATCTCATGGGCTGGATCCGGACTCATGGTCTCACTTAAAGGAAGGGGCAGAGAAATGCAGATAGTGAACATAGGGGACTACCGCATAAAAGAAACTACCCCAGGGACACGAGATGACCCATGGGACCCCTCTCAACTCCAAGATCTTACATCCTGTCCTTCTTCAGGGTGGTCATATGGTGTGGTCTGTGGGCACACCAGCTCACGATTTATAATGACCGGTAGCCATCACGCAGAACGGGTGCTACATATATTCTGATCTTTAGGTATTTCCAAATCCCACCTTTTCTTCCTGATAATGATAACTAACCTTTATTTTAACTCTTATTATATGCATATATTGACTCATGTATCTTTGCAACAGCTCTACCAGGTAGATACTATTTTTTTTTTCCTGATTACTATTTTATTTTATTTTTTTTTTACTGGTACATGTTTTATAGATTTAAAAAAACAAAAACAGGCACTGTCTGTATTTGAACTGACATAGTTGATCAATGCTCTTGATTCCACTGCACACTATTTCAGGGATTCACTCTTTATTTGTGCATTTACCTAGCAGGCGGCCTAGAGTCACTGAGTGGCCTCCTCAGGGTCACACAGCTGGGTGGTGGGGACTGGGCTTCCTCCCCTGAGGCTGCATCATACAGCCCGGCCGTTGGCGGCTCTGCCGTTACTAACACTAGGATCACCAGGCTTTGGGCTTCGACAGGTCCAGCTAGCTTCCGGGGTCCCCTCCTCAGGATTCGGAGGCCATCTCATCTGGAGACTGCAGCCTGAATAGAAGATAAAACTGGGAGCACTTTGACCAGCTACACTGACTGGACTTTAATTTGATTTAAAATGCGTTGTATTTTGCTCCCACAGGGAACTTGAACTCTGTTTTGTTCTACTTGCTGCATAGTGGCCCACGTTCCAACAGGCACATTTTCCAGCACTCTTCCCCAGCCTGGTCCTGAATCCAAATCACTACCTTTTCCCTTTAAGCTTGGTTGGAAAGTCAACAGACTTCTCTTTGTTGTTTTTCAGTTGTTAGGAACTTATTTTTATCTTTATTTTTGAACAGGTCACACATTTACAGAGTTCAACAAAACAGTCAAGAGAAATTCTCCCTCCTTTCAGCTACCTGAAGGCAACCAATGTTGTTAATGTGTTGGGTGTCTTTCCAGAAATATTTTATGCATACACAAGCAGAGGTATTCTTTTTTCCTTTTCTGCTCAAATGATTTGCATACTCTGTACATAGTTACTTCATCGTGCTTTTTTCTCAGTTAATATATCTTAGAGATAATTTGATATAATTATAGAAATGATTTCTTCATTTAGAAAAGTTACATAGTATTTTATTGTGTGTAGCTGTTCATAATTTATTCAGCAGTCCCCTTCTAATAGGTATTTAAATTTTAAATCATCTATTATTACAAGCATTGTGGCAACAAATAACCTTAGACAAATGTGGTGTGAGGTGGGAGCAAGGGTAAGTTGGATAACTTTGTACAAGAGGAATTCCTGGGCCCAAGGGCATCTGCGTTTGTAATTATACTAGACATGCCGAATTGTCCCCCATAGGCATTGTTCCAGTTTCCATTCCCACTGATAAAGTATGAGAACATCTATTTCCCCACATATTCAGAAAATATGTTTTCAGTTGTTCTGGTTTCCCACAAGCCGAAAAAGTCAGCATGTTTTAATTTGCGTTCTCTTATTATGAATGAGGCTGAGCATCTTTCATATGTTTTAGAGCCATCTGCATCAATGAGCACTTCTTTCTTGGAGTTTTGAAAGAACACTTGGCTTTGAGCAGGTCCCTGACCTACTGCAGCCAACCATTGAGACTTATAGGTGAATGTCTTGGGGAGCCAATTGTTTGTAATGCTTGGTTGCCGTTGGAAGTGCTCCGAGGCTCTGAGTCCAATCCTAAGCAGGCTGATGGCGCCATCTGTCTTCCTGAGATGGAGAAACAGAATGCAGTGCAGTTTGATAAGGAGGGACCTTTAGGTCCTGGCTTCACACTGATGGAGCTCCCATCAGCTGTGGTTGTGTCCCATCAAAGCTGAAAAGTTTTTCTTTGACCTACTGAATTTTCTTTGGTCCCTCTGAATATCATGGAAGTAGGCATGTCTTTTTTACTTTTTGACTATTAAAAAAAGCTTTTTATTATGAAACAAAAAAAAACACATATAGAGAATAGTAAATTGAACGCCAATATACACATCACCAAGGTTAAGCCACTATGAAGATTATGCTGCACTTGATTCATATGTCCCATTTCCTGTTTCTTCCTTTTGATTCGGATTTTAAAGCAAATAATGCCATTTCACCCTTCTATATGTCAGTAAAGATCTCTGAAAAAATGGATGTATTCATACATAACTAGAATGCCATTATCATATCTGACAAAATTAATAGTAATTTCATGGTATCATTAAATACCTAATCTTTGTAAAATTCCCCAGTTGTCTCAAATGTCTGTTTCCCTTTACAGTTGGTTTGTTTGATTCAGGGTCCACACACTGCATTCGGTTCTTATGTTTCTTACATATCCTCTGTTTCAGAATAGACCCTCACCTACTTTTGCGGGGAAACTGAGTCCACTGCCATCCATTTGGCAGAATGCTTATCCATTCTGAATTTGTGTATTTGCTTTCTCGCGGAGTCATTTAATTTGTTCTTGTAGCCCTTATATTTCCTGTAGAGTGGAAGCTAGCTCTGGAAGCTAATTTATATAGCTTCAAATATTTGCATGAGCGTTCATAGGACATACTGAGTACCTCTTACTGTATCAGTTCGGAAGGCATATAATAGATCTTTTGTCACACTAAGCAAGATTAATGGGGTCAAGTGATATCAGCCAGATCCCTCCATTGCAAATTCCCCCTTCAGTCTTTCCTCTCCTTTTACATATGGTTGAGTCTACTGACTGTGTTATCTGAATCAGTTATTTCATTAGTGGTTCAAAAATGGAGATTTTCCAGTTCTATCATTCCTTTCACATTTATTAGCTAGATTTTTTTTAATATAAAGAAAATAAGGGCTATTTGTTCACTCTAGAATAGTTTATTCCATTCTTACAATGGCCAATAATTGCCTCAGGTTTCTTTGCTTCTTAATTAGCCTGTCCTTTTCCAGCTGAGAAAAATAAAAAAATTAAAACGAAGACCATATCATGTTCAGACCATGGAACTAACCTAGGAGAGAGCTTTCTTCTTAGTTTTGTTTACGATCATTGAATGTTCAGCATCAAGTGTGTGTATAGTTTCATAACTACTAATTGATTCTTTTTAACTGCTGGTCTTATTCTTTCTCTCTGCCTTTTGTCTTCTCCTCAGGGTCTATTCCTTGAATTAGCAAAGTATTGAGATATAAGCAGGAATGTAGACTGAAATACCATTACTGAATATTCTTTTAGAATAAAGTCGAACACCTCTTGTTTAGATAATATAGTGCAGTGACTATTAGTCATACACACTTTAGTGATAACTAATGCAATCAGCTTGCTTTCCATTTCACAGATTAGTTTATTGAGGAAAAATAAATATGTTTGGAAGTTTGTGGGGTCAAACAGGCCTGGGAAGGAAGCACTGAACAGAGGGAGCTGTTTCTGTATTCAGGGCACTGGTTGTGAGAAGACAGAATTTTGGGTAGTAGAGGCAGCTGAGGGCATTTCATGCTGTAAAGGAAAAAGGAAAAGATATAAAGGTGTTACAGGAAATTTTTGCTGCTCAGGAATGTGGTAGGCGCCCCTGTTATGAGCACCTAGAATACTCATTCTTTTCTTATTCCGCTGTATCATGGAGGATGTTTTTTGCTGCAATTCACAGAATACCTAAGAAAGACCACTGTATGGACACGTGCATGCACAGGATTTGGAGACAAACTGGGTTCAAGTCCTGGCTTCATGATTTGGGCAAGCTGCTTTAATCACTTCAGCCCTCAGTTTTCCCACCTGTAATATGGGGATGATAATAAGGCCACAAGGCTATTATGAAGACTAAGTGAAAAGTGCACTGAACATTTTTTCCATTCACATAAGCTCTCAATAGATTGAGAAAGAATTTACTAAAAAAATGGAAGAATTTTTTTCACTTCTCAAAAAGATTCTACTAGTGTTTGTAAAAAAAAAAAGACTCCTTTTTCAATAATCCAGTGGACACACATCTCTGCCAGGGTTCCTTCTGTCGTGTAAACAAGAGCGACCTTGTCAGCCTCCAACAGCTGGATGCCCCTTAGACATTGATAGATTATTCTAAATGTCAAAGGTTCGTGGCCAGATGAAAAGCAGCTTCTAGCAGCCCTGATTTTTCACTCCTATCATTTTCATTCCACCTGTCTAAGGATTGTTCCCTAAAGCAGGGCTGAAACAAAATCCACGCCGCACCGTTACCGACACTTTATATTCCTCGAGCCAATGGCGCCATCGTGTGGTGTTATTACGCCACCACAGTTTGGCACTAGTCCCTGGGTTTGCATCTGCTCAGATTTACCCTGAGCGTTCCCAAGAATCCCTGTTTCAGGGATGTCTTCTTGTCTTTCACATTTAGTAGAGAAAGTGCAGTCACGTGCCTGGTTTCCATCAGCTCCGGAGATGATGCACCATCGCTCACTGCTCCTTTCTGGGTTCACCTTACTCTTGTGCCTCTTGTTGTGGCAGACGGTGCCAAACAGACAATGCCATTTCTACTTGTGTGGCTCTGTTCATGCTTGGGAGACGTGATGACTAATGCCAGGTACCTAAGTAAAAGCAATTTACGTCTCTTCTGAAGTAGGGTTGGAGGGGAAGCGTCTATCTCTTACATGTCCTTCTTTGAACCCTAAGAATTTGAGAATTTCTGGTCTCTTCATTTAGAACTCACTGCCACGCTAGCCTGGAGCACTTTGGGAAAAGCATGGTCTATATACATGACAGTATCTGCCTGAGTATGCTCAGGCAGAGTGTCTGCTGCACTGAGGGGATGACATGAGGCCATTGTGTCAGTCCGAGGACATGAGGAACCCAGAGTATCCAGTTAAGAGGATTAACCAAGTTAATTCCAGAGCCTTGCTACAAAGTGTGGTCTAAGGACCAGCCGTAGCAGTAGCATCATTGGGAGCTAGTCAGTAATGCAGACTCTTGAGTGACACCCTAGACCCTCTGATTCAGAATCTGAATTTTAATGGGACCCCCAGTGACTGGTGTGCACATTAAAATTTGAAATGCACTGAGCTATAACAGTGGTTCTCAACTTTTGTTGCACATCGGAAGAACCAGGGGAGCTTTTAAAAATCCTGATGCCCAGGCCTCACCCCAGACTGATTTCATTGGAATCTCTGGGGGTGGGAGACACATTTAGAAAGAGGTTGACCATTTAGAATAGGACTGTACAATTATCCAGAGCTGGACTTCACTGTGATGATGGTTCAGGGACGCTGGACACGGACCCTTCTTCCCTGAAGACCTCATACAAAGAACAAAAAACATTGACAAAAATCAGCAAAAATGCTCCAGTAGCAAACAATCTAAGAGGTACAAATTCTTGCTAAAAACTTTAAAATGTGGTCACCAAGAAACTAAACAGAAGATCCCGGTGTGGAACAGAAAAGTACCTATCTACCCCAACCTTCCCACCAGAAAGTGTTTCAAGGAAAGAAGGCTGGTGACAAAATCCTGAGAATTCTCATTATTATCCCCAGTATAAAGAAAAAGAACCCTGGAGAGTAAAAAGGCAGCCTAAAGGAGAAGCTAAGAGTGTTGTGTTTGAGGCCTCAGCAGAGGCAAGAAAACCAACAGATCTGGCTGTTTTCCAGCGATCCGCCAGAACTGGGTGAATGTCACCTGAGGGTATCCTTTCACGGGAATGAGTTTTATTTCCTTATACAGGACATGTATAATGTCTCCTGCTGACAAGGGAGCCCAGACCTTCAACAAGGACCTACATAGCTCCAGCAGAGCTCTCTGTGCCTTTAGGCTGCGAAAAGTGGATAATACACACTTCCAACAGTAGTTTGGGCTGTACAACCAGGTCTCAGGTCGCTGAGGGAAATCAGGTCAAATAGGTCACAAGTGTTTTAAATATAACTGACGACAGGGGCCAGGCAGGTGCTGCAAGTAAGTGATGCCCATTAGGTATAAGACAGTAGGGAATGGTGTGGTTCGAAGTAACGGTATCGAGAGAACAAATGCTTCCCCTCCAGCACTGATTCTTGAAGTGTGGTCCCCAGATCAGCAGCATCAGCAATACCTGGGAAGTTGTTAGAAATGCAAATTTCTTAAAGAAACTCTGGGGGTGGAGCCCAGGAAAAACTGTTTTAAGAAGCCCCTTAGATGGTCCTGATGTTCACTAAAGTTTAAAAATTGCCCGTGTAAAAAAGTGTCTAGCAGATTGTTGCTATCTGAGAAGGTAGGTCTGGCGTTCTTATGTCTTCTGATTTTTTTTTCCCCAAGAGAAACTGTAATTGTGGAATTCCATATGGAACCTCCCAATTTTTAAATTTGTTGATAACAAATGTGCAGTTTTGTAGAAAGTATTGAGTGAAACAAACAAAATACATGTTTGTTTGTTGTGGAACGTCTGGATGAAATAGCCCATGTTAAGCGTGAAAAAGATGAAAAGGAATGCTGTGGTAAATGTATAAAAAACTACAGGAAAGAAAAGGAATGAGAGAGACAGAGCATGCAAAGATAGATGAACAATCCAGTCCAGAAGGAAAAAAATACTTAAAGGAAAGGAGAACTCAGAAATGAGACGACAAAATGACAAAAAAAATGGTGTCATTCCACTTTAAAGAGACTTGAGACTATTTGTGGTTTTAAACCTTGTAGAGGGATCAATAACACTGGAAGTCAATGAACACGTTTTCATAAGCCAACCAATCAGTTCAGCGCCTCCCTTCAGAAAGTCAGCCAATCAGGGAGGGAATCACTCCAATAAACAAGCCTCTCAGTGCCAGCCAATCAACAACAATCTCATCAGATGACATTATCCACTCTGCCTTTAAGCTTCTCCTTCCCCCAAATCCAATGGAGATCAATAGTCTGCTCTTCTGGGAGAGACCCTAATAAAGCAACACTCCAGCTTTGTCTTTTTATTTCACATGTTGAATGGTGGTCTCATCCTTAGACGAATTCAGGAATGAAAAAGTTGCAGTAAAATAAAGAGATTGGTGGTGAGAAGTGAATAATACAAACCAGAACTAAGAATAAAATAACCATGTGGTTGTGATTATTGACTAGGATGTAAATGTTATAAAACAAGAAAGTGAAATAAAACTAAGAAAAACAGAAGGTTGTGGGAAGGGGGTGAAAGGAAGTGTAAGACATTTAATTTCCTGAATGTTTTTTTTAATTGGCATCATCTAGCAACATCTAAAATTCAACCAAAGTCCAGATGGACTCTTGTCTTGTTAGGGAGACCACTTCATAGACGGTGTAGAGGCTTGACCGCTGCACTGTATATCTGAAGCTGATGTTGAATAATATTGTATGTCAACTATAATCATATATATATATAGTCCTGGGATGTGGAGTATAGTGTGGGAATGGAGTCAATGGAATTGTAATAGATATGTATGATATGGGGGGAATGGTGGGTGGGAGGAGGGGGTTGTCACTTTGTGAGGGGTGAAAAGGGTAACTATTGCATTGCTTTGTACCCCTGAAACTAATAAAAAAAAGAAAAAATACACATAAAAAAATAAAATAAAATTCATCCAAAGTGTTAAAAATGATTCTAATGTATTAATATCCCCCCTGATGTCTTCTTAGATTACTATAACATAATTTGAACATGTACTAACATGCTAAATATTATCTTTATATCCTTGTAGTTCCTACACAAAGAAAATAAAAACAAAACCAGTAAAATTCAGATTAGCAACAATTTAAAGATGGATTTTGAGTATAACATACATATAGAAAAGAGTACAGATCGCTGTATAGCAAAATGACTTTTCACAGGATGAACAGGACACACCGGTGCAGTCAGCACCTGGTTTGGTGGTGATTAACTCCTTTAGCTTTTTCTTTTCTGGGAAGCTCTTTATCTGTCTTTCAATTTTATTATTTATTTATTTATTTATTTTAAAAAAGATTTTTATTGGGGAATTGGGGGAAGGGGAACAGACAAGTTGCTGTTCTTTTGTTCTTCAGTCTAGTTGTGGAGGACGTTGCTTCACTGGCCCACGTTGGCACCATCATTGGGCTCTTCCCGGGCAGATCAGTTGCCAGCTTCTGGACGGCCTTTCACAGTGGCTGCTGGCCGCTCACGCTGGCTGCTAGCTACACACGGTAGCCCATGGCAACCCCACTGCAGCAGGGGCTGCAGCCTCCGCCGTCCCGGAGACTCACGACAGCCCAGCCCCAGGTTGAGCTGTTGTTCAGCATCTTAGCTGTAGAGGGCAGTGTCACTGGCCCTCATATGTGGGATCTGAACCGGGGCCCTCTGGTGTCCCAAGCCAGTTCTTAACCAATGCGCCACTCGGCCGGTCCTCAGTCATTATTTCTTCAAATAGTTTCTCACTCTCTTGCTTTCTCTTTTCTCCTTCTGGTACCCATATGATGTGAATGTTGGTACACTTGATGTTGTCCCAGAGGTCTGTTAAATTGTCCTCATTTTGGGGGGATTCTTTTTTCTTTTTGCTGTTCTGATTGGGTGTTTTCTGCTACCTTGTCTTCCAAATATAGTTTGCTGGTGATGCCCTCTAGTGTATTCTTAATTTCAGTTATTGTACTCTGCACGTCTAAGTGGTTCTTTTTTATGGTTTTTACATCCTTTTTTATGCTTGCTATCTCTTTGTTGAAGTTCTCACTAAGTTTCTTGAGCATCCTTATAACCATTGTTTTGAACTCTGTCTCTGGTAGGTTGCTTGTCTCCATTTTGTTTTGTTCTTTTTCTGGAGTTTTCTCCTGTTCCTTCATTTGGGATAAATTTCTTTGTTTCTTTATTTTGGCTGCCTCTCTGTGTTTGTTTCTATGTATTAGGTAGATCTGCTGTGTCTCCCAGTCTTGGCCAGGTGGCCTTA
Source organism: Hipposideros armiger (assembly GCF_001890085.2). Taxonomy (NCBI): domain Eukaryota; kingdom Metazoa; phylum Chordata; class Mammalia; order Chiroptera; family Hipposideridae; genus Hipposideros; species Hipposideros armiger. The sequence continues at coordinate 3,554,415 of NW_017731445.1, read as the reverse complement.
TGTATTATAGTAGGTACCCTCTGGGGCCCTGGCACAGTCTCCCTGGTCACCTGTGCTGGGTGCTCCAGGAGTGTCCCTTGTGTGGGTTGTGTGTACCCCCCTGTTATAGTTGAGCCTTGATTGCTATTGGAATGTCAGTGGATGAGATTGACCCTCAGGCTGATTGGCTGTAGCATTTGGCCATGTCCACAGCTAATGGGCTATTGTGCGGGGGGCTTACCCCACTGAGTGGGATTTGCCCCAGTGGGCTTTGGTGCCTCTTGAGACCACCCTTTGTGTGCCACTTGTGGAGCTAATTGAGTGGTGCTCTGCTGTGGTCTGAAATCAACCTCTAGGTATGTTTGTTCTGTGGCCTCTTGGGAGGGTCTCCAGTGTAGGCCCAGGTCAGCCACTGCCTGTGACCAGCTGGGGACTACTTCATAGGCGCTACAAAGCAATCTGTGGTTTTTCGCTGCCTGTGCTAAACCTCGAGGTACGTGGGAGAGGCCACACTGTGAACTGAGGATGGCTGTCACCAGTACTGAGCCTGGGCTAGCTTTGTAAAAAGCCAGGACACCCTAAGGCCTGCTGGCTCCCTTAAAGTTCAGCCATTAATAAAGTGTCATGCCATATGCAAGTTGGATGAGGCAGGGTCTCAGGGAGCTCCTACAGTGGGAGGCATTTTGGTCACCAGTTTAATGTAGACTCTGGTTTGGTACCTGTGCTGACTGAGCCTGGAGCGACTCAGCATAAGTCTCAGAGCACACCAAGCCCAGTTACTGCCCACCTGGGGCTTGTGGACTCTGATTGTTAGCCAAGAAAGAGTGCAATGCAGGTGGGGCTGGCTGCTTGAGGAGGAAAGTGCCTCTGGTGCTGGGGGAGTTGAGTGGGGTGGGGTCCCAGTTAGTCAGCAGGGTGAAGCCCAGGGGCTCACCAGACCAGTCAGATTCAGATTTGGCCCTAAGTGTAGAGGGAGGGCTCAATACATTAAAGATGGCAGCTGCTGCTGGCTGCAGGAGGAGTACCTCACGCAGGAAAAACTGGACTGTCCTCCAGCCCAGACCTCGAAGCCATACACCTCAGTCTGCTCCCCATTTGCCTCTGATGCCTCTTGAGTCACCCTTCCTCCACTGGAGCCCAAGGTGAGTGCCTGTGAGCGAGTGAGTCTATGTACTGGCTCCTTAAGAGGATGTCTATATCTGGGTTTCCCACGGCCTTCCGTCCCACCCAGATGGCTGGAATCCCCACTGTTTCTCACAGCCAGATGTTGTGGGGGCTCCTCTCCCTGGCACCAGTACTCTGGGCTGGGGAGCCTGCAGTGGGGCTGGGGTCCTTTGCTTCTCTGGTGGGGAACTTCTGCAGCTGAGGTATCCCTCCCAATTGTCACCCACCACACGGAGGTTTGGGACCAGCCCATTTTGCGTCTCCACCCCTCCTACCAGTCTTGACTTCTTTATATTCTTAGGTATAAAACTGCTGTTCAGCTAGACTTCAGATGGTTTTCCAGGTTGATTGTTCTATCATTTAGTTGTAATTTTAATGTGTTCATGGAAGGAAGCAGGCACAGTGTGGACTTGCCATCTTGTGTCTCCTCCCTGTCTTTTTCTAATTGATTTGTAAAAGTTTTTATGTATTGTGAATTCATGTTTATTATTGGATATATTAATAATAGAAGTTAATTTTAATGAAGTCCAAGATTATGAGGGTATTCTGTTTCATCTAGGAGCTTTATTGTTTTATATTTCATATTTAGATTTGCAATCCAACTGGAATTGATTTTTTGTCTATGGGATGAGGTAGAGGTCAGGATTCATTTATTTTTTTCCCCATGTAGATTTCCAGTTGACCCAGCACCACTTACTGGAAAGATCGCCGCTCCTCCACTGCATTGGAATTTCTTCATAATCAACTGACTATATGAAGGTTTGTTTCTGGGCTATTTTTAGATCCATTGGTCAGTCTATCCCACCAATATTACATTGCCACAATTACTATAGCTTTATAATCAGTCTTAACATCTTGCCATATATGTCCTTTAGTTTTGTTCTTTAAGATTTTGTTGACTTTTCTTGGTCATTTGCATTTTCAAACAAATTTTAGATTTAGTTCTCAACTTTTTCAGGGAAAGAAAAAGCCTGTTGGGCTTTTCACTGGGAATAAATTGAGTCTATAGATGAAGTTGGGGGGAACTGACATCTTTACAATATTGTGTCTTCCAACTCAGTATGTACTGCTCCATTTGTTTAAATTAAGTCTTCTCTAATTACACTCAGTAATAGTTTGTAGTTTACCATGTAGAGGTCTTACATATCTTTTGATGGATTTATTTCTAGGCATTTGATTTTAAATGCTATTATAAATGGTACAGTTATAAATATTTTATTTAAAAATATTTTCTTACTGATATACAGAAAACAATTGTCTTTTGTACCTTGGTGTTTTATCCATGTGCCTTGCTAAATTAACTTATTAACCCTAACAGTTTATCTATTGAGTCTACTGGGTTTTTGTTTTACTTCTATAATCATGTTATCTGATTTTGTCAGGAAGATGGGCTAGGGGTAGATTACTGTATCCAATCTGAATTTGAGCTTAATTAGAAGCTCAATTTCTGTATTTGTGAAAGCTGACTATTTCCACTGTCCTTAATCCTAGAGTGAAGGCTTCAGGGGTCCTAACAAAACCTGGGGTATTTCATAAGTTCTCTTCTATTAAACTGCAGTTTTGCCTCCCCAGCTCCAAAAACTCTGCTTCTCAACTTCTCAGCCTCTTGGTCGTGTATCGGAAAATGCCTAAAGGGAAAAGTGGAGCTGAATGTAAGGGTCACCTCTCCAAGCCTCTTTTCCTTCTGGGGTCTTGACTCTAGAAATCTCCACTTTCTTCCTGTTAATATTTTAAAAATTAGAGCCACCTTAGTAGATATGAAGTAATATCTCATTGTGACTTAGATTTTCATTTATTTAACGGCCAATGATATTGAACATTTTTCTTGTGTTTATTAGCGATTTGTATATATCCTTTGGAGCACTATTTATTCAGATCCCTTGTCTATTCTAAATTTGTGTTGTCTTTTTATTATTGAATTGTAAGTGTTCTTTATATATTCTAGATACCAGTCTCTAATCAGAGATGTAATTTGCAAATATCTTTTCCCATTCTGTGGCCTGTCTTTTCACTTTCTTGGTATTGTTTGCAGCACAAAAGTTTTTAATGTTAAGGTCCAATTAATTTTTTCTCTCTCTTTGTTGCTTGTGCTTTTGGTGTCGTATCCTAGAAGACTTTGCCTAATGCTAGGTCACTAATGTTTACTTCACTTTCTCCTAAGAGTTTTATAGTTTTAGCTCTTACATTTAGGTCTCTGATCCATTTTGAGTTAATCATTGTGTATGGTATAAGGACTTTCATTCTTTTGCATGTGGATAGTGATGGTCCCAGCACTATTTGTCCCACATCTTTTAAATGGCTCCTTCATCACATTCTCCTTGAGGAGCGCAGGACCTTGCATCCTATGTGGCTTTGTGCTTGCCCACAGGGTGCTGATTCCCGGAACATTTCCCTCAAGATACAATTGGTTCTTAGCCATGTCTTTCCTCGGACCTGGAGTAGATTAGAGATTACTTCATTCAAGAATTTTGACCCTGTTTTCATGACTTAGTACAGAGTAAGGAGTATTAAGAGTTTGGTGTGGAATATATCTATAATTTTGTGGAAGGCTGGGGGAGGGTGTTCATCAGGGTACTACACTGTAAAAGAGATCCATCCCTCAAGCCCCCCATTTTTCTATGGTGGAAGAAAATGCATGTTCTGGCATTCAGAGACAGCTCTGCTCCAACACCTACAGCATTGCTGTTTCTACTGAACTCTTGGCATCTTAAGCCCATTCTGTCATTGTGGGCTCTGATGGGGTGCTGACTCTGGCCACTATGGTCACTAAGGCAAAATGACTTTATCTTTCCCCAAAAGGAACATCATGAACGCAACCAAGTTCCTGAAGATTTCCTGGATGCCCAACGCCTATCCACCAGGAGGCCTATTTTTTAAAAAAAATACTTTTTAGACCTTTCCATGGAATTTTGAGCATGCTGCGTCTATTTTTCCTTCTGGAAAGTGGGGATTTGTAGTGCCCGTCTTTAAGCATACAGACAAAACTACCACTGCCCTCCTGAAATGTGGGATAGAACCCTTGAATCTGGACATTTTTCATGAAGTATATAGAGATATTTGGATGATGGCCTGATAAATATGAAGAGCTGTGTTCCTGTAGTTTCTTTGCTGGCCCCAGGTTCAACAATCACAACTGTAAGTGGCTTTTTCTCTGGAAGATTCACAAAAGCTCTTGATGGTTAGGGAGGACTGACCTCATCCATCTTCCTACTATACTCTCCCTGTGTTAAAATAGCAGAAAGCAGAACCAGTGTTGGGAGGGAGTGTTTTACCACCAGAGGGAAGACTTTCAGGGCAAGGGGTCTTGTTAATCTAGGCTCAGCTATAGTGGGTGAGTTGAGCAGTGAAGCCTATATCCCATAATGCTATGTTTCTGAAGAATTCAAAAGGAAAAACAATAAGAAATTTAGATAAATCCTGTGTAACAAGTTGAGAAAATGTGGATGAACTGTACATTTCACTGAATTATTCTGTGTCTATTACTTTACCTTTTCTTGAACTGCCAGTGAAGTTTCATATTCATTCAGTTATTAATTCAATCCATGATATTTATTGCACACCTACTATGTGCCAGGCATGATGCTTGAGGTAGCAAGGTACAAAAGAGTTCAGCTGCTAGAGAGCTTTTATAGTCCAGTGGGGGAAATCTGGAAATAGATGTAAATCTGAAAATAAATATAAATATAGATAAAAATAAACTACAAACTAATAACTGTAAATGAAGAAAAACATGAATGAGTACAATAAGCTATGATCTCAAAGAGCCTGATTAATTAGGGGAAGGATTTTCTGAGTGTGACGATTAATTTTTTGTGTCAATTTAACTGGGCTAAGTGATGTTCAGATAGCTGGTAAAACATTATTTCTGGGTGTGTCTGTGAGGGCAAAGAGATTAGTGTTTGAATTGATGAATTGAGCAAAGCAGATGGCCCTCCCCAATACAGATGGGCACCACTCAATCCTTTGATAGCCTAAATAGAACAAAAAGGCAGAGGACAGGTGAATTCATGCTCTCTTGCTTGATCCGAGACATCCATCTTCTCCCGACCTCAGACAAAGATTCTCATGGCTCTTGGGGCTTTCGAACTCAGGCTTACACCACCAGTCCCCCATTCTCAGGCTTTCCAAGAAGGACTGAATTACACCACTGGCTTTCCTGGTTCTCCAGCTTACAGACAGGTGGCAGGTCATGGGACTTCTTGGACTTCATAACAGTGTGAGCTAATTTCTATAATAAATTTCTCTCTCTCTCTCCATATATATATATATATATATATATATATATGTATATATACGCACACACACACATTCTATTCTGTTTCTCTGGAGAACTCTGATTCTGATTAATACACTGAGTATGTGACAGACTTGAAGGGGGAATGGTGGGAGGAAGAAGGTTCTAGGAAAAGGAAACAGCATGTGCTAAGGGCCTGGGGTCAGAATAAACTTGGTGCATTTGAGGAATTGAAGAAGTCAGTGTGCCTGGGTACCTGAACATGCAGAGAGCAATGAGATGATATTCAAAGGCTTAGGAGGGATGTGCTGAATGTTCTGACTTTCTATCCAGTGTGCAGTGGGAAACCATTCTAGGGTTTTTAGGAGGGGAATGCTACGATCTGGTTTTATGTACATGTCTTGAGGGTCTCCATGAGGACAGTAAACTCCTTAAAGCAGGGCCAGGGTCTTATGTTTCTTTATATGCTCCACAGAACCAGCATTATGCTGTGTACATCACAGGGACCTGGTGTTGTGATGATAATTCATGTAGGAATTCATTTAACTTTAAGTTCAAAAGTTTGTTTAGTTGCACTAGGTAAAGATAGAATATCTGTGTTCCCTGTAACACACTTTGGGAAAACTAGGGTTCTTTTAGTGTACTAGAAGGATAAATGCCTTTCTCTTCATATATGTGTGTGTGTGTATACACACACACACACACACACACACATACACATACATATATACTAAGGGTGCCAAAAAATGTATACACATGACTTGTATTCATCTTTTGTTATTGGTATATACTGAGTATTATAATTTTAATACAGTTTTTTCCTTTCTTAAAATGTGTATACATTTTTTTGGTACCCTCTGTATACACACACATATATACACACACATCACAGATGTGTGTGTCTGTGTGTGTGTGTGTGTGTGTGTGTGTGTGTGTATAAAATTTTTTAACAGTGAGACCACTTCTTACTACTGGAAATCCATGAATGATTTACTACTTTTCCTAACCCTTCTCTATTTTTAGTTGAAGACTATTTCTTTTTTCAATTTGCCTAAAAAATTGTCCAGCTAATAAAAAGATTCAAGGGCAGACAAAAGGAGCTTCCACAGGTTATGAGAAAATGCCAGGCTCTTGAAAGACCTCCACGGATACAAAAACATAAATCTCGGAACTCTCTTTTGAAATGTCATTCACCTTCCTCTCTCATAGGAAATCAGGGCCCAGAGAGAAATTAACTAACGTTACAGTTCATCTGGACCTTGTTATTCAAACCAGGATCAGGATAGTAGAGGAGGATGGACCCAGCAGAAGCAAATCCATTTGGATTTTTATAGTTTCTCATGAAAAAAACAAAAAACCTCCTGAAGTTTTGAGTAAGACAAATGTATTTATTCAACCGTTGGCACCTGGAAAATATTATTCACTGATGACAATCCAAAGAGGTATCTATTGGGGTGAGATGGCAGAATAACAATGCAGGAACAGGAGTCATCACTTGGTTTTGAAGCGATGGGGCCTCTAGAAGACATACAGCCATCAGGGATGTTTTAACACCATGACGCCTGAGGCCTTAGCAGGCTGGGGAAGTTTGCTTCTTCCTATCACTTCTGGTTACTACTATTAGTATTTTAAGAAAATATGGATTCATTCATTTATTCACTCATTTTCCGTCTCCTTCCTTTTCTTCTTTCTTCCCTCCTTCTCTCCCTCTCTTCCTCTTCCCTTTCTTCCTTCCTACTTTCCATCCATCAGATATGTTCGATTATTAATGTTTAGTAGATGCTGAAGTACATAAACAGAAGTTTAAGCAGGGTCCCCACTTTCGTCGAGTTTTCATTCTAATGAGAAATAAAAAATACAGTGTGTGCACGACAGAATCTGGACAGTGCCCAAGACTGTGAAAAGTTGTTCCGAGGAGGAGTGCCACCCCGGGTGGGTGGGAAGAAGGCTGTTGAACATGATCAGGCAGTCCTGACTCAAGAGTGACGGGGATGGAGGTTCCTAGGAGGTCCTCCTGCTTATTAGCTTGCTTTGGGAAGGGCCTGATTCATCCTCATGAGTGGCTCGTTTAGGAAGATTTCCATAGTCAGGAGATTATTTTGGATAGCAAGTAATGATGCCTGGCACTGAGGTTAACCACCCTTGATCCAGACCTTAGGGATGAGCCAAGGAGAAGCTTTGCATGTTCCTGCAAAAGTGGGCATTGAGGCTTTATTTTCTAGGCTTCTCACTTAGTCTCCTCTGCGTGTGAAGGAGTTGCCAGGTGCCACCTCTCAAATGGGCTGCTTTCTTCATCCTGGCGACCTGGTGGGCCTGTTTTTGACTTGAGTGTTTTTTTTTCCCCATTCCTCTTCTTGGATTAGTTTGGGACTCAGTGTGTTGGCCCAGGTGTGTGTCACCTTTGCCCAGCACCCAAATACCACATTTGATAACTTCTAGCAGAACCAAGGGGTGGGGGAGGGCCTTTCAGATGTTATTTGAAGCCATTCTCCTGTCTCCAGAAAAAAATTGCCTGTGTGCAGAGTTGCCCGTTCCCTTTCAAAAAGTCTTCTCAGCAGGAAAACCTATTTATCTCTGTTGGGAAGTGGCCCCTCTGCCATCTAGAGCTATTCTTAGTTCATAGGAGATCTTGATTCTGGGAATTTAAAGTCTCTGGGATCAAAATATTATCTGCTCTGAGAAGCAATGTAGTAAAGTGGTGACGGAAGCAGAGTCCTAGAATCTGTGTCCAAATCCTAGTTCTGTCGCTTATAAGTGGACACTTGCCACCTCTCTGTACCTCAGTTTCCCCAACTATGAGGATGATGTACGTCATACACTCCTGAGAGGATTAAATACCTGAAGTGTCCAGAAAGGACTCTGGCACAGAGTCAGTATATATGTTTTCTCTGTTATCATTTCACCTTAGATAATAGGAAGAATCTATTCTTAGACGAAATTCTCATTAGTAACTTTTTCCCTCTATCTTACTTGGTAAGAAGTGTTTGGATACGTAGATTGAGAGCCACTGACTTTCTTATACCCCTTTCCAGTCTCCGCCAACCCCAGCCTGACACAACCGCTGTCCTGCTTTCTGTCACTGTACATTAGATTTGTCTTTTCTGGGGTGTCATGTAAATAGAAGCAGACAGCATGTATGTGCAGTCTTTTGTGTGTGACTTTGCTCAGCACCATGTTTTTTTTTCAGGTTAAATTATGTTGTATGTATTAGCTCACTTCCTTTTATTGCTGAGTAGTACTCTATGGCAGAGACATTGCCGTATCACCATTTTTTTATCCATTCACCTGTGGTTGGACGTTTGTGTTATTTTCACTGTGGGCTATTATGAATAAGGTTGCTATGAACATTCATGTAGAATTCCTTATGCAGACACAGGCTTTCATTTCTCTTGAGTAAATACCCAGGAGTGTGGTTGCTGAGTCTTATGGCCTGTATGTGTTTTCCTCCATAAGCAACTTCTAAAATGTTTTTCAGAGTAGTGGTACTTATTCTCACCAGCAACGTATGAGAGTTCCAGTTGCTCGTCACCAACACTTGGTATTGTCAAATTTAAAAAAATGACCCATTCTAATAGGTGTGTAGTGCTATTTTGTTGTGGTGTTCTTTGCATTTCGCTGATGACTAATCATGTTAGGCATCTTTTCATGTGCTTGTTAGGAATTTTCATATCTTCTTTGGTGAAGTGTCTGTTAAAATATTTTACCCCCCCCCCCAAAAAAAATAGATTGTTTGCCTTTTCATTATTGAACTGCAAGAGTTCTTTATATATTTCAGTTAGAAGTCCATTGTTCAACATACGTATTATGACTATTTTCTCCCAAGCTCATTTTTTTTTACCCCCCCTTCCGTCCAAGCTCATTTTTAAAACCTTTGCTCCTTCCAAGTTATATTGGGTATTGATCAAGCATTAACTTACCCTCAAGTAGTCCCAAACTAGAGGATCCCTTAAAGAAATGCCAAGTAGAAACTAATATAATGTTATATGCCCATTTTACCTCAATAAAAAAAGAAACACCAAGTAATTGCTTGCTCTTGCAACCTGGTATTTCTCCCATTCTTAGAGCTAAATGTTTATATTTGAAGTTGAAAAGACACCCTGTGTGAGCCTAGAAACACCATTCCATCTGATGCTGTCAGAAAAAACAGCTCTCAGACCTAGCATTCTCAAATCTGCAAGATGGAACAAACAGATGTTTTGTCCATCACGGGAGGGGGTCTATCACATTTCTGAAAAGTTGTTTCTTTTCTTCTGTAGCATCCTAGCTTTTATTAGTGAGCAGTCTGACCAGATGGGCCATCTCGTTTCTTTGTTTCTCTTCCAGCAGAGAGTCAAGTTATCCAAGGCCAGTAGGTAGGTCCTGACTGCTGTACAGGCTTAGAGGATGGACACTGGAGGCCAGTCCAGCCCCACAGGAGTAGGACCCAGGAGGCATTTATCAGACCAGGAAAAGAAACCTATCAACCAAAACAACTGAAGGAAACAATGCTGTTTTAGGCAGTCAGGAAACTTCTAATTTCCATCATCCTCTAACAGATGGTAAAATAATAGAAATACTGTCTAGTGGTAATCAAGCACTTCCTAGTTCCCAGGTGCTGTGCTAAGCAGTTCACATAGACCTTCTCACTGAATCTTCATAAGAACCTCAAGAGAGAGGTACTTCTATTATCCCCATCTCAGATAAGGAAACTGAGCCTTAGGGAGATTATATAACCAATAATGGCGGAGTTGGGGCGTGAACTCATGTCTGACACCAAACCTGTGTCTCGAGCTACCTCAGAAACTGTTTTCTCTCACAGGAGAGGAGCTCGTCTTCACAGTTAGCTTGCATTTTCTTGTTTCTGTCTGGCTGTCTTTTCTTTGCTGATCCCACAATTTCTCAGAGGAGAGAGGATGGGGCCCCTCGCTTTTCTGAGTCCTTTGCCTGGGACAGAATTCCTAATTGCGAGGGACAGGGGAGGGGCTCTACGTCATCTACATTTTGCCCTATTGACTGATCTAGGCGGATTGAACTGCCACCCAAGCTAAGGATATATGTCCTGGTTTCTTACTTATAGTGAGAGAGACGTCTGACCCATCACACTCTGCAGATACATTCTAAGGCCTTCATGAGAACCCCCACATGTCTCAGTACCCTGCCTTCTTCCACCAAATGCATTCTAGATTTTGAGAAGACAGCCACACAGCTGAGCTGAGATGAACACACTGGGTGTTCAGCTAGGCTCACTCACTGTAAGTAAGGAGCTTACTTCCACACCAGCCATGCCGTGAGTCTCATTCAAGTTTGGGTCCCAGAAAAATCATAAATGTCCACATGTCTTGATCTTTCAGATTGCTCACAGAGAGTTGAAACCATCCATGTTAAAACTGGGAACTCTGAGTCTATATTACTTAATCCAAGATAACCCTTGATTTCTGTGCCAAATAACTTTGTCTATGTCCTAGGATATTAAATTAAATAAGCAATTTGGGAAGGTTTTTTTGTTTTTGTTTTAAAGTACAAGGCGGAAATACCCAGGTCCATATGGGAACAGAGGCTCAGGAAGGCCTTACCTGTGTCCCTAGACACCTGTCTGTAGAACCTTGGGGGAGGACGTACTTTTCAGCCGTGAAAATCATGGTGGAGGCCAGAGGGAGACAAAACGGACAAGGAAAGTGCATGTGTGTGTGCGTGCAGGTTCATGCATGAGTGTGCCTGGTGGACAGGAGGTGGAGTGTGCTTGTGCACGCGATGAGCAATGGTAGGAGGTGGAGTGTGTATGTGTGTGTGTGTGTCCCCTGCAGATGGCAAATCAGTCCTATCTGAGCTCTGTGCCCTGGCCTATCCCCTGGCATGACTGAAGGGGATTTAAATGTGAGCAAACCCACTTCAGGAGCACCGCTCAGTAGCCAGGAATCATGGAATCTGCTAGGCCCTTGGGTAAGCTCATCTTGAGGCGTTTGATCAATGCCCACACCCAAAGCGAAGTTCCTTGACCAACCGTAAGCAATGGATAGAAGTTTTGTTTTAGTTTAGATTAGCTTTAGTGGTTCTGAGGCTTTGTGGGAGAGTAAAAGCACAAGTATTTCCTTTTTTAAAAAATAGGTCAGTACGTAGATTAGTACCTGCTTATTTTTGATTTTGCAGAAGAGGAGGAGGGAGAGGTAAAGAGTTTGACTTTAGGAAGAATCAGGGCACCCAGACCCTGTGTAGGCAAAATTGTGAGGTCGGCAAAATTGTTAGGTCAGCAAAATATGTTGCCTGAGCCCTGATCCTAATCGCCATCCCTGCGTTCTTCATCGTTCAGGCATTAATTTCTCCCTCATTTCTAAACTGCTTTCAAGAAGGGCTCTGCGTATCAGCTATTTACCCATAGTGTAAATTTTGATAGTCTCTTTCTAAGGTGGTGGAGTGGTGCAGTGGTTTATGTACCGCGCCACTCAGGCCTGCCTGAGTCCAAATCCCACAGTAAATGAATGCATTTGCTCAGCTATTCTCTCCTTGTTAGTCTTTTTAGAGTGCGTCCAACGTTTTCCCATGTTACATAATGCCACTGCAAGTATATTTGTATAGAAACAATTTCATTCCTGTGGGTTAATTTATTCCCAGAAGTGGGATCGTTGGGTCAAAAAGGCATTTACTGGTGTGTGAACTTGAGAAGTCACTCAATATCTCTGCGCTCAAGTTTCCTCATGTATAAAGTGGGGCTGAAACGTTTCCTCACAGGTTTGTTGTAAGAATTAAATGAATTACTATATGTAAAACACTTAGAATAATACCTGGCACATAGCAAGTATTGTACTTAATACCTAATTTGTTATTATTATTACCTCTGCCAAGGGTATCAATTTTAAGCCTTACATCTACTTCTGAGGTGAAGGGTTATCCCTTATTGAAAAGCATCTTACGTTTTAGGGCGTATGGGAAAGTGGCTTCTTTAGAGGGAGGCATCTTAGCTGATACCTGGAGGCAGGTGTCTATCGTTAGCGCCAGGGGCAGCCCCCTCTGCCACGGAGATGGGTGCCTCTCTCAGAGGTGAGTGGCAAGTGGTGCAGCTCAGAGAGCTCTCTTTGGCCAGGTGAACCCGAGCAGCCCGGGGGCTGAAGGCAGGTCAGCTACTTTGACTGTAAGCTTGCTCCTCTCCTACCATGCTCAGGGGTCCGTGTTTTCCTAGATAGCCAGGGGGCCTCCAAGAGAGCTGGAGGTGCAGTGACTGGCACAAAATAAGGGCCGAGGGAATGTGTTTGAGAAAAGAGCAGCATTGGGGAGCGAAGCTGTTTCGTCACCTGCTTCTGCCTTTCGTCTCTGCTGCCCCCAAGACCCAGGGCTCACGTAAACATTTATAGGGCTCTTTGAAGGCAAGTGGTAGCTCAGGACCGGCAGCTCCAGTACACTTAAGTGCAAGTCCTTCAAGTAGTGGACTGTAAATTCTGGGCTCCTGGGAGCCCTTGGCAGAGCTGTGCCCTGTGACTTTCCCAAGGGTCACATTCAGATGCCTTAAACAGTTATGGGGGTCTCAAGGGCAATCGCCATCAACTTCCTTGACACTTCCACTGGGCATTTTATGTAAAAAAAATTTCATTTTATTTTTTCCTGTCTTTATTGAGATATAACTGATATATAACATTGTGTAAATTTAAGGTGTACAACGTGTAAATTTGATACACTTATATACTGTAAAATGATTACCACCATAGGGTTAGCTACCATCTCCATCGTGTCACATAATACCCGTTTGTTTTCTGTGGTGAGAACATTGACGATCTACTCCCTTAGCAACTTTCAAGTATACAATACAGCATTATTACCTATAGTCACCATGCTGTACATTCGATCCCCAGAACTTACTCATCTTATAACTGGAAGTTTGTTCCCTGTGACCAGCATCTCCCCGTTTCCCTCACCCCCAGTCCCTGGTAACTGACCACTCTGCTAGCCTCTGTTTCTATGGGTTTGATTTTTTTAGATTCCACAAATAAGTGATATCGTACAGTATTTATCTTTCTCTGTCTAACTTATTTCAGTTAACATAATGCTATCAAGTTTCATCCATGTTGTAAATGGCAGGATTTTCTTTTTTCTCATGACTAAATAATATTCCATTGTATATATGTACCACATCTTCTTTATCTAGTCATCTGTCGATAGACACTAGGACCTTCCCACGCCTTGGCTGTTGTGAATAATGCTGCCGTGAACATGGGAGTGCAGATATCTCCTCCAGATCCTGTTGTCATTTCCTTCAGATAAATACCCGGAAGTGGGATTGCTGGGTCATATGTTAGTTCTATTTTTAATGTTTTGAGGAACCTCCATACCGTTTCCATAGTAGCTGCATCAGTTTACGTTCCCACTAACTTTGTATAAGGGCTCCCTTTCTTCCACATCCTCTCCAACCCTTGTTATCTCTTGTTTTTTTCATGATAGCCATTCTAACAGTACCCTTGGCATTTTATTCCCTGATGATTTGGGAATGATATATATATATATATATATATATATCATTCTATCTATATCTATCTATCTATCTATCTCATATATATATACATATATATATGTCAATGGTCTATTGAAGGCTGATATTTCTTGATTTAAAGGGAAATCAGGTACATGTATATTCTGCTTCACTTCTCTGTTATTGATTGCCCTTAGAATTTGACAATAAGGGAGGAATGACTAACATGGAGGGTCGTTAATAAATATTTGTCGAATAAGTGAATGGACGATGACCCACAGTTTCCTATCGTTGGGCTTTTTGGTTGAGTCCATTTAAAAAAATTACAGTGTTATCTTGAATATGTTTGTGTGTGTAACTTTATCTTTGTATTATTTCCTCTTTTTGAAGTGGGATTTCTGGGTCAAAGGGTATAAACCATTTTATAGCATTTGATATGTGTTTCTAAACTTTTTTGCTCAAGGACTGTGCCAAGTTCAGATGCTTTCAGCAATGTTTGGTCGACAGTTTCACACTACCTTGAACTGCTAACGTATTTTTTGTTATTAGGTGAATAATGGCATCTAGCTATTTTAATTTTCCATCGCTTAGATCTTCAGTGAGGCTGACTGTTTTTCTGTATTTGATTACTAGTCGTATCTATTATTTTGTGAATTCTGTTCATTCCTATTTTCTATTATCAATTAAATAACATTTTTATCTAATTAGGGTATGAACCCTTTATCCTATTTGTTGCAAACATTTTCCCTAGTCTGTTATTTTTTCCTTTTCTCTTTCTTTCCCCTTCTTCCCTCCCTCCCTTAGTTCCTTCCTTCCTTTTCCTTCTGTTGTTGCACTGTTTTGTTAGTCAAATCTGTTGATCTCTTCCTTGGATGTCTTTGTTTATAAACCATAAAAATATGAATACGGGGCCGGCCGAGTGGTGCATTGGTTAAGAGCTGGCTTGGGACGCCAGAGGGCCCCGGTTCGGATCCCACATATGAGGGTCAGTGACACTGCCCTCTACAGCTAAGATGCTGAACAACAGCTCAACCTGGAGCTGGGCTGCCGGGAGTCACTGGCGACGGCGTAGGCTGCAGCCCCTGCTGCAGTGGGTTGTCATGGGCTACCGTGTGTAGCCAGCAGCCAGTGTGAGCGGCCAGCAGCTGCCGTGAGCCGCCGTCCAGAGCCTGTGACTGATCTGCCGCTCCCGGGAAGAGCGCAAAGATGGTGAAGCAACGTCCTCCACAACTAGACTGAAGAACAAAAGGACAGCAACTTGTCTGTTCCCCTTCCCCCAATTCCCCAACGCTGTTCCCATCCCCCAATTCCCCAATAAAAATCTTTAAAAAAAAATGAATACTGGTAAGAGGGAAAAGGCAGGCACCTGATATGGGAGGTGGGGAAATTTCTCTAGTTTTGTGTTGCTGGTGAGTTTATACCTCATTCCATATTACTTTAGCCATTTTTGAGTTATATGATTCATTCATAGTTTGAAGGGTATGATACAGTTCTGACACTTTTGGCATTGTGTCTTTGTTCTATGAGATTTAGGAACAAACAGGCAGAAAGATCACTTTCCTTCTTCTTTCTTCCACACTCCTGTGGAGACTATGAAGATGGAAAGAGAGGAGGAAAGCAGCTGGCTTGAGTATTGGAGGAAGGAAGGGGATTATCATTGTGAAGCATGTTTGGAGGAACCAACTAACTACCTTGGAAGTGAAAAATATGAAACAGAGGAAGGGTGTAGTCAATGTTTGTTGGCTTGGGCAAAGCTGGCTTTTAGGGTTGAGGTTAGCGGGTCTTTGTGAGCACTGGTGTGCCACTGAATTACATGAAAGGAAGAAAATTCGCCATTAAATAAGGTGGAAATAGGAGGCCAAGTCTCTTCTGGGTATATCTGAAAATCAGAATATAGAGGCTCCAAAAGTTTAGGTCCAAAGGGCCTGCCTCCCAGGGTTTCCCATCTGGGTTTTCAATATCTGCTGTGTTTCCCATGGTGGCTGTGTGCAGGGCAAGGATGGTGCTCATCTTTACATAATCAAACAAAACATGTGTGCCACTCCCCAGCCACCGGGAACCACTGTCCAGGCAGTTCACGTGGGAAGGACGGCATAAACTTTCTCTTTCTCAGTTGGTGAGTCCTATTTCCATTTGTGTTATTTTAAGCATAAGCTACCACTGCCCTGTGGCCTGACCACAGCATGTGGCTTGTGTGATGTATTTTAGCAAAAAACAATTCCTTGATATACTAGCATAACTGACCTAAAAAGCCATTAAGATTTTAACCATTTGTATTTCCCATCTTGGTTATGCAGCAAACGCAGTGACGGTAGAGCAATTAGTAATTATAATGAGAGGTGAATATAAGAAGTTACGTAATTTTGAGCTGTTGAAGTATATTGTAAAACTCAAAATGGGAGATTTATGAATAATTAGTGCCATAGAAGATGAATTCTGTGCCTCACTTAAGAGTCATTCATGTCTGGTGCTAAGAGTGGCCCCTATCAACCCCTGTCATCACCAACAATAAATATTAGTGCTGGTGCAGGCATCCACGTGACCAACTACTGAAAAACAAGCAAACAGGCAAACTTGCCTGATGGGAGGATAGCTGCCCTTTGGGCATTGCTCCTTTTGACTAGTGACCTCAGGAACTAATCTGGTTTTGATCCTGCCTCTTTAATTTATGTGCCTTTTAGCCCTACCTGATTGCCATCTCTTGGAGCTGGCCACCAGACACTCAGGTGGGGGTGACGTGTTGACTGGTGGGGGGAACAGCAAGGGAAGAATGGATGCTCTCCATGCTAGTCTTTGTTTGAGAGCAGCTGAGGTTTCACTTCGACCTTGAGAAGCCCTTCTGGGAGAGTTTGTTCCCTTAGGAAGGGCCTGGGGTTTTCCTGGCATGGTCTTTATTTAGAGACAACAGCTCTGAGCTCTTAGAATGGAGAGTGTAACAGCCAATATGTAATGGATTCCTGGCACCATATCGACACCTTTAGGGTGGTGATTCTCCAAGTGGGCTCTGGAACCACCGTATCAACATCACGTGGGAATGTGTTAGAAATTCAAACTCAGGCCCCTCCTGGCAACTTGTTAGAAATGTCCATTCTCAGGACTCAACTGAGACCTACTGAAATGGAAACCTTGGGGGCTTTAGCACGCCCTTTAGGTGAGCCTGATGCATGCTGAAGTGTGAGCATCGCTGTTTTAGAGTGTGCTAAGTATAATAAATGCAATCCACACAGCATCCCTATGGAGTAGAACCTATTTATAAAAGTCTCAATTTGGCAGATGAGGAAAGAGGCAAAGGAATACACCCAATGTTTCACAGCAGCAGAGCTGGGATTTGAACCAGATATGCTGACTTAGGGCCCAAGATCTTAACCACTACACTGAGACATGTGGACAATAAAAACAGAGAGGAAGACAAGCTTTAGAGATAATGAGGAGCAGGGATGGTTTTTACTGGAACGTGGTTATCCAGCTTGTAACTGTGCTGCAGCCTGTCCCTACCAGCTCGCAAGAACCAAGTGTGAACATCTGCTCTTCCCAACTGTGAGCTCGGTGATGTCAAGTTGGTGGCTTGAAATTGGCCGTGGTGGGAATATTTACACCATAGAAACCACCAGGCACTGTGAATCAGGGCTCCCACCCCCAGCCCTTCAGCCAGTTGTTACATATGTACTGGCACACCACTGCCTAAATGTGTTCTTAGTGATTATATAGTCTTAGTATTATTACATACCAACCATACAGGCTAATTTAAAGCAAGCACCATTGGTGGATTCATTAATATTTTAGCCATACCTATATTTTCTCATGTCTACAAAATTGCTTTGACAACATTAAAAGTCCAGAACCTTACAATGAGAGGGGAACTTTGTCTTTCAATTCTCTGAGTTAAAAAACAAACAAAAAGACAAAGTCAGAGTCATCGCTTGTATTGGAGGAGCTCCAACACAAGGGTTTTGGACATCATTTCTGGGCCCTTTTGGTACCCACTGGGCTGAGGTGAGGGGGTGCATACAGCTGGTCCAGGCCTGAGAGGCGGCAGCTGGTGGAAAACTTAGCGAGAAGAAGGGCAGAGTGGGAGTTCCCTTGTCTGTGGCCTGGCCAGGGTGTGGGAGAGATGGGGTCGAGAGTCCCTGGCTTCTGGAACAGGGTAATGAATTGAAATGTCAACACAGGGCCTTCTCTGAACTCCTGTCTCAGAGGGATTCATGTAGGAACAACTGAGGATTTGAGATTTCAGGGTTCCCAGGCCAGGGGGGCCAGGGCTTTCTGTAGTTTCCTGCCAGCCTCTCATTCCATCTCTGTCTTGGATGACAGGTTACAGCACTCACAGGCCTGATGGGGTGTCCTTCTCCCCAGCCGGTATCAGGAATGAATTAGCATGTTTCCCTCTTGTAAGTGATCCTCTTTTTGAGTAAACATCCCCTGGGTTTCTGTGATGTGTAACTAATGGAGTGCTAAACTCTCAGGGCTGGTTTAAGACTCAGAGCACACACGTGTTGCCAATCCATCATGCTCCTAATACTAATTAACATAGCAGGGACACAATAAAGCCACAGATCCTACACACATTACCCGGCTTGGGTTACGCACTTCGAACAATCTCGCTATTGACCCAACGGGAGCACACGTTGGGAAAAGGAGCTCCAGACCCTTCTCCCTGGCTAGACCTGTGCCACCAAATAAAAAAATGCCTCTGTGCATCACCATAACTGAGGTGCCCACTGTCCACTTGGCGTTTGGGCTTCAGGGATGGTGTCTGAGTTCAGAGAGCAGGGGAGTGGGGTTCCCTAGCCATGCCTGACTGAGAATCATAAATATTTCTTTAACACCCTGGGCTATTGTTCAGACTGGGATTTCAGGCCCTGCCTCTCAGGAAGACTTTCTGTCTAATTGGGAACTGGCTTACCTGCACACTGCAAAGAGCATTTATCCCTCAGCCTAAAGCCAGCCAACCTGGAAGGCATCTCTATCTTGATTGGGTGTTGGTTGCATGGGCATACCCATTTATCAGAAGTCATTGAATTATACACTTAATACCTGTGCATTTCACTGTATATACTTTCTCCCTCAATAAAAAAAGTGCTCAGAATTACCCTTTGCAGCTACCTGTCTGAATGGGTCAGGAGTTTCTGAATGTCTTCTAGTCAAGATACAGAAAACAGATGCTAAGGTTAATATGACAATAGGCACCCATAACCTTATATTGTCAAATCTGGTGGTCATTATTCTCTAGTGGCATTCTTCTCATTAATTGAAATGGTTCTGAGTATAAACTTATCAAATAAATTATTTTTTTAAAAAAGGAAAAGGAAGGGCGTGTTTAAAGCCCATTCCTGGTGGAGCCTCCTGTGCTAGCAGTGGTTAGTACATAAAATATTAAAAATTCCTGCTTTAGAGGCCTCTCATAAAGGGGTTATCCAAGGGAAACATGATAAAGTGTTTGTAGCCTGGTGTTGAAATGCTTAGCAAACAAATCCTGCATAATACAGTGTCCAGCTAAGCCCTTCTTTCCTCAGTTTCCATGATTTAAAGACCACCAGGCTGGACTGGGCTGGGAAGACTGAAGCCCAGGAGCGTAGGGCCCCCGCTCCTGTTTCAGTCAGGTGGCTCAGGATTTAGCTGTTTCACATTGCAGCTTTCTAGGATGTTTTCTTTTGTGGAAAGGGGTTCTTAAGCTAAAATATGTTTGAAAATAACTGGCAGAAAATGATCTCTAAGGTCTCTCCCAGTTCTCAATTTAATGTATCTATTCTTCTACAGAATAATTAGGAGATGTGTTTGCATGAGTACACATCTCACGTGAGATGGTCTTTATTATCTTTCCAGAATCAACGACTGTGTTCATGTTGAAGTATACCTAACATATAATGTAGAAAAAGTAATACTTATGTATAATGTAAGATATTGCAATGTTTTTTATTTTAAAAAACCCACATATACCGAAGTTATATGAACTAGAAAATGATAACTATACATAATCTAGAATATTATAATATTTAGAAAACTACATATGACAAATAGTTCCATAAAAGTAGGAGAAAAATTTAAAATAATTTTAAGAGTTGTATTGCATGGAAAGAGAAGGATGACCTAAAAATGGTTGGTTTGTGTTCCTCCCTGCCTAAGTATTTTTAAAGATCAGGTTGTTGGTAGATAATGACTTCTTTTTCACATCTCTCAGACTATGGGTTTGTTTATTTAACTGTCTAACAAGTAAATACATCCAGACAATATTAAAACAAGCCAACAATAAACCTTAGGAAAAAAGACAAAAAAACACAAATAAACCATGTCACACTGTTGGGCTCAGAAACATCAGAGGAAGAAGCTAATGTGATATTTGGATGATGGATTACAGAATTGTACACTTGAAACCTATGTAACTTTACTAACCATTGCCACCCCAATAAACTTTAATTAAAAAGAAAAAGAAGGTAAAAGCTCATAATAGATCAGTAGCCAGCAGTTAAATAAACCATTAGATTAAGAAGAGCAGCATCAGGGCCGACCGAGTGGCGCGATGGTTAAGAACTGGCTTGGGACGCCAGAGGGCCCCGGTTCGGATCTCACATATGAGGGCCAGTGACACTGCCCTCCACA
>NW_017731445.1:3471685-3533772 GCF_001890085.2 Hipposideros armiger | reverse complement strand
GGGCCAGTGAAGCAACGTCCTCCACAACTAGACTGAAGAACAAAAGAACAGCAACTTGTCTGTTCCCCTTCCCCCAATTCCCCAATAAAAATCTTTAAAAAACCCCCACAAGAATAGCAGCATCAGCGCATTGACAATTTGATAATTAGCTAGTTGTTGAGGGCTTTGATACAGCTGTGGGACTCCACTAAAATATAGCTTCATTAACCATCATGTGGTTGATAAACCACCTGATAATTAAGTTTATCCTTCTTCTTAAATATTAGCATTACATGAGCTTTCTATGGGGATCTCAGTCTGGATATTCCTATAGTTAAGTAGATAATAAGCAGGATTTTTATCTGTTAAATATAGATTCTGATGTTTCTTGCAATTTCAGTTCTTTTTTTAGGTCAGGTAAAATGCCTTTTTCTAAATATGATATTCTCCCTCTTAACTCTCCTATAAAATGTGTTGTTTCATCTCCACGTCCATGGTAGACATCACTAATCAATTACTGTGCTGTTTCCTGCCTGGCCTCAGAATCCTTTTCATGGTGCAGTGTTACTGGCAGTCATAATCTGGCAACCTGAGTTGGTACTGGAACTGACACCCATGTGCCACCTTGCCTGTGACCACTGCTGCTTATTGATTCAAGGATCCAGTTGGCTGGTGGGTCCCTCCCTTTGCAGTAACAATACTTCGGACTCATGTTTTGCTTCTGAGAGTACTCATCAAGAGCTCCTCTTTTTACATATCCAGATACACTGAGTCTAGAAGTTTATCTGACCGACACAATTTTTGATGATTCTGAAATGAAAAACAGAAAAGAATTTGTTGGATAACAAAAAGAATTCGTTACCTAGTGGGTCTTTCAGTTACTAAGTCAGAGCTGGAAAAATTCCCTGGATATCATGGCTCTAACAGACTATTTGAGTCTCTAGGTCAATGGTTCTTAATCTACAAAGTGCCTGGTTTCCACTTCATGTCTGATGGTTCAGCACCTGCAGGGGTGCTGGCCTGGGCACTATTTTTAGGAGGAAAGGGGGGCCGAAATCTCACAGGTGGTTTTCATCTGTTACAGACGTTGAGAACCTTTGCCCCAGTATCTCCCCTTCGAGTGGTGTCTAGGCCAGTGGAGGGGCTTCAGTAACAGGATGCTGGGGCCTGGATGCTGAGGGCTTCTAAGAATAGGGCTCTTGATCTCAGGCCTCCATACAACTTAGTACCATGAGAGAATTGCTAACAACACATGAATGGCAGCTGATTGTCACCTATCTGCTCGTACGTAGTGCCACTTGCCAACAATGCATATCAAGATTCTCAAATGTTCAGGATAGTAAAAGGGTATACTCATACAGATGACATTGAACTTACATACTCAAGTCATCTGTACACAAGTGTGTATATGCTAATGTATATTTGAGATGTCTGCCATTTCCATGGACCATGTGAAGGGAATGGGCTCCAGAGTTAGATCTACCTAGGTTTGATTCTAGGCCAGTCACTAATTAATCAGGTGTATGTATGACCTTGGGAAAGGTTCTTAAACTCTGTAAGTCTAAAAAATGGACATAATGCTGACTCACCAGCGTTGTTTTGAGAAATGAATTGGTAATCTATTCATGAATCTGGCCTAGCTGGGTGCTCTATAAATGTGGTAGTGTTTTTATTTCACACAAATAGCTTGAGCACTGGTCTGATCTTAGACACTGGTCTCCACGCTGAATGATATGAACTGCGTTAATGCTTTATACATTTGTTTACTTAAGTTCCCCATTTCCCTGAGTGAAGGCCGAGGTCCTCTAGGCTCTGTATGATCTGTCCCTCCTCACCCCTCAAACACTCATTCACCATACTGTCTCCCTTACTCATTCTGATATAACTGCATCTGCCACCTCTTGTTCCTTACACTTGCCAAGCACATTCCTACCTCAGGGCCTTTGCACTGTCATTTTCTCTGGCTGGAATATCCTTCCATCAGATAGTAACACCTCCTTCGGGTCTCTACCCAAATGTCACTTATCTGTGAGGTCACTGCATATAAAATAGCACCCCATCCAGCCACTCCTTATCTTTCTTACTCAGGTTTTTTTTAATGGCACTCATCACTATCTGACATATTATGTCTTTTTTTTTTTTTAAAGATTTTATTGGGGAATTGGGGGAGGGGAACAGTGTTGGGGAATTGAGGAAGGGGGACAGCCTAGTTGTTGTCCTTCAGTCTTAGTTGTGGAGGGCGCAGCAAGCTCAGCTCCAAGTCCAGTTGCACCGCTCAGCTCAAGGTACCGAGTTTAATTGCGGGTGGGCATAGCCACCATCCCATGTGGGAGTTGAACTGGCAGCCTTGTTGTTAAGAGTGCATGCTCTATTCCCTGAGCCACTCGGGCAACAGCTCAGCTCTAGGTGCCAAGTTCAGTCTTTAGTTGTGGGCAGGCATAGCCCAATGTCTTGAACAGGCAACCTTGTTGTTAGGAGCACGTGCTCTCACCAGCTGAGCCATCCTGCCACCTGTTGGCAGCTCAGCAGCAGCTCAGCTCGGGTGCAGCTCACTGGCCCATGGGGGAATTGAACCAGTGACCCTGTTGCTCAGAGCTCACACTCTTGAGCAAGCTCTTAACCAACTGAGCCACTTGGCCAGCCCTATTACATCCTTTCTTGTTTATTTATTATTGTCTGTCTTCCTTTCATGAGGCCAGGAGCCTGTGTTTTGTTCAATACTATGTTCTCAGAGCTTAGAACTGGGTTCGACACATAATAAGTACTCAATAAATGTCTGTTAATTAATGAATGAAAGACCTTTATCGGCCACTCGCAAATTAACAACTTAATCATTTAATCAATAAATATCCACTTGACCATATATTTTCTTTCAGGTATAGTTCTAGGTGACACTGGGAGCATGAAGACTTCTAAGATATGGTCCCTACTCTTAAGGAGCTTACAGCCTAGATTTGGAAAAATGACTTAGATCAAAATGATAAAAGCTAGATTAAACAATATAAGGATAACTAAAAATGCAAGGTAGTAGATTATAAAAACCATAGACACTGAGATAAATCAGAGGTCAATGGAGAAGGGTATTTCTTGGATGGGGTGGGACAGAGAAGGTTTTTCACAAAACTTGGGACTGAAAAAATTCTTAAAAGATGGTAGATTGTGGTCAGATTGTGATTGATAGGGAACTGAGGGGCTGGCAGCAGAGAGAGATACAAAGGAGGTGTCAGTAAAGCCCTACAGGTATGTAGAGGGCATTGAGTAGCCCAGTGTGGGTGGATTCTGAGCGGGAATTGAGGTTGTAGATAGCTTTGCTGGCTAGACAAGAGTTAGGGCTGGGGACACTGGACTGGGCCATTGCATTAGGGGGTGGTAGCATTGGTGAGTGGACCACAGTGATGTCATCTGATGATGTATCTGCTGATACGTGTAGGAGAACTGAGCGTGGAGCACCTTGCCAACAGAGCAGGCTATGGAGACAGACCAGGCTCAGGGCATGGCAGCCTGGACCACATACTAGAGATGACGCCTGGTCTTGAAAATAAACTCTTGATTACACTGAGTCTGGTTAGAGAGCTTGGCCTAAGAATATCAAGGCCTAATGTCGCTTTTTATCTTTCTTATATTAACATTTAGTTTTTTGGTCATTTCATGGCTCATGAGCCCCCTTTAACTAGGTAAGAAGGGTGAACCCAGTTTTTTAAAACCTTTCTCAAGCCCTGTTTTAAAATTGGGTTGCAGAGGGTGGGGGAGACTTGAGTCCAGGGCTTTTATAAACATTTAAAATAGAAACATTATAAATAGTAATTTTAATGTTTCATAATGTTTTAGAAACATTAGTTACATCAGGATGCATGTTTAGCAAGATTAGTTCACTTCATCTGCCCATTCCCAGCCTCAAGTGCCCAGAGATGGAGATGTGGGCTCTCTCCTGCAAACTGTGTCGGCTGTCAGACTGCAGTGCTCACAAGTGTGTTTTGCTTAGACACGGCTCCACTGATGAGGGGGAACAATAGAGTTAAACAAATGTTTTGCTGGTCTCTGAGGCCCTATCAGGTCAATAGACTACTGCTTACGCCTGTGAGAATTGCCTATTCCTATCTGTTTAGAGACATGGCCTGCCTCCCCACTCCCTGAACTCAAGTGATAGAGGCAGGTTGGTTTCAGTCTCTGATTACTTAGCTTGTTGCCTCAATTTTCCTCTGGGGGTTCTTTTGGTAACAGCCTATGCGATGGATGTGCATTTAACTTCTCAAACACATTAGAACGATCGAGTTACGACTTTGGAATCTTAGAGAACCATCAAATGTGGACTTAAAATTCTTCTTATAATTTCTTGGACAGTTGAATTAAAAACAAAACAAAACTCATTGCATGCAAATGAAGGAATCCTCGTGAATGTTTTTCACTATTAAGTAGATTGGATACTAAGAACATAAGTAAGAGTGAAAAAAAATGCATTCATAAAAATGCTTTTTGAAACCCATTAAGATCTGCTTTCACAGAGGCAATAGATGGTAGAGTATTATGAGTAGCTTTTCCCTCTATTCTGGTTTTTCTGTGAGCAGCTGCCTAAAATTTCAACATGATTCTACTGAAGTTTAGTAGGGCTGACTTGGATTGAGATTAATTACCTCTTGGTTGGATGAGACTCAAACGAAGGCAGGACTGGGACCTGGGTCCCTGAGGATGCTTATCAAATAACACAGTAGCATAAAGCAAGTGGCTCATGTGAAAAATCCCTTGCCTGTCACTCCTGAATAACTCTAGTGCACATGATAAATTGCACTTCCAGTTTCCTTTGTTAGAATATTGTAATTATTGAATAATTTAAAAGTAGCCTATTTTGGCTGTTTGCATGTAAAATTTTGCAAACAATGAATAAGAAATAGACATGAAATGCTTAGCACCACTGAGATAAGCCTTATCCCCCAAACCAGGCATGACAGACTTTATATGTTTCATATCAATTTAATTCATTTTACAGTTTTTAGGAGAAACTAATTTTACAGCAGAAGTAAAAGGTAATTATACTTCTAGAAAGCTTTTAAAAATTCTACTTCTAATTTGTATCAAGTGTGAGAAATTTGGTTAGTAAAAGTTTAATGCTTTACAAGCATACAGACAAAAACAAATGTGAGAGTAATCTCATTATGATGTAAATGTATCAAAATTTCTAGATAAAATTCCACACTTAAGAATTAAAATCTTCCCCCAAAATATCACTTATATACAATGTGGACTTTTAAGTGAATATTCTAAAATTTTCTGTTATTTATTTTATTTTTCTGTGTAGTACTTTTATTTCCCTTTGTTTTTTTAAATAGAGGAGTTGTTAAAAACAACAAAAATAACAACAACAAAAAACCCTTCCTGTAGTAGTGATAACAAAATTACAGTTATTTATCTGAGCCTACCAAATATGTATGCCTCTCCAGCAATGAATGCTTGCAATTACGGAACTTTAGAAAAATGAAAATAATCCTGTTGTGTTGTAGAACCTGTAATGTAAATTGACGTTTAAACCACTTTTGCTTTTACTAATCAAGACTCACCAGCCTTGCTCATCACAGGCTAAGTGCATGGGTTCTTCTCTTTCAATTTTTAATTATCAACATGCTCAAGTCTAGGTGTTAAAAACAAGTGTAGATGCTACCCCCATTAAATAACTAAGAATTAGTTTTCTCAAACTTCCTTAAAAATTTTTTTTGGTTGAGCTGAGTTTATGCATGAAAAATTTCACCCCTGGAGGAAAAGAGTGAAAACAGGGTTTTGAGTGAAAGTGTGTGTGTGTGTGTGTGTGTGTGTGTGTGTGTGTGTGTAACTGTAAGTGGAGGGTGAAAAGGTTGTAACTGACAGGTCCCTTCTGTGATGTGAAAGTCACCGTTACAGTTATATTAAGCTACACTCAATTAAGCAGTTACTCTACTTGTGTCTTGAATTGAAAAACATTTGAAATTCAGGAACTGTGATTCCCGTAGCCAGAAAGGAAAATTGAAACGTGTTAAGCGAGGAAGTTCATTGACGTTTAATATGTTTTATCTTCAGTCAGAAACAGACATCTTAGAAAGACTATTTCAAAAAATGTTTTAAAACGCCAACAATCCACAGGGACAAATAATAATAATAATAAAACATTACAGTGAAACCGTGCATCTGGTTGACATTTAAATAAAGCTGCCAGAGTACAAACAAATTTCAGGACAACTCTAGTGACATATTTTTAAAATAGAGTGCAGGAAAAAATATTTGGCTGAGCAGATATTGACACCACATGTAAGGGAACCATCAATATTTATTACATTATAGATTTGCCAAATGACGCATGGCATCTGGGAATACTGTAGAAAACACTATAACTCGGACTTGATTATGTGTTTTTGTATATTGGACCGCGTACTGAGGCCAGATCTAGTTCTTTTGGAAGAGATAAGTGAAGTCTACTGACTTTGTAATTCTTAAGTAGATGAAAGTTAAGTGTGCACATGCCTGCATGAACTGTGCAAATTGTGATGAAGAAAAACTGTGGAAAAGAAAACAACAGTAATAACAAAAACTCTGCTCTTTGAGATCTTGGGAGGTTGTTAATGTCAATGTGACACAGGCAAAGATGTCTTTGGCTGGGCTCAAGACGCATGTTTGAGTAAAATGCTTTGAGTGCTGAGGAGCCCAATGGGTTCATAGTTCTAAACCCAGGGCTGAGGTAAGCTCTCTGCTAAAGGAACTAATTCCAGGCCCTGCAGTGTAACAATCCCAAACTTTTGAGGGAGATATTAATTACTGTGCATTTTAGAGGAAGCCCCCCAAGTTGCTTAGAAAAGTAGGCTGCAGGGAATTCAGTTTCTAGATTCTAGATCCTAGAGTTATGGTTCACTTCTGCCACCTGTGCCTCTGTTGCCAGTCCACTGGCATCAAGCCAGGTGCTCAAATGATGGGTATTTTGCTGGAGTGATTTATTACAAGGTTGTGAATTCGAGAAAGTATCAGATCTGAGGCCCAAGAAATTCCATCCAATTGGTATAATTAAATCTTACCATCTCAGGCAGTGGAGCCACAACTTTAATTGACAGAAAGACAGTGAACTTCTGAAGCATTCTTCTGAGAAAGGCAGGCAAAAAGAATGGGCCATGACAACTGTTAAATCTGGCTAATGGATATACAGATATTATATAACCATGTGGCTATATGGATAGCATGAATATTACACTAGTAAGTTAGATGGATGGATATTATACTATTTGGCCTACTTTTGTATGTTGTTAAAAGTTTCCATTAATAAAAGTATGAGTAAAAGAAAAGGAAAGAAAACAGGGCAACTAGAAAGCAACCTCAGCTGACTGAGATCACAGAGTTGAAGATGAACCTGTTCTTTCCTACAAAATAACACAAAGTTTCTTGGGAAGATAAATCAATTTGGGTCAACCTGTTTATTTAGAAAAGTTTTGTTTTGTTTTGTTTTTCCCTTTCTGCATCCCTCCTGCTTTTCAAAGTGAGAATAATATTTCCTTCCCAACATTTCCACAGGGATAAAGAAATCTATGTAATCATTTCCATAGTTTTGTTTCTTGGTGACTACAAGAGAGGTAAGGCACTGGATTTTTTTATTTAGTTGATGAAGAAGTATACTGACAGCTTCATTTGAGAGAAGGGCATTGTTTGAACAGTTATGAATAAAATAGCACCTGTATTTCCCTCTGTGGCCTTTCACAAGCATCATCTTTTTTGCTGTCATCAACATGCTCCCCAGGGTGTGATGTTGATTTGAAAGTGAATAAGATAAGACAAGGGGAACCTCATTAATAACTTATGGCCAAACTGCTTTATGATTTTCAAAGAATTCCAATTTTTTTTTTTTTAGATTTTTTTATTGGGGAATTGGGGAGAGGGGAACAGCTTTGGGGAATCAGGGAAGGGGAACAGACAGGTAGACAAATTGCTGTTTTGTTCTTCAGTTTAGTTGTGGAGGACGTCGCTTCACTGGCCCATGTTGGTATGATCATTGTGCTTTCCCAGGTGAGGTAGTTGGTCGGCGGTCATTGGTCGGCCACTCACAGCGGCTCCGGGCAGCTCATACCGGCTGCTGTCCGCTCACGTTGGCTGCCAGCCACTCACATAGCTCACAGCAGCCCACTGCAGCCACGCTCCAGGTTGAGCTGTTGTTCATCATCTTATATAGTTGTCCCAGCTATAGAGGGCGAGCGTCACTGGCCCTCAATGTGGGATCTGAACTGCAGCCCTGCTACTCTGAGCTGGTGCTCCCAAGCGAGCTCTTAACCAGCTGAGCCACTCGGCCGGCCCTCCAATTTTTTGTTGTTGTTGTCATTTTGAACTCAGGAAACTATTGGTATAGGCAAGGGGAATATTTATTATCCCTTTTTACAAATGAGAGGTTAAGTGACTTGTCCAAAACTTCTCAAATGCCCCAGAAATGACTTCAGTTCTCCTATGCTTTCAGAGCTCGATCTGGTCTATTCCTGTCATCTTTACATTATGTGGATTTATCTGGGGTCATTTCCTACCACCAAATTTTAGACTTTCTATAAAATGACATTCTGGAAATCTGTTCCTCTCTGAAAATGTCCCCTGCTCCTCAGGGCACTTTATGCATGGAGAGATTTGCCAAGTTGAAGTATGGGTGGGGAAATGGGCTGAGAACAAGGATATGATATGGGACAGCGGCAGTTCTGAGATAAGAGCCTGCCCAAGCTGTGTTCAGGGAGATCAGGTTGGCTTCTTCTGGGGGCTTGGGAGGAGTATGGACTGGTTTCCTGCAGAAGCAGCTGGCACCTAGGTTCCTCCCTGTTCATTCCTGCTGCTCTAGCTAACGCCCAGTGGGAAGTGTGCTGGAATGGCGTGGTGTCTAATTCAGACCTGGGTTCTGTTGCCTGAGCCCTGGACTCTGGACAGGGGAGCTCCTCGGAACCTGCGTTTTTAAAGTGTAAAATGAGCTGTGAAGAGTCAATAAGACCAAGTTGGAAGGGTCTGGCACAGAATCTGACCAGCTGTAGGCACTCAATAATTGTGATCGCTTCTCTTTTCTTTCCTGGCAAAATCATCCCAACAATCAACTCAAGAAGGCCCCTCTCCATTCTTCCGAATACAAGCTTCAAGGCTGGAAGGAGCAGAAATGGGAGCCCCTCAGAGAATCAAATGACCCCTACAGTCTCCTCTTCCTCAGCTGGCCGGCCGATGACCCTCCAAACTTCGAAATCGATCACTGTTCCCTGCGGATCCCTAAGGCTTTCTGCAGATGGGGGCAGGAGGTGGTGGCGAGGATTAAAAGGTGCAGGTGCGTGGGTTCTGCTTGGTTCCGGAGATTGCAGGACTCCCGGCAGGCTGTTGGGTCTCAGGCTCTACTGAGCGCAGGTTGGGGAGCTTGCCCCACAGCTCCCCCGCGTGGCCTCTTGCTGCAGGGAGCACACACCAGCCACTAGTTTCAGAGAAGCTGGGTCCTCAGGCAGCCGCAACCCCACTGGGTTTGGTAATGCAATTGACTGGGGACCACTAGAAGCTGGGGGGAGGATCAAAGCATTCTTGAGGGGCCGAAGTGCCCAGGGTTGCAGTTTTGTTAGCCTGGCCTCACCTCGCCAATAAATTTTCTGCCTAAGAAGGGGCAGCAGTGGAGGGCTAAGGGGGGCCTGGTGGCCAGGAGGAGGGGATGGGGGTTTCTTGCACCTGCGCTCCCGTGGAGTTAAATCAGTGTGAAGCAAGTGACACCTCCCCCTTGGCTGCCACCTTCGACCTGCTCATCTCCTTCCTTTAGAACACCCACCTGCTCTCAGGGGTCAACGTTTTCAAACAGCATATATTTCCTCTGGGCTCTTAAAGTTTATGTAGCCCTGTTATAAGGGGCGCGGCCCCAAGCTGGGCTTTCTTTCGCCCTGTCCCCTTTCTCCTCCCCACACACCTCCTTGGAGAAAGCTTCACAGGAGCCTTTTCCATTTTCTCACCCCACCCAGACATATTAAAAAAATATATATATATGGGGAAGAACATTAGAGGTTATTTTGTTCAACTTCAAGTCTTTTCATTTTGCAGAGTAGTCAATCGAAGCCTAAAGGAGTGCTGGTGAGCAAAGTGGCCTAAGATCAAGGGTTACTTTAGCTTGCCAAACCAGGAATACAACAGGAGAATCCCTAGAGCCTTACTACTTTTTTTCACCACTTATTTCATAGACGGAAAGAATCCCAGAACTCAGTCTTAGGCAGGTCAAGTGCTTTTAGAGGTGTCTGTGTTTTTGCCAGTTGGCTGCTAGATATGGGATCACACTTCAGTTACTTGGATATATGGACAATTGCTTGCTAGCCATATGAAAGCAAAGACTGAGCCAAGTACAGTTTGATCCTCTCTTATCTACTCCCTTCCGACCCCCATCCATCAGGACAGAAACTATGGGGGCATCTGTGCTGTGCAATTCACTCCGTTGGGAGTCTTCCCGAGGCTAGGGTAAAGCTTGAGCTCATAGCGATGCTTCTGGTAGAATTTGGGAGGAATCCCTCCTGTCAGCAAGGACGCTTTTCAGAGAGACAGCAAAGGAAATATTTTGGCTCTTCCCGGAGCCCAAACTCAGACCCAGAGGGACTATATCACACAGGACAGGGGGTAGGAAGGCCTGTTTAAGCAGCCTGGTAATTTTTTGTTTAAAATCCAGCCAGAATGGGCCTAACTCCTGCCCATTAAGTGGAAGTTAAAATTTGTTACAGTTTTTAATGTCTGAGAGCACTTAGAAATCACTGAATTTTACTCCTCACTTTATCATCAGGGAATCTGAGGCCCAGGAAGCCGAAAAGATTTGCCCAATGGCTTCTACACATGGATGAAATTAGTAATTAAGTTTTCGCCGCAGTGCCAGCCGCATCCACACTTTACTTCCCTCTCCCTCTCTTGATTCCTCTCTACTTAGTAGTTGAGTTGGAGTGTTGGGAAAATATGGAGAGGGATATGAGTGTGGATAAATGTTAAACCCCATTATGGGATGGGAGTAGAGGTGGACAGTTCTCAGGGTTAAGATTTACTGTTTCAGTTAGTCAGCGAGGTTCCCTAGGGGCTGCAGGGAGGCCGCTGAGAGCAGGAGCCCCATGTGTGTGTGCCTGGCCTCCTGATGTGCCAACAAGCCACATGCCCATTGATGGCTGCCTTCCATAGCAAGGACACCACCCCTGGTGTGGAACCCAGGCCCCACTACAAACACTGAGTCTTTCTCTCCCCTGACAACCATTTGGAACGGGTACTGAGAAGTCAAGGAGGCCTGCGGTTGCCACATCTCCTAGCTGCTACATGACCCCCATGTGAATTGAGCCATGTTTCCCAGCATGGATGATGGAAGCTGCCTTGGGGTTGGGGTGGGTGGGCCGGCAGATCCTTCCATATGCGCGCCATGATTGCTTCAGAGTCCCGGCATCTGACTCCAGATCCCGCTGCAAAGGGCACTTTTTTTTTAAATTGTATGAAAGCATCGAGCTGGAGGCGGAGTTTCTGTGGCCCCTTTGGTCCCGCGCAGGCACTATTTAACTATACCTCTTCCTATCAAGTTCCATGAATTTCTAAGCCTCAATTTCCCTCTCCATTTGTGAATCGAGGGGCGTGCACTAAGCGCATCCCTTTTGGTCTTAACCGCCTGTTATTTAAACCCTGCTTCCCACGGAGGAGGGATGGGAGCCCAGATCGTATTGTCTTTTTCTTCCGCTTTTTTTTGGACTCGCAGATCAGGGAAAGGGCGAATTCTAACAGCCTCGAAGAGAACAGTTATCTCTAGCAAGCCCTCCACCCCCCACCCCCAAAAAAGCCCATGCTTGTGACAGGTCGTATATTTGATTACGCAAAGCAAATTGGGAAATCATATCTCTGCAATCCCATCTGGGATTATTTATTTCGCCGCGTCCAGAGTCGGTCAAAATTGTGAGGCGATACAATGTTAAGAGTAGCTTTCTGTGAGCGGAGGTGGATTCGAGGTCATCTCTGGAGAAACTAGAGACATAATCGGCCAGAGCAAAGCACTTTTACAGCGCTGCCTAGACGTTCCCAAAAGTCATTCACTATCCCAGGCGACTCCGGCGGGTGGTGGAGGGCAGTATTCCAACCGGCCCTACCTCATCTCGAAGCCTCGGAAACTGATAATCGGGCCTCGAATTTCTCCCAGCCTCGGGCTCCCTGCAGGCTCGTTCTCTGAGTTAAAATGATGACAACAAAACGAATACAGTCACAGCTCCCACGTACTGAATGGTCAGTAAGGGTGGTCACCCTGCCAGGGCTCTAAAGGCGTCATCTCTTTTAAGGTTAACTCCACTTTGCAGTTGAGGGGAGTGAGGCGCAGAGAGAGGTTAGGGGTTCTCCTCTCTCTCTATCTCAGCCAAGGAGCAGCTGATCCGGCCTTTTAAGCCCCGTCTGTCAGCTCTGAAACCCCGGCGCTCAGCCTCCAATTCGAATTGCCTGCGTAGAGCCCAGGGTCCGGGGAACCGCCCAGGGCCGCTCAACTCCGCTGCCAAGGGCTCAATAAACCGGGCGAGAGGTGGTGGGGCCAGGCTGTAGAGGCCAAGCACCCTGGAGCCAGACCCTAGACCAAAGTGGTGGTATGTACGGAAGGGAGGCAGGGCCTGCAGGGGTGATGGGGTGCGGGTGGGCAGGAAGGCCAGCTGGGATTTGCAGCAAGGAATTCGATGGGCCAGCGGGAGCCAAGGCCTCCAGACTTTGAGATTTGAAATACAAGACCCCACCCTTTTTTGAGAGGGCGGGGAGAGAGGGGGGTATTTGTAGGAAAACAGAAAATCACCCTCACTGAGAAGGAGAAGGGGAACTCCCTCCTCTTACCTACTTTATTGTCTAGGTTCCCTTGCTTGCCTCTCTAAAGGCAGACTTCGCAAAGGGTGGGTCTGAGCTTCAGGGATGGGAAGGAGTACTGGTGAGAATGATTTTGGGGAAAGGGAGAGAGAAGGAGAGGAGGGGCGACCCGCGGGCCTCCACTCTGCCCCCCTCAGGCGGGACCCGCGTCAATAACCGCCCGATGCTTTGTCATTTGCAAGAGGGACTCCGAATTGCATTTAGTAATTTGGTGTCGGTTTACAAGCGAAAAGCACTTCTGTTTCTTCTAGGAACAGATCCTCAGCCACGTCCTGGAGAAAGGAGCTGGATTTCCTGAGCCTTCGCCTATGTCTAGCTTGTGAGGCACGCGGAGGCTGGACCCTCCCGGAGCTGCGCGCACTGCAACCCCTGGGGTAAATGAACGTTTATAGAGCTCCTGCTATGTGAAGACTCTCTAACCTCATTATTACTGAGTCTTCACAACCACCGGGCCAAGAAGGCCCCTCATACTGTTTTGCACCTGTGGCTACTGAGTCGCAGAAAAGATAATTGACCAAGGTCACGTAGTCAGGGGAACAATCAGCCTTGAGCCCAGGCTCCCTGACTACTATTGCTTCTGCACATTTCATTTAGTGACCAGTTTGTGGAACTTTAGGTTCTTTTTTAATTTCCCAGAAAAATACAGATAATTTCGCCTTTAATATCAGTGTTCCTCACACTTCCCTAAACTCATCCCATTATAAAAACTTCCCTCCCTTCACCCCCCTCCCACACCACCTCACCTCTCAGCAATTGGTGGGGTTGCGATTCTCTGGGGGGCATTGAGGTCCAGGAACGGAGTGTAATTCATCTGGACCACGATTACAGCTACATGCCCCCGAACACAGCAGATGGGGTCCTGGAAGGGTGGGGAGAGAGGGCACGTGGAAACGGGCAGGGAAGTCTGGAGGAAGCCAGTGGGGCTGTTGCGGAGGTTTTTCTAGGGATTGGGGGAGCTTGCCGGGGTGGGAACGGTCCTGGGCCCGCCCACCCAGAAGCCCGCCGGCCCAGTCTTTCGGGGAAGCACTGGGACGCCACTTTCTCCAGGTCTGACTGGATGCTCCGGAGAGGGGTGGGGGAGCCGCTGGGCTCTGAACCACGTTCGGAGGGCCTGGCTCTCTCGGTGTGCTCCCAGGAGCCGGCTCCGCCATCCTCAGGGATTCGCCCCCATCTCCCTTCTTGGCATCAGCCCGTGTGGTTTACTGTACACAAATCCCACTTGTTTCCTTCTTACATAGCAGCTTTTACAACTCTAACCAGTTCAAACTGCCCTTCTTGTTTATTTTCTGTTTAGTAAACAGCCGCTCACGCCCATTTTCCCTCCTGTTCCCTCCCGCCCCCCCCCCCCAATCCAGTTACTCAAAATTAACAAACTACTTTCTTGATTTAGTTTCTTAATGTTCATAATAACCGGTGAAGAGCTAATGAGTTCAGGTCCTACCCCGCCCACCAAACAATAAATAAAGTAAAAGCCCAGCCTGCCCCCCCCCACAGAGCAGAAGTAGGGGTGCTGGTGGGGGTGTTGTAGATTGCCTGCATGTTGTGGAGCCTGTTGGCAAAGGCAGAAATGTAGCTAGCGGAGGGAGACAGAAAACACCAGAATGAGTTGATAAAAACGTGTTGTATCCTATTACGGGAGGTCTGCTCATAACGCTAGGCACTAAAATTAGAAGAGATGGAGGGGAACAAAATAAAAAACGCGAACCCATTGTGAGTTTTTCTGGCTGGGGGAGCTAAGGGCTCCGTGAGGTTTCTGAGACTTCAGGGCAGAGGCCGACATAGACCAAGGCGCTCACCAGTCCACTGCCTTCTCTGAGACCACTGTGTGACCCAGAGCTCTTTGAACCTGTTTCATTATTGGAAAACGGGGTAAATCGTTCGGCTGCAGTCAATCCAAACTCTCTAACGTAGGTGAACAAATGCACTTTAATGAATATAAGCAGCTACACAGAAGGTAAAACTCACTGGTGTTAGGTGGTGCCAAGCAAGAGGCACCAACACCGTGATTCTGTCCCATGTCTGAGCGCGCACGGCTCCTGTCACCCTCCGAGACGCCCAGGGCACCTGAGCTGCCCACAGGAATAAGTGGGACCGCTTCTCTACTTTCTTCACTGGGCATCGCAAGTGGCTCTGAGGAGAAGCGCCCCGCACTAAGGGAAACCTCAGTGCTTGGTGACCAGGGAAGAGCTTTACAGCCTCACCAAAAGTTCGAGAATACCTGTGAGTCTAGTGGATCGCGTTAGCTTCATAGCAATTCCTAAGCAGCCTTGTTCCAGCCTCTCGGAGTTTGGTTAACTCATAACTTTCTGACGGGTAACATAGATTCAGTTCAGCAATTTCCTTCCTTGAACAAATATTTATTGCAGGCCTACTATGTGCTCAGTGCAGTGGCATTCAATTTCCTAATCTGTCTCCTAAACCGACCCTCAGAGGTATTAATTATTTAAAGACCTAACTAGAAAAGCATCTCAGTGATTTTAAATTTAGTTGAAGAAGTAGAATGCAGCATTGTGTTAGGGGACTATTTCTTTTCAACGTGTAAATGGAACTGTTATTAAACGTTTATGTGAGGATTTTTGAAGGAGTCAGTAAAAAGTCTTTTTTTCTTTAGAAATACATTCATGCACCTTAAAAAGTAATTTTTTTAAATAAAAGAGCTTCGTTTAAAAACATGCTTGGAATGAATATATTGTACCCAAATCTCTTATTGGCATGTATGTCCGTTCTCCCCCAAATCAACCATAGTAGTAATTGACATAGCAGAAAAATGTGACATAGGTAATTTGGCGATTTGCCTGCCTTTCAGGCAGGGTGAAGGTTAATGAGGAACTACTTTGCATTTCGAAGATGAGAGGCGCTAGACACAAAAGTATCTACAGGTCATTTGTCCGTTGCCCCGGCGCTGCGGTGCAAGGTAACTATTGATTTAGTCTTGCAGGAGAAAGTAGGATGCAGCCGTTCACCCGATTAGAGAGGCCTCATTTTTGCGCCCAACTCTGGGTTAATGATTGAGTCGCAGAAATACTGGTGATGCTGATAACGTAGAGACCAACAGTAGCCTTTCTATCTCTGCCTTGCCGTCTATTACCTTTTCTTGTGGACAACGCGATTCATAAGAGTGGGTGTCGGCTTGTTCCCTAGTCCCCAAGATAAATGGCGATTTTACCTCGGTAGGCGGATTTAATGTTCGGACCTGCTACCCCGCTGCACCGAAGGCGACGCGGGAGTATTCTGGCGGAGCGCGGAGAGGAGGAGGAGCGTGGTGGCCGCCTGAAGGGGGAGAGCTTCGGGTCGGCGCGCCTCAGCCAATCGGCGTGCACACCGCTTGACAACTGGCCAATCAGCGGGCGCGAAGCCCGGGGGCCCGAGCGGATATTACTGGGAAAGGGAGCGGTGGCTGGAGACTGCAGTGAGGGGCGCTGCGCCGCACGCAGCTGCGTGCACCCGCCCTCCGCAAGAGCCCGCGGCCTGAGCCAGGCCAGGGTGGCCCGACCTTTCCCTCCCAGTTTGGGGCAGAGGAAGCCGAAAGTAGCTTCAGCGAGGTGAAGCGCCCGGGGCTGCCGAGGACCGATCAGAGCTTTGCAGAGATCGGGATGTGTGGGGCGAGGCCGTGAGGACTTGACTCACCTTCTCCATCCCCCTTTCTCCCCCACTTCCCATCCAGTGGGCTCCTCGCCTCCAGCGCTCAGCCCCCGATTTCGTGGCAGGGTGTGGCGACCCCGATTTCTGTTTGCAAGCACAGCCAGCAGTCCAAGAGCCAGGTCCCAAGGCTGGATATCTTTTGCCTCGGCTGCTAGCCCGGGCCTCAGAGTCTTGGTGAGTGCTGTGATGTTGCTGGGGTGTCAGGGAGGGCAAAGGGTGCAAATCACCTTTCCTTATCTTTTCAATTTATTTGGAAGTTTTGCGTTAAAGTGCAAACCATCTCCGATGTACACAGAGCCCGTGAGGCTCTCAGTCCGGCTCAACCCTCCGCGGCCCAAGCACTGTTGATGCTGGAAGAGCATCTGCAGCTTTGTGCCCAGCGTCCTTGTGGGGCTGTAGTGACAGCAGAACACTTCTGTTATTTGTCGGGGTGGTGTAGGTGGATGAGAGACATTTGGGAGTCATAGGGTGGTACCTTTCTGTGTTCAATGGGCCCCTTTTCATCAAAAGAAAAATAATTCTTCATCGACATTTTTATATTCATCTTGGTCATACTAGTTGGGTATGGGGAAGCCTGACAAGTGGCCTAGGCTGGCCTACTTGGGCACAGTCATTACCCAGGGACTGTCCCCAAAGCGGGTGTATAGCCAGAGGGGGCTGCGGTTAAAGGTCAGGTGCTCACCGAGCACTTAGAATTAATAGATAAAAACTTTGTTGGGTTGGGGATTCTGCGGGGGGGGGGGAATTCTTTAGATACCAGACAGGTACGTCTGGCCTGGATGTCAGGGCCAGGTGGAGATCAGGGCTTCTTAAGGGGCCAGAGGCGGGGAGACCAGGAGGTCTGGTCCCAGGGCCTGGTGACGGTGCCTCATGGCGGCCGGTGGGTTTGGGGATCTTTTCGTGTCTCCCAGAGTGCAGGCGACTGAGCTTGTGCCCGAAGGAGGTGCCACACACCATGGCTGACCGGCAGGCGGGCCCGGCGGCCGGAGACTGGGAGATCGACGTGGAGAGCCTGGAGATGGAGGAGGACGGCTGCGGGGCGCCGCCGCGAACGCCGCCGGGGTCCACCCAGCCGCCGGCAGACGGGGACGGCGAGGACGACGAGGATGAGGACGAGGAGGACGACGACGCGGAGTTCGAGGGCGAAGGCGAGGAGGCGGGCGCGTCCCCGGGGGTGTCCGGCAGGCCAGAGAACCAGGGGAGCCTGCCGCTGAGGCCGCCTCCGGCGCCGCAGGCCTCGCAGGCCCTCGCG
The DNA here is from genome assembly GCF_001890085.2 of Hipposideros armiger. NCBI lineage: Eukaryota > Metazoa > Chordata > Mammalia > Chiroptera > Hipposideridae > Hipposideros > Hipposideros armiger. Next base: position 3,516,065 of record NW_017731445.1, on the reverse strand, counting down.
GGGCACCCGGAGCGCGGCGTGAACGCGGGCGGCGGCGCGGAGCCGCGGAAGCTGAGCCGCACGCCGAAGTGCGCGCGCTGCCGCAACCACGGCGTGGTGTCCTGCCTCAAGGGCCACAAGCGCTTCTGCCGCTGGCGCGACTGCCAGTGCGCCAACTGCCTGCTGGTGGTGGAGCGGCAGCGCGTCATGGCCGCCCAGGTGGCGCTCCGGAGGCAGCAGGCCACCGAGGTGCGTACCCGCTGGGCCCCGGGGCGCGCCTCGCTGTGGTGTCGGGGGGGGGGCCTCGGTGGGGGTCGTGGAGTTGGAGGGGACACGGCTGCTTCCCACCCACGCAGGCCCAGAGCCTCGGGGACTCCGGCGCTTCCTCGGAAGTGTGGTGAGAACACCTCTCCCCACGCTGGCCTGCAGGGTACCGAGGGAGGATGCCCGGGACGTCACTGGGGAACTTTGTAGAAAAGGTTGTGTGTCAAAAAAGGGCTTGAGCATGGTCAGGCCCGCTGTTGACAGTATGGGAAAGGCATTTAAAAAAATACTTTCCAGTTTATTTTGGTGGTATCGGGAAGAGGAGGATTCTAGGGATTGTTGCAGTGCGTGGCGTCCATCGTGATGCTCCGCGCTGTTCTCACGCTGTTCACGAAAAAGAAGAACGCAGCACGCAAAGCACAGGGTGCTTCCGCCATCACGGGCCATTTAAGATCGGCCGAACGTGCTAACGATTTTATAGATTAGACCAAACGTGTTAGGGGAAGTTAGGGGCCTGAAGCCCAAGGTCGTGCAGCCAGAAGAAGCTTCTGAACGCGAGAGCTACCTAATAGCCGGTGGAGGGGTTTCTGCGTCTCCCACCGCAGGCAGGGCTCCAGCTGTGAGGAGAGCCAGGGTTGTCTTTAAGAGGAACGTACGTCTTGAACCTTGGACTTGATGTTCCTGAGGCTGTGCGCGGTGCCCTCCCATGCTCAGGGAAGGGGGAGGATTTTTTATTTTACTTTTTACCGAGGAGGGGCTGGGGAGTGGATCACCGCTTACACCAAAGGCAGTGACTCTAATAGAAAGCCTCCCCAGGGCCCCGGAGAGCACGCTGGAAGCCTAAGGTGGCCCTGGTCCGACTCGGCCTCTTCCTGCGTCCAGCGTGTTTCACCGCGGGCCCTGCGTTCCCTCAAGCTCCCCACGGCCTGCTGCGTTGGACCCTGGTGTGGAAGGGTCCAGGATCCCACCACCAGGAGGGGACAGCGGGTGCAGGGTGGTGTCCCCTTGTCCTGCGTCTCTGGCGGCCTCTGTGGGTTTTGTTCGCTTTCTTGCGTCCGGGTCACCCAGTGAATAACCCGGAGTTTTTGGCCAGACCAGGGGCTGTCTGAGAGATAGGGACCCTCCTATCTCTCCCTCAACACCCTGCACCCGTCTCACCCGTCCTACTGTGAGGAGAAACCGGCCCCATGTCACTGTCCAATGGCACCTTCAGCCCTGGGTACCTTCAGCACTACCCCTGGGCACCAAGGACCCAGCACACGGCTGTAGCTGTCTTTCAGGGTCAGGCCCCCACCAGCTCCTGGGCTGTAGATTTCACCTTCCTCAGACATGTCCCCCCGTTTTTTGGCTACTGGGAGAGTCTGCGTGACTCTTAACAAAGCAGCCACAGAGAAAGCCCGGGGCCCTGCTCACCAGCTGACGGCTTCGGACGGAGCTAACTTGTTGCCCAGGAATTAAGGAGTGCTAATATTAACTTATTTGGAATCATTTAAACATGGGATAGGAAGCGAAATACATTTAGACGGGGGAGAGTTGCAGACACCATTTCTTCTCGCTTCTTTCCCACGTTTTCTTTCAGAGCATTATTAATTATGTTTTTTTTCTTTTTTCTTTTTCTTTTTTTTTCGTGTGTGTTTGTGTTTACAGGACAAGAAGGGGCTTTCCGGGAAACAGAATAATTTCGAGCGCAAAGCTGTGTATCAGAGGCAAGTCAGGGCACCTAGTTTGCTGGCCAAAAGTATTTTAGAAGGTAACGCAAAGCAAAACTATTCCTTTAGCCTTTTAAACCAAATTCTAAGTGAAGTTCTCATCATTCTGGCACATGGGATTTTTACTAACCTGTGAAGGAGCAATCTGAGGAGAAGGTACTTTTTATTAGAAGGTTTTGCCCTAAGATGGAAATCAGGACAAAGAAAAATAAGTCTCACATACCTCCTGAAGTTTTTGTTACTGATAATTTTGTTGTCTGTTTAATAGTTAATAGATTAACATGGAGTGCATATGGAATTTGTCCTAGGGTGAGGGATGTACAGAGATACAGCGCCAAGTGATCCCGAAACAGATGTCCTGGAAAGAAATAAATTAAAAAAAATTATTTAGTTATAGTTGGAGCAAAATAGAGTAAGTCAAGTGAGGAGTTTAACAGCTATCCACACCAACAAAGACCTCTAGTCTGGACAATTCAGCCTCTAAATTTATTCTTTTTCATTTTACCGTTTTCCTTCCTGGACTGTCTATAATTGTGGTTATTTCACACATCACTTTACCATTTTGACAGTCGAGATTGTAGCCTCAAATAAGAGATATGGAGGTTGAATTTGAACAGTATTAAGTCTATAGTTCTCTCCATGTTCTCACTTTCTGTAAAGCCTGGGGATACAATAATTTATCTTAAAATGTTACTGATTTTTCAAAGCATCTCTGTTCAGGTATAGAATATATCTATTGATCTGATAAATAATATACTGACTGCCTTTCACCATTTCAGGACAAGAAAGGTTTATATTGGCACTAATTACTGCTGCTTTGTAAGATTCAGGTTGCAAAGAAGAATAAAAAATAGACATTTGAATTCTGTTTTTTACGGTGGCTTCTGAATTGGGTTATTCTGGATAGGTTTTAAAGTTTGTTTGTGTCTTACCCTGTGCTGTGTACTTCGGGCCTTAGCATGGTTTCTCATGTTTAAGAAGTGAATTTGATTACAAACTAGGTAAACAGATTTATAACCATAGGGACCACACTGATAAATTGAAATTGTGCCAAAGCAATTTGAGAAGTGGGAGGACTAAATAGCATAGTAAATTCAAGTAAATAACTTCCTGGCAAAAAACTTACCATGGTAAAGGAAACATTAATTTTCAAATTTTATTTTATTTGCAAATGAGTATGATGGGTTTGTTACTACGTAAACACAAATGTTACAGTGGATCCTTCATACAAATTTGATAGTGGTGAGTGCTTGGGGATGATGAAAATATGTTATACCGGCAGGAATTCTATTCATGCTGTTATGCTGATCTTTGTTTTTGACTTCATGAAGTATGGAATGATTTAAGCTATGTTCTAATGATTTGCTTGTTCAACAATTTGAGTATCTGGCTAACATGATTAGTGCTTGGGAAAAATGTTTTAAAGCAATTATTTTCAATATAGCCGGGATCTCCATGCTCTGCTCTCATGTTTGTTTGTTTGTTTGCACTGGTAGTCAGGGGTAGGGGCCTAGTTTGGTGTTCACTACAGAATCTGTTTGACTAGTCAACAGCTCTTTTCAATTTTCCGTGTTTCTCTGTTTCCTTAAGTCTTTTCTGTTTTTCTCCTCACTAATCTGCTTTAACTTTCTCTTTTTTCCTAGTTCTCCTTGGATTATTCTCCAACTGTAACAATGTGTACATAATGAGCCATCTTTAGAAAATAAAAGTGACTTCGGCTCTAGGTATAGATATCTTTTTTAATAATGGAAAAAGATAACACGGATAGTAATAAGTCATTGATTGAAGTGAGATCAACAACCTTGTGTAGGAGCCTGGGAAGAATGCTAAAATTTCAGCTAGTGAAGTATTTTTTGTCAAAGTAAACAAACAAACCTATAACTACAAAATAAAAAATAACAAAAAGCTATTATATGGGTATCCTTTCCCCCCAAGGGAACAGTTTAGAATTGAGCTAATACTTTTGCTTTCTGTATAAAAATATTAGTGATATAAAACTGTAAACACTTGCTCTGGCAATTTGTAGTATTTTGGGTTGCCTCTGGATTTCCAGATTTTTCTTCCCTAGATGTTAATCTCTTTCGTGTGCAATGCTTGCTTATTTTAGGCTACCGCCCCATTCCAGCAGAGACTTATGTGGGAGGGAGCTTACCTCTACCTCCCCCAGTAAGTGACCGGATGAGAAAAAGGCGGGCCTTTGCCGATAAAGAGTTGGAGAACATTATGCTGGAGAGAGAATATAAAGAGAGGGAGATGTTGGAAGCTTCCCAAGCTGCTGCCTTGTTCCTGCCCAACCGCGTGGTGCATGGACCTGAATACAATTCCTACAAAGGTGCCTACAACCCCACCCCAGTGGAACCGCCAAGCAAAGACTTCTGTAATTTTTTGCCCACCTGCCTTGATCTAACCATGCAGTATTCAGGGTCTGGAAATATGGAACTCATTTCTTCCAATGTCAGTGTGGCCACAACTTACAGACAGTATCCCTTGTCCTCAAGATTTTTAGTTTGGCCTAAGTGTGGCCCCATTAGTGACACACTCCTCTACCAGCAATGCCTGCTAAATGCCACCACCTCAGTTCAAGCCTTGAAACCTGGGGCCAGCTGGGACTTGAAGGGAGTACAAGTCCAGGATGGGCTCAGTACAGAACATGATATGTTGCCACCCAAATTGGAAGGCTCTCTGGTGCTGCCTCACACTTCTGAGGTCCAGACCTCAAGAAGTGACCTTCAGGGTCACCAGGCTGTTCCTGAGAGGTCTGCATTCTCCCCACCCCGACGGAATTTCTCTCCGATTGTTGACACGGACTCCCTGGCAGCTCAAGGGCACGTCTTAACCAAGATCAGCAAAGAAAGCACCAGGCACCCTCTACCACTTAAACATAATCCATTCCACTCACTATTCCAGCAAACTCTTAATGACAAATCAGGTCCTGAGTTGAAAACACCATTTGTCAAAGAGGCCTTTGAAGAGGCCCCTAAGAAACACAGAGAGTGTTTAGTCAAGGAGAACCAGAAGTACACATTTACAATAGATAGATGCGCAAAAGACCTTTTTGTAGCCAAACAAGTTGGAACAAAACTCTCGGTGAATGAACCGCTGTCATTTTCTGTTGAGTCTATTCTCAAGAGGCCTTCATCTGCCATCACTCATGTCTCTCAGTGAAAGGCTGCTTAAATGGAAAGCTGGATTTTCTGCAGTCTCAGAGGGTCCTTACCAGTCACTCAGTTTCTTTTTCAGAAAAAAGATGTTTGTATAAAGAAATTTGTAATGTAAATGATGGTGATTTAAAAATTCTATATATTCATATGCATGTACTTCTCACCACATAAATATATTTAAAGATGGACTTGCTCATGGGCAAATTGTAAAGTTCCGTGCTTTACACATTATTTCAAAAAGCAATAAAATTGACATTGTCTTCTCAAAGACTCAGTATTTGCTGAAGTAAATAGTTGTCTCTGTCTAGGTGGAAAAGCTAGCATCCATGAAATGTGATCTTTATTTTTCTATGATTCTGTGTATTTTCAAGCGCTCTTACTGGTTGCTGGGGGCCATAGGAGAACCCTTATAATGCTTTAGTTTTTGCATTTTGGAGGGCATGTAAATGTAGCTATTCAAGACTGAGACAAAAATAAGTTTATGGAGAACATAGGGAAGATTTGCATGTTTATAGAATCATAATTTCATGTGATTGGACAAAGTCGTATTAAATTGAGAAATCAAGTTTAATATCTTGTTTATATGATGTCATGGGTTCTTGGAAGGGATCTTTTAATTATCTAGGTCCCAGCGTCCTTCCCTGGTGGGGATGTGGAGATGGGGCCTCAAGCTGCCTTTCTCAATTGAAACTTCATTCTGTGATTTTTGGGTTGTTAGGGGCCACAGAGCAGGTTCCCTTGTAAGGTGCAGTTAGTTCATACTGTGGTGTGTGGTTGAACCCTCTTGCGTTACTTCTCGTTTCCTAAGGACTGGTGACAGCAGTTTCAGGACTCTCAGCTGGTTCCTGAGTGTCAGCTTTATGTGTCCCACACTTGCACCAGTATCAGGGGTTTTCAATGTACGCTGAGATAAAAGCATTTACTATTCAAATTGCTTCAGCTGCTAGTTGCTGTAGCCAGCAGATATTTATCACAGCATGAGGGTAGGTTTTTGATTCTTAAACTTTTCCCCTCTGTTTTTAAGTTCATCACTGCCCTCTTGTTTTGCTCAGCAGAATGTTAACTGTTGTTGTATATGATGGATAAAGTAAGAGTTAGGCATTTATAAGAGTATTAAATTTGTATCTGAAGGCCTCATCTGTGGACCCTAAGTCAAGATCTAAGATGTTATAGTCATTTCAACACAGAAAATCAAGAGCCAAATATCTCACCTTTAATTTTGCCTTGCAGTGAAATTTCAACTCTGTTCGCATTCGGGTAACAGTAACATTAGGTGGGTGTGTGGAATGTGCCAAGAAATTCGGCAGTTTAAAGAGCTTCTTTCTTGCTCTGGAAAACATTTAAAATTATTTAAAAATGATTTTGCTACTGACGAGCTCACGTAAACCTCCAGGGGTTCTCTGAATTGTTGCTTAAAATTAGCATCAGTTTCAAAACCAACAAGCCAAACCTTAGATGGATTTTCAGTTTGTACTTGTAAAATAATACTTGGTTTTGTTGAGTCAAATTTACTTATTTTTTATGATTGCAAAAGCCAGAGCAAATGGAAGTTTGCCAGAGGAAAAGAAAATGAAAGCGGGCAGAGATCCCACTAACTATTGAAGATTATCATTAAGTGGAAGAATGTTTTCCAGCCATGAATGCTCTGGTGTCAGAGAGGGACTCTCACTGCTGTTGCCCCTTGCCCCCCCAGTCGTCTTTGCTATGGCTATACAGTTATTAATTTTTATTTGCCTATCAGGAATTTATTTTTTTGTGTCAAGTGTTAAGTGTAAACTTAGCATTGAAATCTAATAGCTGCGAGGTAATAGGGGAAAGCAGGATAAATCCACATAAAAAAAATCTCAAGGAGAAGGCCTTCTTAATTCACACATGGGTTTTCTCTTTCCTACTCTATTTTGGTATTTTGAATACTTATATCTATCAATTTTGTCCTTTTGGTGTTCAAGGAACATTTTAGGATGGCTTTTCTGTTCTCTCTCTATATCATTTTAATCTCATTAAGTGAGTCCAGTGGCTCTGTGTATTAGTGGTTTTCCTCACATTACCAGTGACCAAAATTTCATTTTTCTTGAACATTTGAGGCTCAATACTTTGCTTGGTGAATTTATTATTATACTGTGCATTAATTCTGCTGTAATGGTGAGTTCTTGGAATTTCAAATCGACCAGATTTACCATCAGCCCCTCAATGGGATCTTTGTGCTTGGCTCTTTGCTTTTAATCATTTCACTTCCATAAAAGCTATTATTTGACTATACAGAGTCTTCGAAGAACTCTGTCATCGACATATTAAATCAAACTTGTGGTTCAGTTTAAGCATTTTCTGTGTTTAAAGCAATAAATGGATGTGGCTTTAATCATTTTTAAGAATGTGAAGAATAGTAAAACATGGGCCTTTTCCTCAATTTAACTCATAATACAATAATGCAGCTTTAATGACATGTTTTCCATCCATCTCAACTGATTAAGCATTACTACTTTTTGCTCAATTTGCAGTTCTGAATTTGCAGTTAGAATTTGCAGTTCTAAATACTAATATTAGTTAATAGTTAATAATAGTCAATTAAAATGAATTTCCTTTCTTCTAACCCTTTGGTAGCAGAAATAGGAAAAAACGTAGACTAAGTTATAAAGTAGACAAGCTGTTTCCTTTCTCTTTTTTAAACTCAGAAGTTCTTTTAATTTGGTTAAAAAAATATTTTTAATTGTGGTAAACTACGGATAACAAAGTTTACAGCCTGAACCATTTTTAAATGTACAGTTCAGTGGCATTAAGTACATTTCACTTTTGTGCTTCCATCACCATTTGTCTACAGAAGCTTTTCATCTTGCAAAATTGAAACTCTGTACCCATTGAACAATAACTCCCACCTCCCCCCAAGCCCTGGAGCCATCATTCTACGTTCTGTCTATAAATTTGAGTACTCTAGGTACCTCCTACAAGTGGAATCATACTGTATTTGTCATTTTGAGAGTCTTATTTTACTTAGAATAAAGCTTTCAAGGTTCACTCATGTAGCATATGTCAGAATTTCCTTCCTGTTTAGGACTGAATAACCTTCCATTGTATGCATATACCACATTTTGTTTATTCATCTGTTGATGGACACTTGAGTTGCTTCTACCTTTTGGCTCTTGTGAATAATGCTGCTTTGGACATGGGTGTACAAATAGCTCTTCATCTAGTCCTCACTTCCTGATTTCACTTTCTCCCTGTCTTTAGGAACTCAGGTTTCTGAAGTATATATCCCTCCCACACAAGCCCCTCCCCCAGTGTGTATATCATCTCCACTCCTCACCGAGGCAACAGTGCTCTGCCCAGAGAGGTTTCAATGTTAGTTGCATACCTTTTTTTTTTTTGGTTAGAGTTTGTTGGGGAATCGGGGAAGGGGAACAGACAAGTTGCTGTCATTTTTGTTCTTCAATCTAGTTGTGGAGGATGTTGCTTCACTGGCCCATGTTGGTATTATCATTGCACTCTTCCTGGCTGAGGCTGTCGCTCGCCGACCATTGGACAGCTGCTCACGGCCGCTCACAGTGGCTCACGAAAGCTCACACCCACTGCCGGCCAGCCCCACTGCAGCCTACGCCGTTGCCAGCGACTCATGGCAGCCCAGCTCCAGGTCAAGCTGTTGTTCACCATCTTAGCTGTAGAGGGCACAGTGTCACTGGCCCTCATGTGGGATCCGAACCAGGGCCCTGCTGCTCAGAGCTGGCGTCCCAAGCCAACCTTTAACCAATGAGCCACTTGGCCGACCCAGTTGCATACCTTTTAATGTGAGTTTAAGTGTGTTATCACATCATCTGCTTTTTAAATATGTAATATATTCTATTTTTTAAAATTATTTTTTAATTTTTTAATTACAGTTATATTAGTTTTAGGTGTACAGTGTAGTGGTTAGACATTTATATAACTGATGAAGTGATCCCCCCATAAGTCTAGTACCCACCTGACACCATATATAGTTATTGCAACATTAGTGACTATATTCCCTATGCTGTACTTTATATCCCCATGGCTGTTCTGTAACTGCCAGTTTGTACTTCTTAATCCCTTCACCTTTTTCATCCAGACTCCCAACACCCTTCCCACCTAGCAACCATCAGTTTGTTCTCGATCTATGAGTTTGTTTTTGTTCATTTATTTTGTTTTTATACATTCCACATATAAGTGAAATATATGGTATTTTTTTTCTTTGTCTGACTTACTTCACTTATTTTTTATTTTTTTTGAGGGCAGTGTAACTGGCCCTCATATGTGGGATCCGAACCGGGACCCTCTGGTATCCCAAGCCAGTTCTTAACCATCGCGCCACTCGGCTGGCCCTGACTTACTTCACTTAGATAGACCTCTAGGTCTATCTATGTTGTCAAAAAATGGTAAAATTTTGTATTTTTTATGGCAAAGTATAGTCCAGTGTATATATGTACCATATCTTCTTTATCCAATCCCCTATTGATGGACATAGGTTACTTCCATATCTTGGCTATTGTAAATAATGCTGCAGTGAATATCAAGATGCATATATCTTTTCAAATTAATGTTTTGAATTTCTTTGGATAAATACCCAGAAATGGGATTGCTGGATCATAAGGCAGTTCTATTTTTAATTTTTTGAGGAACGAGCCTCCATACTGTTTTCAATAGTGGCTGCACCAATTTGCAATCTCACTAACAGTATATGAGAGTTCCCATTTCTCCACATTCTTGCCAACCCTTGTTTGTTGATTTTTTTTCAAATTTTATTATTAGTTTCAGGTGTACAAAACGTTGTTTGTTGGTTTTTGGTTTTTTTAAAAAATATTTTTATTGGGGAATTAGGGGGATGGGAACAGTGCTGGGGAATTGGGGGAAGGGGAACAGACAAGTTGCTGTCGTTTTGTTCTTCAGTCTAGTTGTGGAGGACGTTGCTTCACTGGCCCAAGTTGGCACCATCATTGCACTCTTCAGGGGCGAGGCACATCAGTCGCTGGCTTCTGGATGGCTGCTCACGCTGGCTGCTGACCACATACGGTAGCCCATGGCAACCCACTGCCACAGGGGCTGCAGCCTATGCCGTCGCCGGCGACTCATGGCAGCCCAGCTCCAGGTTGAGCTGTTGTTCAGCATCTTAGGTGTAGAGGGCAGTGTCACTGGCCCTCATATGTGGGATACGAACCGGGGCCCTCTGGCATCCCAAGCCAGCTCTTAACCAACGCGCCACTTGGCCGGCCCTGTTGGTTTTTTGACGATAGCCATTCTGACTCAAGTTAGGTGGTATCTCATTGTGGTTTTAATTCGCATATCTCTGATAATTAGTGACTTTGAGCATCTTTTCATATGTCTGTTGGCCCTCTGTAGCATGTCATTTGCTTTCAAAAGCTGAATTCTAATTGTGGAATGAAAGACTTGTATTAAGAAACTTTCTGGAATTCCTTCTGCACAGTCACAGTACTGCAAAAGAGCAAAGAAATGGCTGGAGGTCAAGATGAAGAAAGGAGAATCCACTATTCCCTGTAGAATGATAAAGATACTTAGTTTTAAGGTTGGGTTTTCAATCAGGATTGGAATTCTTACTGACCCACCTGATTTTATTTATTTTTGGATTAACTTTCTTTGTTCTTATTTTAGGTCTGTAAGCTCAGGCTTATTTCATTTTAGGGTCCAATTTGTAGGGCTGGTAGTTCTAGAGATAGCTGGATTCTGCAATATATAAACTTGGGTTTGTGGCACCCACTTATATTTATTTTAATGATTGTACCAAGCTTTTATCATACTCTACTACCCTTAATTATTTTGTTTTTAACATATCTAAGCACATTTAGGGCATGCTGGACAGAGGCATCTGGAAATACGTTGGCATCTGGTGTAATGTTAAATGTGTCATAATAATAGCCAACCAGTGTTTGGTACCTGCTAATTTACAAAGCACATTCACATTTATCTTTTTGATCCTTATATAAATTCTATATAAACTAGGCAAATGGCCATATCAAGAGTTGAATCTACATCTCTCTCTGTGTGTACACGCATTTGGGGTTTTTTTTTCTAATATAACTTGACCTGGCCAATGTATCTCTAAGATTTTGTATGTAAATATTAAGTGCATCAAATGCTTATATATAATATATATTATCTATCTATCTATCTATCTATCTATCTATCTATCTATCTATCTATCGCTAATGTTACCTGTGTGACCTACATATGTATCTATGTAGAAATATTTGTATATCCGTCTTAACTTCATAAAGTAACACACATACAGACACACAATCTCATGGAGTTAGGAGAATGATTGAGATAAAGAATGAGAAAGAGAACGTACTGGGGAGGGACAACTGAATGACAGTTCCAGCTGTCACACCTTTGAATTCACTGTGGTGTTTATACCAAGGCCTCACTTTCTCCAGGCTGCTTACAGCAAATGACAGAGCAGAGATGCTAGAATGGAACAATTTCTGCCCTGATATGGGATCCCTGTATCAAGCATTCTTGGTTGAGGAACTCCCCATCCAAGTATTTTGTTACGGATGTTTGAGGAGCCTAAAAACTAGGACCTCCATTATATGGGGTTCATTCAAGAAATAAGAAAAAGGAGTTGACATTTGGAGAGCAGCTTATACCTTACCTACTTTTACTGATTATGATTATATTGGAGAATGACATATCCAGGAGCAAGGGGACTTGAATTAATTTCTAAAACTGACCCCTACAATTGATCTCTAATACTGAACCCCAGAATTAAATAGCCATCTAGAAAGATTCAGCACTGGCCCACCACACCTCCCCTGCATGCAGAGAGTGATGGAGGGTCTCCATTCTTTGCATACAGGTTGGTTCTTGAAGGAAAGGGGAGAGAAATAGGCAGACCTATTCATGCCTCCTTCCCTGTTTCAAACTCACCAATCAGGTAAGTTACTTTCCCTCCACCCTTTGATTTAAATATATTATGTTATTATTTCTTTGTTTTGAATCGAGATCAATCCTAAACCACATACCCATGGATGTAATGACTGCAAAAGAGTTTAGGTCATTGCTGACGATACAAGGTAGGGGACAATGAATGGTGTGATTACCTCACATGTGCTAACTAGACTGAAGACAATGTGCACCCTTTTTTAGAACAAAAACAGAAAACTGGAGAAATGACTTCATTTACCCCAGATGGAACTAAGACATTAAGTATTACATGCTGGCAAGTACTGAATTATTATTTTATCAGTGAGTACTTTATTTGATATTATTAAGTAGCACGGCCCAAGGGGGTTATGCTTCTATCAGTCATCACCAAATTGTTTTCATGGAATATCATAATAAAAAGTTCACAGGAAGGTATCTGAGATATTGTGAAACTATCGAACCAAACAAATACCATTTCCTCTTTTGACAGGGTTACTAGAGCGGTATCCCGGGAATACCATAGACAAGATACGTCTCAATTCAGCAAGGCATTTAACAAAGTCTTTCATGATAGGGAATTTTAGGATGGAAAACATTGAAGTGAGGTGGATTTTTAGCTGTTTGAACAGCTACCTTCAAAATATTTTGAATAATAGTTAAATGCCAATTTAAAAACTTTAGTCTTAAGGCTCATGATTCTCGTTTTGGACCATATCCTGGCCAGCAAATGAAGACATAAACCGTGTGTTATCAATTTGTGGATGACATTAAGTTGGGAGGTCTGACCACTATTGTTGATGGTAGGTTAAGCTTTACTGGGACTATACATCAAAAGGAAAATCTTATATTTGGATTTTGAAGCAACTGTCATGCAATTATGAAGCTATATGTTGAGGGAGATTTGACTTGACATTAATTTATGTGCAAATGATCTGGGAGTCATAAAGTTAAAAAAGAACCAAGAATAAGTCATGGCTATAAGAAATTGCTAATGAAAACATAGGTTCCATTAATAGAATCTCCAAATCAAGGGGAATGCTAACTACAGTGTATTTACCCCCTGTCAGATCACACTTAGGATTTTATATCGAGTTCTGTGCATTGCATTTTTAATGGGGACATTGACGGACTCAGTTCCATAGGAGGAATGGAACCAAGGATAAGATGGCAAAAGGTCTTCAGATCTTGTATAACTATAGACAGTTAAGGGCATTGAGGATGATGACCTGGAGAAGAGATATCTTAACAGAAAAGGGCTTGATTCGTATTTTCAGATATTTGAAATATTGCCATTTTGAAGAAGGAATTAAGGTCTTTTAGGAATCTCTAGAAGAAACAATCAGGGATAAGACAATGTTACAGGGGTGAGCTACAGCCCCCCTCTCCCACAAAAGGAGACCATCTTGCACTTTGGGTTGTCCATGAATGGACATTCTTTCACAAGGCAGGCTAACTAGTTCATTTATGCACAATCCATAAATCTAAGATATGGCTTTCAAAGATTTATAATCTGGGAGGTTAATGTAGATTGCATTCATTACTTTAGTCTCCTTTATAGTTTTTTAGCCCTTTGCTTCCCAGCTTCCTCTCTCCTGCTTGGAGAGATTCCACATTTATTTCCTATCATTTCAGGCATGGAGTTTTTGGATGTGACTCAGCTCTCCTTCACTCTCCCTCTCTCTAATTTTTATTTCAATCAGAGCTTTTAAAATGAAACTTGTGGATTCAGGAGTTCCCTGCTGGAAAGTAGAGGGATTAGCCTCAGTTGCCCCAATTTTTTGTGAAACTCAAGCTTGGTGGCCATGGCCATGAAATCAACACAGGATCATCATTCTTCAACCCATACACTAAAGCAATGAAGGACCCAGTGTGATCTACAACTCAGAAAGTACTGAAATACTTGCTATTAATGAGGACTTTGCATGAAACCCTTGCAAAAGCCTTGTGAAAAAGAAACACAAAAAGCCCATTACTGTCTCCTGACATAACGGATTTGCAGACTCAGGGCAGGCAGAGAGCAGGTGGGTAAACGATAGAGCTGCGTGATTGTTCATGGAATTCAGTTCAGTTTAATTAACACTTACTGAGAACATTCTGTGTGCCAGATACATGCCAGTAACTGGGCCTATGTGTTATTTAGGTTCTGTCAAGTAGAAAACACTTCAGGGGCCTATTTTAAGTTATTTTAAAAAGTAAATAGTTTATTTTAGGGAGAGATAAGGAAATGAGGAAGATGGAAATTTTGACCCTTTGCAGGTCTCAAAGGCTGGAACATGCTCAGGGCACTAGAAGGTGGGTCAACCCAGGTCTAGCAACCTTTCTTCCTTGTTGTTCCCTTGGCAGCTAAATGCATGACCTAGGGAAAGTACCAAGAATTGCTAGTTGCCTCTTCAATACCCACTCTCCCTTTTCTTTAGTAACAGGGCCCTCATTTTATTTGGACTGGCGACATGCCCAGCTAAAAGGCTGCATTACCCAGCATAGTTTGCATGTAGGTGTGACCATCAAGATGCAGGTGGACAGCCATGGGTGGAACCTCAGGAAATCTCTCTCAAGGGAACTGAAACAACAGGGAGGAGTACCTTTTTGCCTTCTTTCTTTCTGGAATTTGGAACTCTAATAGCCTCTTATGACCTTGAGCTTGGCAGCCATGTTCAAAGGAGGTTGGAGCAGAGAAATCAAAGGAGACTGGACGCCTGTTCACTTTGAGGATCTTCTGTATCAGCTCTGGATTGCCTTCCCCTGTGCGTTCATCTTTTATGAGAGATAATAACTCTTTATGTGCATGAGCCATTGTCTTTAGGTCTTAGTTACAAACAGCTGAGTGCAATTCCTCCTGGTAAAGAAGGGCTCTTCCACTGCTGACTGTGTCTGCTTTTCCTGTGATTCCCATTCTATGTTCTCTATTTTCCTTCCCAACATGGCTTCTCTTTACTGTTGCCTCTGTGTGCATTTTTGGGCTTCCTTCTCCACCACCTCCTGTCCCCCTTACCGTAAGTCCTTTATTCAAAACTAAAAGTTTGATGAGTTCAGTTAACTCCTGTTGTCTTCTTTCAGCCAAGCCTTACAGGTAAGGTACCTGTACTTGGTTTTCGTGGGGAGTCATGTGGTATAAGCTATGACAGTCTCCCACATGAAGTCCCTCATTAGAAGCCTGGATGTAGTGGATCTTGGAATATAATAAATCCCTCTCCCAAATTAGTGTCAAAGATGAATAAGACCTGGTCCCTGCATTCTGAGAGCTCTCAGGGCCTACTGGAGGAGAAGCATCCATATGCTTCATGCATTTTGCAAAATCCATTTCCAGCTATAAGTTAGATGATAATAATAATAGCTAACATTTATTGTGTTCTTTGTTTTTTTGTCTAACACTTTGCTTGCCTTATTTAATTTAACCCACACAAATTTAACTTGCAGATTAGGTATAAGTGTTATCCTCATTTTACATGTAAAGACACAGGCTTAGAGAAGCGAAGCAGCTTGCCCAATGTCATACATCTGAGATGTGGCTGCAAAGAGAAGAATCCTAGGTCATTGGAATTTCAGAGTTTGTACTCCTAACCATCTCCCAGAAATGAAAAGGGCTCACTTTGGGTGGTTTTCTCCTGAGGAGTGACGTGCTCCCTGTATACCTTGCCTTCAGGGTCTCCCCTCCGGAACTCTAATGTTCAGAAAAGATGTCTCGAAGATATGACTCCAGGACCACTGTATTTTCTCCAGAAGTTCTCTTGTACCAAGTTGAATATGCCGTGGAGGCGATTGCACATGCAGGCACATGTTTGGGAATTTTAACACATGATGGACTTTTGCTTGCAGCAGAGAGACGCAACACCCACAAGCTTCTTCTTGAAGTCTTTTTTTCTGAAAAAAATGATAAGCTCAATGAGGCCATGGCTTGCAGTGTGGCAGGCGTAACTTCTGGTGTTAACATTCTGACTGACGAAATGCAGTTCATTGCTCAGAGGTATGCTCTTAAATAGCAACGTTGATAATGTTTCTAAGAAGAACTCATTTTTGCAAAGATTAAAGTCATTAAAAATCTCAAAAACAAAACCGAAATAAAAAAGAAAAAGAAAAAGGGCTCATTTTCATGGCAGCATCTTGGTGTGGGAGGAAGGACACACGATACAGAGGTGGGAGATCCGAGTTTTGATCCTAACGCATCTTCTCTTTGTACTTTTGCTTCTTTGGATCTCAGATTTTCTCCACCTGTGAAATGAGAAGCATAGATGAAATGGGCCTTAAGATGTGGCTGTTGAAAGTCCTGGGTTTGAATCCTGGCTGCTCACATGTTCGTCGCATGGCAGGAAGACCCAAGAGAACCAATGAGCTGTGGTGGCTGTGGCCAATCTAATCAGCCTGAGTTCCAGCTGTAGCATTAATATTATGGAAAGAAACTCTTTAAAAATATACTTTGTGTAGAATAGAGCTAAATTGTGCAGTAGGACACCTGAAGCATGAGCCAAAGGATGTGTTTTAAGAAGCTTACCCTGATGCTGAAAAGCCTGCAAGAGGAAACAGGCATGGCTCACAGTAACTAAGTCAGCTCTAGTCCATCAATTTTTATATGGCATTTCCTCCCCTTTCCCCACTCACATAAATGACTAATAGTCTTAATGTGGACCTGTTTTCTTAGATTACTTCCAGGAGGCAGCATGGCAACCTGTAATGCACATGGGCTTAGAGTCAAGTTAAACCTGGGTTTAAACCTCACCTTTTCCTTGGGAAGTCATCTCACCTCTCTGAGCTTCCTTTTTATCCTTCCATGTGATGGAGAAATGAACAACACAGAGAATTGTTATAAGGATTAAATGAGATAATATATATAAAGTGCCTGGCCCATAATTAAGTCACTCTCCCCACCTTTGACCCATGGTATTTCCTAGAAGGCATTTCCTTCTCACCAAGAGCTTGTAACATCCAACAGCCTACAAGAAGAATTGAGTGTCTTAAATAACTAATTATTAAGGTGAAAAAATTCAGCCTTAAGATTCCCCAGAATTGCAGCCTGTATCATTTAATTTTTAAATATTGTAATAAATATAAAATTATAAAAGCAAACTACATGTAGATGGAAATACACTATAATAAAAAGTAGCCCTTTTTTGCCCTCTTTTAATGTGGGCCTCTTTTCTAGGTTTTAAATTACTAAAAAAATAGGTGACGAATGCTCATCATATAAGACTGCAAAGGGTATACAGTAGCCCCCCATTATCCACAGGGGATACATTCTAAGACCCCAAGTGGATGCCTGAAACCATAGGTAGTACTGAACCCCATATATGCTATGTTTTTTCCTATACATACATACTTATGATAAAGTTTAATTTATAAACTAGGCAAAGTAAGCGATTAACAATAATAATAAAATTATAACAATATACTGTAATAAAAGTTTTGTGAATATGGCCTCTCTCAAAATATCTTATTATACTCTACTCACCCTTCTTGTGATGTGAATGAGATGATACAATACCTATGTGATGAGATGAAGTGAGGTGAATGTGAGGTAGCATTAGGCTACTATTGACCTGATGATGCTGCATCAGAAGGAGGAACATCTGCTTTGGGTAACCCTGGATCATCAAACGTCATGAAGATGTTGATAACTGGGGATGCCGATAGTTGGAAGGTATTTTTGCTGAATCTTTTGGAAGAACATTGTAATTGTAAGTTATTGTCTCTTTCTTAAAGGAAGCACTTTCTGGCTTCTTTTTGGCATATCCTCATTGCCAGCATCACTACTCCCATGTTTTGGGGCCATTATTAAGTGAAATAAGGGTTACTTGAACACAAGTACTGCAATACCACGACAGTCGATCTGATAACCTAGATGGCTATTAAGTGATTAATGAGTGGAGAGGGTACACAGCATGGATTAGCTGGACAAAGGGATGATTCACGACCCAGGTGGGGTTGAGTGGGACAGCATGAGATTTCATCATGCTACTCAGGTGCACTCAATTGAAACTTTATGAATTGTTTATTTCTGTAGTTTTTCATATAGTATTTTCAGACTTTTGTTGATAGCAGGGTAACTCAAACCTGGAAAGCAAAACCATAGATAAATGGGGGGACTACTGTACAGTGCACAGTAGGTTTCCCTCTTCCCATCTTCCAAATCCTCTCTCCAGAGGCAACTACTGTTGTCAATTCCTTATATAGCTTTCCAGAAATAGTCTATGAACATATATGCATGAGTGGCAACATATGTGTGCACAGCTCTGCCCTTTGCCCTTTTCACTTAGTACCATAACTTGGAGGTCATTCCATGCCAGTTCATATAGAGCTGCTTTAATGTGGATTCAGACTGATGGACTCTGTTTAGTGGGGTTCTTAGAGATGACCTAGTACAACATTTCATTGCACAGATGTAGACACTGCAGCTCACAGAGGGGGTGTGAATTGTTCAAGGTTGTAGATCCTTTGACTTTCATTCCAAAGAGCTTTCCAGGTGATCATGCTGTGTATGAGTGTAGGTGTGTGCCCATACACGTGTGTGTGAACATACTGGCCAGTGAGTTAGCTAATACTTATTTACTGCTGATGATATGCTAAGTGTCATTTAGAAGTCATAACAAGAGCTATAGGCACAAATGAGGAGAGCGAAGCTTACGTAGTTAAATAACTTGGTTTCTGTTTCTGTCCAACTCTAAAATCTATCCCCTTATGCACTATACTCTACTTTGTCTCACCCTCTTGGAGGGGACAGGATTGGGAAAGTGGGCACAAAGGATGAGAATGGTGTAAAGTGAGCAGGTTTTGATGAAACAAAGTACTTGTGATACAACCAATGACTTTTTTGAATCTTGATGGAAAGGCACATTGTGTTGTGTTGGGAGAGGTGAGGATAGCTGGGAAGATTGGTCATTAGGATATATGGTTCAAAGTTGCCTGTAGATGTGGTGAGAACATTACAGCTTCACGATGGAGGCCAAGTCATGTAGGTGTGTTCTCCATGTTACACTGCTAGCTGACTTCACATCCATAAGGACCAAATTGCCAGCCAACCTGGCCAGCATCCCACTTCCTCCTTTTATACCTTGGAACATAGCACCTAGTTTCATGGTGGCTTCTTAGCTTGTTGTGAAGCCTTCCCACTTTCCCCAGGAAAGTGCTCCATTCATCAGGCCTTTGAGGACAAAGTCATCTGGGCCATCCTCACTCTGGTAGCACCCATCAGAGGAAAACATTGCATTTCCCCTCTGTGTTTTAGGGTGAGGTTGGTTGTTTTTAACCTCCTGGCAATAATACCTTGCCTCTTGAATAGAAAACATTGTCAAAGAACTTTACAAATCAGATGATGACTAGTGGCCTTTCTCCAGGAGGGTGTTTGGAAATTAAAACAAGCATGAAGCTGCCTTAGGCCATCAGGTACTGCCATGGCTGGAGACAGAGATACCTGCTTTGGAGGGGTAGAAGGGAAGACTTTTGGTAGTTGAGGTCATGTCTCTTCTCTTTTGTCTTTCATGACCCCCAAGATATTGCTGTTTTCCTCCAGCATGTTTGTTTGGGAAAGAGTATGCCTTGGCAGGGTCCTCCACCTCTTATGATTTGTGAATTACAAAGATGTGAGTCACTCTAGATATTCCGGAGGCAGCGAAGAACCTCTACTGAGTAGCCTCAACACTTCTTTTCATTTCTCGTAATGAACATAGAGGAGAGCTGTGGCAAGCCTCCAAAAATGGGAATAATTACCCTAGGGCATGCCTTGGCACAGGCAGATTATTACTCTGCCCAACTGCAAGATTTGGGGGAATACTGAGAAGGTCAAACTCATCCTTAAGCTTTCTTTTTTTCCTGGATAATTCCTGAACTTCTACCTCTAGCTTTCATACAGAGTAAGTAGCCCCAGGATGGATAATACTTGAAAGTCTACCACCACATTTTGTATTTTTTCAAGATAGCATTTGTGCTGGTCCCAATGCTTTAATAGGACACTGGTCAACTGGCATATCCAGAGGAGAAGTACAGCTATGGCCAAGAGCAAGAACAATAGTTTTCTCATATATGAAGCCTTTCTCTGGAAGCAGAATTAGCCTTCTTCTCTATAGCTTCACAGAATGGAATTCATAGGAGCAGGTAGACGTTCCAGAAAAATCTCAGTTTTGGAAAGATCTTCCCTGACATTGTCCAAACGTGGAATGGACTGGCCAAATGAGCTGTCATGGGTGCATAGTAGGCTGGGATTCCTGCTCTGGAAGGGATGTTAGTCCTTAAACCTTGCCAACCATCAGAATAGCTTAAGAAGTTTTTCAGAACTCATATTCCTAGGACTTATCCCTGGAGATTCTGATGCACTAGATCAGGGACCTGGGACACAGTGTTTCTGAAAAGTTTCCTAGATTATTCTGTCAACTCTCTGATCCACTTATGCCTTAGACTATCGTGAGTGAAAGTGCTGAAGCAGAGTACTGATAGAAGGTGTGGAAAGGAGCCTGGGAGCCAGGACACCTGGGCGGTGGAGACGATGCCAGCAAGATTAGGTGCTGTCCCAAGTATTGGTCCTGATTCTTCTTCTGAGCTGGGGAAAGAGTTACCTCAGCATTGCAGCTCAGGAAACACTTTTGTCAATGTGGAGGGGAGAACTGGGCTCCTTATGAAAGAATTAAAGAGCTAAGATCAACTGGTCGCAGATCACAGTGTCCCTGTTTTGTATTACATACCATAACCAGGTTAGTTTTCATGTTGCAGTGATGATGCCATTTTCTATTCCAATGGGAAATTCTTCCCTGTGATGTCATATGCATTACGTAATGCATACAAGTTCAGAACTGGAAGGGGCCTTAGATGTGTCAGTGATTCAACCCGTACCCTCAAGTTCACAAAGCAGGTTATAGCACAGTTAGAATTAAACCAACTTCCCTGTTTTCTAGATTTCTTTTCAGCTTAATGATTTTAGGAGATATTTGAATAGGTATAATAACATCTTGTTGTCCAAAGCAAGTCATATGGCTAAGTCTAAAGTCACAGGTAGGGATAATCCTCCAATGGAGGTGGTCAAGGGGCAGGGGTAGAAAGTAAACATCTGGTAAACAATATCTACTCTACCACTGGTGGATATAGCCAATCCATGTAAGATGTCTAGGATTGCTTCTTGTTCTGTTTGCTGTGCTTAATTGCTCCACTCCATTTTCATTATTCCAGGTCTTTAAAATAAGTAAATACACAGCAATCTGTGCAAATAGTGCTTGGGCTGGAGTGAAATAGAGAGGCCGGTTTTCCATCCTACGTTTATATGGACTTAAAGAAATGAGTTAAGGACATTGATTAACAATGAAAAATCAGTGGGAATCCAGGCAGAGTTGGAAAGTATAACCCTCTACCCAACCCTTAAGCCCTCTTGGAATTCTTAGAGGTGTTCAGACTTTTAGGTGTATAAAAATTATCTGATATTTGTGTTTATAACACAATTTCTACAATGCTGCTTCCGAGATTCTGATTCAGCAGGTCTGGGACAGGTTCTAGGAACCTGCATTTTGGACAAATAATTCTCTCTTGTTGCAGACCAGGTATCATATTTTCATAGCTTTAACCCCTGAAAATACTAAATTCCTGCACTTGTCCCAGTTAAAATTCCTGAGAAAGAACTCTCATTAGTTGGGCTTGGGTAAAGTATCATCCCTGGACCAGCCAACCTTGGCCAGGAAGATGAAGACACAGGCGCAGGCAAGGCTACTGGAGACCAGAAAAGAGACTCTCAGGTCAGTAGACCTCACTGGTGCCCACCACAGTGCACTGGTCCTAGGCCTCTCCAGGTGCCCAGGCATCTCTGCATTTCCTGCCCAAACCCTGTGCATCTCATATACTTCGGTGCCGATCTCCAGGTGCAGAAACCTGGAGGAACTCTGCATGATACACCTGGAGACCACATATAAATCTCTGGGCCAGGAGAAAAGATTCTCTTGGTCAAAGGAGAAAGTGTGAGAAAGGTGTAGAGAAGTTTCTTGTGCCTGTGTCCTAAATGAATACACACATGTTTCTTAGAGCCAGGGGTGAACATGAGCCCTTTGACATTTTCTTTTCCCCATGAAAAGACATGTCAAACCACTAACTCATTCATTTACCTCCCTACCTTTGAAAAGAGGCAGCCCACCTCTCCACCTTTGAGATACTCAATCGAGATACTCCCTGGGTTTTATATCACAAATAATCTGTTCTTTTTGGATGAAAGTGTTTGCTGAGGCAGCAGATTCCCCTGATCGATTCTTTATTTGTGTATTAAAATATAATAGGTCTGCTGTTTTAATCCTGAAGTAGAAGGAACATAAAAGGCGTTTGATCTCTGGTTCATGATGGAGCCCCTCAGGTCTTGGATAGATTATTTCTGAATAGGTGCCCTTTGCCCAGAATTCCAGCGAGTATTCCAGGGTCAAAGATAAACTGTGTATCCAGAGATGAAAGGATGGTTGTTTCCCTACAAAGCCTCATAAATCAGTTTTGATACCATTCCTGTTTTATTTTATTTTATTTTTTCTGGCACCACAACATGGCGGCTGTTTGATGCGTTTAACTGAAAATATTTGTATAGGGCCCTTCGGTTTTCTTTTGTGATGAAAAGTGTTACCTAAAAAAAACCCAAAAAAACGAGCTGATAAACTGAGAGGCAAAGTGAAGTGAACATCCACCCAGCATCCGGCTCTCCGAGTCCAACATCTGATTGTACTTAGTGGGGAGGAAACTTAAAAAAAACCCGATCCAACTTTCATTTCTTGCTTCTTTTATCCTTAAGCTCAGCAATAAACTAGCACTCTTTGGTTAAAAAGTCAAGGGAACAGATGTATAATTCTGGTGCTTCAGCATCTATATTTCAAGTGGAGCATGTAAATTATGAGAACGCTTCTCCGCACTCTGTGGGGAGAGCCTGGAGGAGCGTGCGCGGCTCTGCTGTGGGTCATCCCGGCATTCCGCTCACACTGGGAAATAGCTGCTTCCCCCCGCTGGCTGGTCAGCTGGCTGGAGCGTGGTACAAACGGATCCTCTTAAAGAGGCTGTGCATTTCACCGAGAAGAAATAAATAGTTGAACTGCACAGAACTGAAACACCAAGATTGGACAGCCAGCCGGTCGGCCATAGGCAGGGCCTGGCACAGATACTGCTGATAGCCGGGGACAAACATCAGAGGCAGTTTAAAAAGGCAAAGACAATGCAAGGTCTTCAGGTCTGTCCCAGAAGACCTGAGTTTTGGTCCACCCGGCTCATTATGTGACCTTAGAGAAGGGACTTAGCTTTTTGCTTTGAAAACTGGGCATATACATGCCTACTTTAGAGGACCGCTGGGAGGAAGAACAACAAAATTGTGTAAAATGCTTAGCTCATGCTCCAGTGTAGGTGTCTTTCTAAAATTAGAACTCATTACATATAAAAAAGTGGTATTGTTTTAGTCAAAATTTCAAGTTTAAAAGCTGGAAAGAAACTTGAAAGCCATCTGGTCTAACTTCCTTATTTTGAGATGGGCAGTGGCTTTCTCGAGAGATGATGGACAGAGTAGGCTAAAAAAGGTGCATGTCCCAGTCCTTCTGTGAAATCACACTACCAGACTCCAATTGCCCCCAAGGCAGGGCCCCCAAAGGTGTATTCAGCACCTGCAGTGGTACCTGGCACTCAATGAAGAATTGTTCAATTGGCAAACGAAACTCAGGGATGCTAGACCTGTCACCAGAACAGATCCTTTTTTGCTTTGTGTTCTAGGTCTTTCCGAAGTGTTGATGAACATAATATTGTTAATTGCTTTATGTATAACATAAGTTCATTAAACAGCTTAATAAGCAAACTGAGAAAAAAATTGAAATATTTTAAGGAAAATTGCTAATTGATGTATGAAAATACAGTTGAAACCCTAATTCATTTGTTGGCAGTCAGAAAATACTTTCTTTTTTTTAAAGATTTTATTGGGGAATTGGGGGAGGAGAACAGCATTGGGGAATCAGGGAAGGGGAACAGACAAGTTGCTGTCCTTTTGTTCTTCAGTCTAGTTGTGGAGGATGTCGCTTCACTGGCCCATGTTGGTACTATCATTGCGCTCTTCCCGGGTGAGGCAGTTGCTCGCTGGCCATTGGACTGCCGTGCACGGTGGCTCATGGCAGCTTACAGCAGCTCACGGCAGTGCACACCAGCTGTTGGCCAGCCCCCCACTGCAGCCTACACCGTCGCCAACAACTCACGGCAGCCCAGCTCCAGGTTGAGCTGTTGTTCACCATCTTAGCTGTAGAGGGCAGTGTCACTGGCCCTCATGTGGGATCCGAACCAGGGCCCTGCTGCTCAGAGCTGGCTTCCCAAGCCAACTCCTAACCAATGAGCCACTTGGTCGGCCTGAGAAAATACTTTTCTAGATCCCTACTTTACACCTTGAATTAAGCTGTATTAAATGAGTTGAGAATGGAGGTTAAAGAATTATGGTTTCCAAGCATCCCACCGTGATATGCTCAAACAAATGAACAAACAATTAGCTTGATATTCCCAAAATGCCCTTAGGAATTAGTAGTGGTTCATCCTCTTTTCCTTAAGAATTAGGGCCAAATAGAGACACTTGTCTCTCAAAAACACGCTTTTGTTGGGTCAGGCCAATATTCTTGGTAGCTTTGCTTCATTAGCAAATAGAATCCTCAGAGGACCTCTTGACCTCCATCTGCCGTTTACCATCCACTGCTCCTTTCTCTTCTTGCCACTTAAGGAAGGATGGCAAGATGAAAGGCACAGTTAAAACTCCGAAGGCCTGGCGCACCATGGGAGTGATGTTTGGACTTCAACATTCCAAATGGAGGACCTTCGGTCATTCTGTCCTGGAAGTAGAGCCAGTAGGAGCAGGTGGCTCCCGAGGCAGTCTAATAACTTGGTGCCTTGTTAGTGCTTAGCTGGTCCTCTCTTTCCCTAAACAGTTCAACTGCAGCCCCAAACATGCTTATCGAATGTCTGAAACAAAAGCCTTGCATTCTGATTGAGTGGGATATTTGTTCACCTTAATAGTTAAGTACCCCTTTTAAGGAGGCAGTTTAAACAAGGCCACCATGGACAGTCTTGCAGGTCATATGTAAATGACATACGCTTTAGTTATGCACAACTCTACGTTGTGGCTTCATAGCCCTGAGCGTAAATAGCTCCTATTATTATTTGTGTGTTTCCCTGGGAGAGGGGCCACACACAACTCCACCCCACATAATTTATCACTGGGCTCTTTCTAACCTTGCAAAGTGTTCTCTGTAACAGGAGTGCTACAAAAAATAATTTTTTCCATCTTGCTATTATTCTAGCGATATTTTTAGCACCTCTTAAATACTAGCACCCCAGGCAACTCCTGTCTGACCCACCCCTTAATCTGGCGTGGTGTGGAATAGAATATAAAAAAAGAGGAAGAAGAAATCTGTGGTAATGAGAGATCACTGGAGACATTTAAAAGCTCATAAAATACAGATGAACTTCCAATGTGGGATATTTAGGCAATGTGTAAATCACCATTTTTCAGAATTCACTGAAGATCCAGAAAATTAGGAGTCAAATCTATTTTGGTTCTTTTCAGTCCTCTTCAAATGTGGAGGAAATAATAAACTATAAACTGTAAAACTTTATATCTTTTCAAAGGGTTTTCACATGTATGATGTCATTTCTTTTTAACTGAAGGTACAAATTTCTCAGTTCATAATGTCTTTTTGTCATTCATCCTTGGTCCATGTAACACCCCTCTTATTTTATTATTTTTTTCCCTTAATCCCCAACCTCTGTTTCTAGACCCTTCTCCCCAATAAGTTTCCAAAGTAATATGTTGATAATGAATCTTTAAAGACGCGTGTGTAAAATATGGAGTGTTGTTTGGAAAGTGTTTGTGTTTTTAATTTGTCATTCAATCCTGTTTTTAAGATCACGTGGTTATAACTACAGTTAACTCAATATTTTTTAACTCCTGCAAGGTATTTCATAATGTGCATCGCCTGTATTTTTAAAAATAAAAAATTGTAGTAAAATATACACAAAATTTACCATTTTAACCATTTTTAAGTGCACAGGTCTTTGGCATTAGGTACATTCACATTGTTATACAACCATCACCACCATCCTTCTCCAGAGCTTTTTCATTTTCCCAAACTGAAACTCTGTAACAATAAAACACTAACTCTGCATTCCTACTTCCCCTCAGCCCTTGGCAACCACCATTGCACCCACTGTATTTTATTCTCCCACTAATGCTGGACATTTAGGTTGCCTTCAGGACCCAGTACCACAGACCACACCACAACCAATGACCTCGTACAGGTCCCCTGTGGAGCTGTATAAGAATTTCTCTGACATACGAACCAGAAGGGGGTTTGGGACTCATAGAGAATACATTGTTTTCTAGAATGACTGTACCAGGTTACAGTTTCACCCAAAGTATACCAGACTTTCCATTTTGTTACATTGTGCCATCTCTGAAATGATTTACCTTTTAATTTTTTTTCATTCTAATAACCTTATTTTCATTTGAATGTCTTTGTTTGCTGAAGAGTATGAGCATTTTTTAATATTCTTATTAGTTGCTTGGGCTTCCCTTTTGAGAACTGGCTATTCAATACTTTGCTTATTTTAAAATTGAGTTTCTCACTTTTTTCCTTATTGATTTTTAGGAGTTGTTTGCATATTATAGGTGTTAAGTTCTTGCTGGTTTTGTATGTTACTAATATTTTCACCCAAACTCTCATCTATTTGTTACTTTGTCTGTTGTGTTCTTTATTTTGGCAGAATCAAATTAATCAACTTTTTAATTTTAACATTTGTGTTTTTAGGGTTTTGTTTCAGAAGTCTTTTCCCCACCCCTATATAAAAAATATACAGTTGTACATTTTCTATAAAATTGTCATTTTGTTTCTTTCAATTTACATTTCCTCTCTATTTTTTTAATTGAATATATTTGACATATAACTGAAAATTTAAGGTGTACAATGTGTTACTTGAATACATTTACATATAATAATATGATTGCCTTTGTAGCTGTATTTTTCACATTACATATAGTACAATATTGTTGTCAATGTTCATTAGACTGTGTGATAGATCACTGTGACTTATTTACTACTCGTTGCAAGTTTGTGCTCTTAAACAACATCAATCGTATCTCTCCAACTCCACCATTATACTGCTAATCACCATTATACTCTTTGTTTTTTACTAGTTTAACTTTTTTTATAAAGTGATTTCACATATAAGTGATGTCATACAGCATTTGTTTTTCTCTTTCTGACTTATCTCTAGCATAATGTGCTCAAGGACTGTCCATGTTGTCACAAATGGCAGGATTTCCTCCTTTTTCATGACTAAATAGCATTCCATTGTGTATATATACCACATCTTCTTTTATCCATTTGTCTGTTGATGGGCATTTAGGTTGTTTCTCTATCTTGGCTATTGTGAATAATGCTGCAATAAACATAGAAGTGCATATATCTCTTCTAAATACTGTTTTCATTTCCTTTGGCTATATACCCAGTAGTGGAATTTCTGGTTCATTTAGTAGATTTATTTTTAATTTTTTAAGCAATCTCCATATTGTTTTCCATAGTGGTTGGACCAATTTACATTCCCACCAACATTCTATGAGGGTTCCCTTTTCACCATCCTCACCAGTACCTGTTGTCTCCTGTCTTCTTGATGATAGCCATATATGCCTTTCCCACACAGCATTTTATAGTCCTTAAAAGTTGTCTAGTGACAATATGAAAGAGATATGAAAGTGAAAGCCAGTCATCAAAAGCAAAACAAAATTCCATCTCAACATGTTACAAATGTGGGAAAAAAGAAAATGAACTACAGCATCTTTGAGAAATGAGTTATTCCAGGACTGGAACAGCGAAGGTACAAGCTGAACTTGGAACATGTTATTATGCCAGAAAGTAAAGAAGTCTTCATAAAATATGATGGGGACCTGTCCAAAGGATATAGGAACCAGCTTGAAGGGGCTCCTGCTGGCCAAATCTGGAAAAAATTGAGCATCAAAGGAAATAAGAACAGTAATTACTTGTAACCCATGGAATACAATACGAATCCATGAGTCCATACTGATAATAAATAGATAAATCAAAATAGGGACGAAAAGAGGATTCTTCCTTAAAGTAGAGTGCCAACTGATAAACACGGAGGGAGTAGTGTAGTTGCAAAAATTACTGTTTTGCAATCACCATAGAAAGATTCATTTAGGTTTGAATCATCAATGGACGCTAAACCTGGGGTGTAAATTTTGATGCATAACAGGATGTGCTATGGTCTCAAAATGTCTCTCCACAGATTATTTATTCGGTGCGTGGGAAGCAAGCAGTAAATATACAGTGAGAAACTGGACAACACCTTGACCTAGTAATAGAAATGATCACCAGTGAGGGACTTGTGTGGCTCTAGATAGGAGACTTGCAAGATACAATATCACATTAGTATTCTGGTTGAGCATATGTAACTAAATCTAATCACGAGGAAACATCAGCCAAACCAAAGCTGAGGAATATTCTATATAATAGCTGACATGTACTGAAAGACTGAGGAGCTGTTTCAGATTTAAAGAGATTAAAATGACATGACATATAAAATTCAGTACGTGATCCTTGACTATATTCTGTACTGGAGAAGGAAATGTTAAGAAAGGCACTATTGGTACAATTGACAAAACTGAGTTATGGACTCCAGATAAGATAAAACTATTGTATCGGTGAGAAATTCCCTGAATTGGGTAACTATTGTAGCATTGTAAAAGAATATCCTTGTTCTTAAGAAATATATACTGAAGTTTTAAGGGAAAAAGGGGAATTCTCAAATGGTTCAGAGAGAAATAAATAATGACGTATATCGATAGAAGAATGAGAGCAAATGTGGTGATAGGGTAAAAATTAGTGAATCTGAGTAAAGGGAATATGGAATGTCTCTATACTATTTTTACATCTTTTCAGTAATTATGAAATGATTTTAGAATTGAAAATGATTGGGTAAACGTTAGTAAGAATGGTCCTTTGTTAAAAATACTGACCAGTTCTGGCAATCATTTGCCCCATGCCACCTCTGTTCTACAAGAATGGATTCATAGGACTCCTGAAGGGCATATTTCTCCCCAAGATGGACTCATTAGAAGCAGAGACCTCTTTGTTCGTTGAACTGCCTTCTCTTGCTTGTAAATTTAGCAACACTGTTATAAATTAAGGAGGCATTTGTTGTTAAATAGAGGTTTTATCTTTTTCCTTTACTCAAAATGGTATATGCTAAGACTAACAGTTTCAACCTTGCCAAATCTCTCACGTCTTTATTTCCCAACTTGATATATTTATAACAATAATCTTTAAGGAACCACTCCTCAATGACACCCTGCACCTGATGGGACTTAAAAAAAACCACACTTGATCTTTGGTTTAATCTCCAACTGTGCTCTGAAATTCTGTATGACATTCAACGTCACTTTTGGGATGTGGTTTGAGTCGTTTCAAGGAAGTCACCCTGATTGTATTATCTCTAATACTTTGCTTATCAGAAGTGAGCAGGAATTTTATGAGTTGAATTGTATTTTTTTTCTTTAAGATACATTTAAAAATTGTGATAAATGATGCATAACATAAAATTTACCATCTTAACCATTTTGAAGTGTACAGCTCAGTGACATAAAGTATATTCACATTGTGCTTCCATTACCACCATCCATCCACAGAACTCTTTTCATCTTGAAAAACTGAAACTCTGTACTCATTAAACAATAACTATCTACCTCCCTCTCCCCGACACCCTGGCAACTAACATTCTATTTTCTGTTTCTATGAATTTGATTCCTCTAAGTACCACATATAAGTGGAATAGTACTAACTTTGTTCTTTTGTGCCTGGCGTATGATGTCTTTTGAGGTTCATCCATGTTGTAGCATCTGTCAAAATTTCCTTCCTTTTCAAGGCTGAACAATATTCTGCTGTATTCATATGCCACATTTTGTTTATCCATTCTTCTATCAATGGACATTTGGGTTGCATCCACCTTTGGGCTACTGTGTATAATGCTGCTATGAACATGGGTGTACACCTATCTGTTCAAGTCCCTGCTTGCAGTTCAGTTGGGTGTATATCCAGAAGTGGGATTGTTGAATCATAGTAATTCTATTTTTTAATATTTTGAGGAATGGTTGTGCTGTTTTCTGTAGCATCTGAACCATTTTACCTGCTCACCAACAGTACACAGTGCTGCAGTTTCTCCATATCCTCTGTAACACTTGTTTTGCGATTTTCTTTCTTTTTTTTTTTTTTTGCTAGCAGTCATCTTAATGGGTGTGAGGTGGTATCTCCTGTGCTCTGAGCTATATTTATTTTAAATGTAAACTCCCTTGAGAAGGCAAAGCAGAAATATTATCAGATATTAATACTCTAGTGAATTAGTTTGTAAGATTTTCTATATTTTTTTCTCAAAATGACAGCTCCCTGTAGAATAAGGCAGTTAACAGGTATGTCTGGATGGAAAACACTTGTATGTAGTGAAAAGAGCCCTGAGTTTGGAGCCAGAACATTACTGTCTGTTATGTCCCCATTACGTTATTGTGATGCCTTTGATAAGTCAATATCACCCACAAAAGCCACACTTTTTTTTAATCTGAAAAGTGTGCATAATACTCTAGGGCAGTGGTTCTCAAACTTGAGCACACATCCTAGTCACTTGGAGGGCTTGTTAAAGGGCAGATTGCTGCACCCACCATCAAAGTTTCTGATTCAGTTGGTCTTAGGTGTGTTCCCAGAATTTGCATTTCTACAGGTGATGCTGATGTTGCTGGACCAGGGACCACACTTTGAAAATCACTGCTCTAAAGAGTTGTTTTAGGAGTGAGGTAATATGAGACAAATGATGTCCTACAATTGTTAAGCACTGTGAAATGACAGATATTAATTTAATCACGTGAAGATAGAAAGGTCTCCTAAGACAGGCAGTGGAATCTGATAGAGCGGCACTTTCTATGACTGCACTAAAATCTCTCAGACTTGAGCAATGAGGAGAGGACATCATGAAGAAGGAGACAGACTTTGGGAGTGAAGTTGGGAAAGTGTCAAAAACTCATTTTACCTAAGGCACGTTTGCCCAGGACCAGTTCTAGCTTCTCTTTGAGGCTTCCATCTCAGTAAAGAATTCTGTTTGGATACAAGGAAGAGAAAACTAAAAAACTGGGCCTAATACCTACTTAAGCAATTAAGGGTTTACTTTCTTTCTCATATAAAAAGAAACCTAGAAGTAGAACGTTATTGGTATTAATTCAGTGGCTCAAGGATTTCAGTATTGAGGTCTGCTGTTTCTTGCTCCCTCTGTTGTATGCACAATATAGCTGCCGCAGGTCCAGCTATTACATCTGCTTTCCACACAAGTGTAAGCGGAAAAAGACAAGAAAGAAAGGTCATTCATTGTCTATGCCAGGAAAGTAAAACTTTCCCAGAAATCCTCAGTGGGTTTGTCTATGTCTCGATGTTCAGAGCTGTCCTTCAGCCATTCATAGCTTCAAAGTGTGGCTGAGAAATGTCGCAGTTGGGTACATTGATACCCCAAACTAAATTAGGATGCTGTCAGTAAGATGGAATGTATCTGCCTCAGCTTCATGAGTTTTTTTCTGCTGCTAGTGGTCTGGGTAAGGTAGTGAGGCCACTATGGGCAAAGCTGTTAGTCTGAGCTTTCCTCTTCTTATATAACTAAATGTTCTCCTTTTGGTGGTTAGTGTCATCATTAGTACCTTAATGCATATGACAGATTGAAGCCTGAGAGCATTTTCACTCAGATTAGCTCCATTGTTTCCCCTAGTTTCAGCCGTATTTTGTAGGCTTGGGAATAGTGGCTTCTTTTCCTTGTGACTCTCCTGAATTCTACCACCTTACCGCTAGGTTTCTGTAGCCTGTCGTGCTTTAGTCTCTCCCCAAACATGGCATGCTTTCCAAATTTCCCAGGCAAAACCCTAGCCTTTTCTGTGTCCCCTTACCCCTGGGAACTACGTGGAGATGAAGCTAATCAGATGGACTGATTCATGGGAAAAACACATTAAGAGGTTAAACCTGTGAGTGAACTTTGACTGTCCCTGGGTGGAAACTTTTTTTCAGCCTGTGTTCTCAACCAGAGGTTAATGATTTTCTTAGCCTCCTAATCCATTTACCATGATGTAGAGTCACCAATGAAGTCCAGCTTATACGTTCTTGAGACTCTCCTTGCTAATGTGCTTTGTAAACATGAAGTATATTTATTTGTGGTTTCTCTTTTCCATTTTTTTTTCCTTGTGAGTTTGAGTGGAGAGTAAGTAGAGAAAGAAATGATATCTTACCAAGAAGGTCACATTGAAAGCCTTTTCGAAGAAATGACTATTAAGGGAGATTTGAAAATAGGAAGGGTGGTTGCTGGGCCAACAGGCTGGTGGCAGGCAGGTGGCTGGCGGGTGGCCCGGGGCATCATGGTGAAGACAATGGAAAGAAGGCGCAAAAAAGAAGGAACTCCAGGCAGTGGCTCGAGAACAAGCCTGGGCAGGTGAGATGGGAGTGGAAGGAAATGAGCGCTGACACTTAGAGTTGCTAAAGGAGGAGCTGAAAGGTGTGAGTGGCAGGCAGGAGAAGGGGGCTGACTCTAGACACTGTGGTGCAGACAAGAAAGTGGGAAGGAGGACAGGGAGGTAGGCTGGCCTGTGGGAAGCACCGAGTGCCTGGAAGGGAGATGAAGCTCCCCAGAAAGTAGGAGCCTGGGAAGAGGTGAGCCACCATGGATCAGTTTAGCCCATTTGAATCCAATTCAGCAAACGTTTATTGAGTGTCATAGGTAGAATAATCCTTACCCCAAAAGAAAACAATTGTCCATGTCCTGATCCCTAGAACTGATGAGTATGCTACTTTGTACTTTACCGATGTCATTAAATTAATGATGTTGAGATGGGGAGAGTATTTTGGATTATCCAGGTGGGTCCAATGTAATCACAGGCCCTTATAAGGAAAAAAGGGAGGGGCGAAGGGAGAGGAGAGGGATTTGAAGACACTCCTAGCCTTGAAATCGGAGAGAGGGCCACAAGCCAAGGAAATGCACAGGGCCTCTAGAAGCTAAAAGGGAGAGGGAGTTGGTTCTCCCCTACAGTCTTTGGAAGGGATGCAGCCCTGATGACTCCTTGATGCTGCCCAGTGACATCCATTTTGGATGACCTCCTTTGGATGTCAGGTAATAGCTTGTTTTTCCCTTGAAGGCACTAAGTCTGTGGTCATTTCTTAACAGTAGTGATCAAGTGATACGTTGAGAAAGTACCAAATAGTGCTGTGGATTGGGGAATATAGAGATGAATAAAATATTTATTGTAGCCTTTAGATGAGTGCTAGCCCAGTGGCCTAAGTCAGGGGTCATCAAACTGTAATGTGCATAGAAATCCCCTGGGGGGACTTGCAAAAATGCAGATTCTAGTTGAGTAGGTCTGATATGGACCTGAGAGTTCGCACTGCTCACCACCTCCCAGGCAATGCCCATGCTGTTGGGTGGGGGGGGGCACACTTTGTTTAGCAAGGGTAGGCTGTATGTCTGTTCTAGGGTCTGGGCATCCAAGAACAGCAAAGCTTTTAGGTTGTTATGATGGAGAAAATGGTTCTGGGTTTAGGCATAGAAAATGGTTGATATGATCATTTGCCTTTAAGGATCTGAAACTTGATAGTAGAGGGAACCTGGGGCTTCAAGCTCTTTTGAAAGGATTGTTGTGATAAACAAGATGATATATGTGAAAGCAGTAGGTAATTTATAAAGCACTACGTACAAATGTTAGTCATCTCTTTAGATGTAGATGAAAGCAGATTTGGCAAGAAAGCACAAGTGTCATTCTGGACCTGGTCCTCGTTAAACTGAAGTAAAGGAAGAAATATTTGGGTGAAAAAAATGCCCATGTTTATCCCAGTCATTTCTCTTTTATTTATTGTAAGTCTTCTGTTCTGCTCTGATTATAATGCACATATTAGAACACTTGGAAAACAAAACAAACAAAAAGCTTACAGAGAATAAAATAATAGTTACCTATAACCCCATAAATCAAAGATAATCAGGAACTACAGATTTTCCAGGAACTTGGGTTGATTTGATGTCCTTTAAGAGTGTTTGCAGATTTTTGTCTCTCGAATATAATAGAAAAGCATAACTGTATGCTTTGGTGTTGTACATCATTATTGATGCTCTATAACTATATTACCACAATAATTCCAATCACACCCGGGGACACTTTACCGTAAAGCAGTAGTTCTCAACTGGGGCAATTTTGCCCTCCAGGGACATTTCACAGTGTCTGGAGACATGACTGGGGGGGGGCGGGGTGCTACTGGTGTCCAGTGGTTAGAGGCCAGGGATGTCGCCAAACATTCCATAATGCACAGGACACAACAATAATTATCTGGCCCCAAATGTCAATAGTGCCAAGGTCTAGAAACCCTGCCATAGACCAGTAGGTTCCACATTTTCGTGGTCATGAGAATCACCTGGAAGTCTTGTTAAACCGAAGATTGCCCCCTACCCCCACCAAATTCCCAATTTAGTAGGTCTGGGAGGAAGCTGAGAATTTGTATTTCTAACATGTTTTCAGGTGATGCTGAGGCTGTTAGTCTGGGAGCCATGCTTTGAGAGCAATTGCCATACATAACTATAACTGGTCTGACAAAACATTAGCTCTCTAACGTGTGCCCTCTCTCATGTTTAATTAGGCTTATCATCTATCTCTGGTATGTTGCAAACATCTCCTTCGCACAAGCCAGGTCTCCTCTTTCCTTTGGCATGTACTGGGGTGCTAAGAACAGGCTTCTCTCATTACTAGGGACCAGATGGTTTCATTTGGCTGTGTGGATATGGCGCCATATAAGACCTGGAACCAAGGACATATGAATGAGATTTTGACTTGGGGGAGATTGATGGAGAGAGGGGAGAGATGGGCAGGTGAACATGGAAGGAAAAATAAGTCATGTTTCTTGTGCTTAAGAGCCCCTCCCCCTCAGTGTCCTGCAAAGTCAACAAGCCTGAGCATAGCTTTGCAATTTCTTATAAAACACAAACTTTTCATCTGAAATGTTAGACACCCAACTTAACACGCTGTCTTATTGGTGCTGGGAGTCAGGTTAACTTTCCACTGTCATTACACCGGCAGGCCCTAAAGAGGGGAAATTGATCACCTGTGTCCTTGGGTTCATCATCTTTTCCCCAGGGATTCGTTCTCCCACTGTGTCCCCTGTTGTCCCCTGTCCATTCAGCATGAGGGCAGAGCTCACCCATCTCGTATAGATAACATATTGAGACCTTGGACAGGGGTGTGACTGGATTCACCAGGGCGAAAACCAAGGCAAGGTTGGGAACGGAAGGCAGAGCCGGATCTAGGCCTGGGTTGGACCAGGAAGTGCTGGGAGCCTCCAGCAAGAAGCCGAGGAGCACAGTGACCCTTGTGCTCAAAGCGAGGCAGTAGATGAGAAGCCAGGTAAAAGGTGGGGAAAACGCTGTGGCCAAGGAGTCCAGGAATGGGAGCACTCACAGCTGAAGTGAGGCCCATCCTTGAAGCCTCTGATTTCTGCCGGGCCAATAAATAAAACAGGTGCCGATCTTCAAGTGCTGAACTGGCTAATCTGGCTGATGGGGCGGGCTTCAGGGCAGGAGAAGAACAGCTGCTGGCTTTTGAGATGGAGGATGGAGAAGGGTGCACAGGGCGTCTCAAAGGTACTGCTAATCTTTCTGTCTGTACAGACTTGCTTCCTCTGGACGTTTCTTGTAAAGGGAATCATACAATATGTGGTCCTTTGTGACTAGATGCTTTCACTTGGCAGAATGACTTCTAGGCCCATCCGCATTGCAGATGAGAATGTTCTAGAATCGGTTGTGATGATGGTTGCACAACTCCCTGAATACACTAAAACCATTGAATTGTACACATTAAGTGGGTGTATTGTATGGTATGTGAATGATATCTTAAACTCATTTTTAAGAAAGAAAAGATACTGCTAATACTTCCTTAGGCTGTGAAAACAAGTTTCTTTTATTAATACTTATGATTCATATTCTATAATATTCAATACTTAATAAAGGATAACAGATGACATTTAAACAGCATCCCCTGTTCCTCTCACTAGTGCTGCAATGTCACGTTCTCCCCCTTTCAGAGGTAAGAAAATGGAAGCTAAAGTCATTTGCCGAAGTAAGTGTAGAGCTGGAATTTCTCCAGGTCCCTCTGTCAAGGTCTGCCCTCCTTTCACGGAAGTGTGAAGCAGTTTGGGTCACAGGCCATATTTGCGTCACATTCTGGAGTTCTCTCTCCATGCATGGGGTCACCCTGTCTCAATAATGGGTTCTTACAACTGTAATATTCTAGCGTGCTGAATTTTAGCCACCTCTTTAGAAAAGGTTTTGTTTTGTTTTTTAAATTGGTTTCCCTTCAAATATGAAAAAGTTCTCAAACCATAAAGATATCAATTTCTTTCCATCAGAACCTACCCATTTGGGGGAAGGGAGAGGACTTGTGTAGCACTGAAAATTAAATTTGGCAGTATGAGATATCACCCTCATATTCCACATGACCTGATGAAAACAAGCTGCAATGAATACGGAAAACCTCTCGATTTATTGGCATGCATCTGGCCACCTATGTGAGCATCACACCAGAGCTTCCTTTAAAACAGTGCTGTATCACTCAAGAATGCTCCACCCTCGTTCAAGACTTGCATTGAGTCTGAGTGGTGCTGTAAAACCGAGTTTATAACGCTGAGTCACGAGTCATGGAGGAGAGGTCTGGGGGCAGCTGGAGCTAGGAACAGCACCAAAGAGAGGCAGAAGGTGGAGACCATGCCGTATGGGTCACAGGGGCCCAGGAGTCATGGGTTAATACTCAGATCAGGGTACCATGGGGATCAGAGCATCCTAAAAAGTCAAGAACAAACTGGACAGCTCAATCTGACAGTTCTTAGCTGGACAAGCCCTGATAGAGAACCAGAGCTGTATCTAGAGCCAAACCAGGGATGTGCCCCTTTATTTTGATAGTTCTTTCTTTTGAAGCCCCAAAATTGGGGTGTGATGAACTTCTCAGATATTGCTTTTAAATATGGTATTTTAAATGTTCTTTAAAAGTACACTTTCATTTTCCCAGCTTAGATCAGAGCAACTTAGCACCATTTGGTTAGAACCCCAGTCTCCCTTTATAGCCAGCCTGGTCTAGCCTCCTTGCCTGGAGTCATTTTGCTGCAAAGTGATGCCTCAGCAGTTCCAGCTGGGTTGCAAGAACTCAGGTGTGAGGTGTGTGGTGAGCGCCTCCAAGGCCGCTTCCCTCTCAGCAATGCCCACTAGGTGACGCCTGTGAATGGACCAGGCTTCCCAGAGTACAAACTTCCTGGCCTCCTTCCTTCTCAGGCCCACATCTTGTCTAGAAGATGCTGACGTGGCAAGATCCCAAAGAAGCTATTCTGTGCCTAATGCTCAGAGAGAGACAGAGCATGTGAGGATCTCCGTCAGCTCCCTTTCTCTTGACTGGGATACTAATATCTCTGCTTAGCCTATGTGTGATGGTCTAATTATGGAAACAGGAAAAAACCCATAAACCTTGCATAATCCCAGTGACTTAGATTTTTGGGTAGGCTCATAAGTGCTTTAAAAATGCAAATGAAATCCCCCAAACTAAGGTGACTTCTGATGGTCCTGGAACGATGAACTTAATTGTGTGAGCTTTCTGGAAAGAAGATTGAAGTCAGGTGTGATTAGTTTTCCTTGTAGCAGTGGTTCCCACACCAGTGTGTGCCTCAGAATCACCTGGAAGGATTGTTAAACCACAGACCTCTGGGTCCCACGCCAAGTTCCTGATTTAGAAAGTCTTAGGTGAGGCCTGAGAATTTGCATTTCCAAGTGCCCAGGTGATGCTGAGGCTGCTGGTCTGGGGACCGCACTTAGAGAACCACGGCATGACAGCATTCTGTTTTAAGTATGTGGGGGTGAGAGGGACGGGGACTAGGAGCTGGAACATTGTGGAGGGGCTGGGGGGGGGGCAATGAACTATGAAGCAGTGTCAACAGAGAGTCGCTCTTAGTTATAGCAAAGTCACTCCCCCCTTTCCTTGTACAGCTTTTCAGATGTTCTCCTTATTCCAAAGAATGTCAACAACACATTGTGCTTTTGTTAGATAAATCCACTGGGCAGGGATAAGTTAAACCTAATGGCAAGTCAGGGACAAATAACCAGGCAGCTGGGCCATTACTGGAGATCCATTGAGGTGATTTATTTAAATTTGCTTGATGGTTTTTCTAGCAGGGAAATGAAATGTTCTCTCTGTACTGCAGGTGTTCAAGTGCTTTTTTAAATGGCTAAATATTTAAAGTGAGAGTCAAGTCAAGGTTAAGAAGGTTAGATGAGAGTACATTCAGAGCTAGTGGGTTTCTGAGCATCCTAATTGAAACTCTTTTGGTTCTTTATAAAGGGTGAGAATGGGTGTGTAGGTGTATATGAACATAGTTATTCCCGTTACACCCTCAAACTACTCTTGAAGTGTGTTAGCACTGCCTAAGGCATCCTCATGTGACATGGCCTTTTTTCTACATAGTTTTGGATGCTTTCTTTTTTTTTTTTTCTAAACTGAAGTTTCTATGCAGCACAAGATAGGTTAGTTTGTTGATCTCCATTCCACAAATGAGGACAGTGGTCCTGTGCAGCTAAATGATAAGCCAAAAAGGAAGCAGCCAACCTGGAAATGTGAACTCCTAGACTTTAGATTCCAGGCCCTCCCTTCATTGTTCAGCCCTGCCTTTCTACCTGAACTCCTTCTCTTAAAGCAACTCTTGGGGAATTTTCCACTAATTCCCCAAAATTGTGTCTTATCCCCAGTTTTTGTTGGGGTCTCTTTAAGATCTGGTGTTTCCTTCCCATCCTGATATATTCAGCCCTCAGGTTGCTAGCAAGGCCGCAGGCATTTTCCTCTCTATCTTTCCTATAATGACCGTGAAATCCCTTCCTCGAGAACATAGAGGTTTTATTCTGTTCTGTTTCTAATTTCAGAACAATAAGTTTCCAATGCACCACCACCCACCGGAAAAGGAGCACACGGTGACTGACAAGGTGAGGTCTTTGTTTGGTTGTATTTCAAATCTTGCACTTTCTGAAATCCCTAACACTTTGGTTATAAATCATGAAAAGGTGGATGTTCTCTAAAATGAATTTTGCATGAAATGTCAGCCAGAGTCTAGGGGACAGCTACAATATTTACGACTGGTGGTATTTCTTAGGGGAGGTAAAAGAAAATGAAGCCAATATAGTTTAGCTTAGGACTGGGGACAGGAAAGGAAGCGCAGATAGCACATTTCTTTCACTCACCCAGATAATTTGTTTCTGCCATTTTCAGTGCAAATAAAACCCATGGTGCTCAGCGCCAAGGGTTCAGGAGTGGTGATCCATGTGGGTAAAGTATTTGCTAGAAGAATGTGGGCAGCTGTGCAAGGAGCAAATAAATCCGAAACTGCTATGGGAATGTACTTGTTAGTCGGGAGATTGTTTTACGAAGTCCCCTATTTCTGTAAGACAATTCGATCCTAATCACAGCTCTTGGTCATTTGCTTTTGAAAGCAAACTGTTCTGTTTATTTGGGGGAGGAAGTGTTGCCGAGATAATGTAACAGCCATGTGTTCCCCTTCAGTGACAAGAAAACACAAAACATCTCTGCCTGCCTCCAAGTCTGACACTGAGTTATATATTTACAGCTTCTCCCACTAGTCTTCCTTGCTAACTGCGCTGTAGTCACCTGGGCCCCTTGGGCATTTCTGTCCTTGTGTCTTTGCTTGAAAACTCTCTACATATGGTACGTTCTTTTCCTTTCTCTCTGCCCAAGTGGTTCCTGTCCATTAAAAAAATCTTCATTGAGGCACCTCACTGTCTTAGCTCGGACTGCTGTAACAAAATACCATGGACTGGGTGGCTAAGCAACAGAAGTTTATTTCTCACAGTTTTGGAGTCTGTAAAGTCCAAGATCAGGATACTGGCAGATCCTGTTCCTGGTGAGAGTTCCCTTCCTAGCTGGCACATGGCAGCTTTCTTGCTGTGTCCTCACATAGCAGAGAAAGCACGTGTGTGTGCTCTGGTATCTCTTCTTAGAAGGACACTAATCCCATTGTGGAGGCCTCACCCAAACCTAGTTCTCTCATAAAGGCTCCACCTCCAAGTATCATCATTTGGGGGTTAGGGCTTCAACATAGAAATTTTGAGGGGATGCATCTGTTACACTTTATACCACACAATTCACCAATATTAAGTATAATTCAGTGGTGTTTTAGTATATTCAGGGTGTGACCATAACCATAATTTACATTTAGAATATTTTCTTCGTCCCCAAAAGAAACCCTGTACCCATTAGCAGGTTATATCTATTATAGATATGTCTATATCTAGATAAATTCTGTATAGTTTGGCCTATTTATGATATTTCATATAAATGGACTCATACAATCTGTGGCCTTTTGTGACTGGCTTCTTTCAGAGCATACTCTTTTCAAGGTTCATCCAAGTTGTAACATGTATCAGCACTTTGCTTATTTTTATTGCCAAATAATATTCCATTTTACAGATATAACATTTTTTTCATTCATCAGGTGATGGACATGGGTTCTGTCTATCTTTTGGCTATTATGAAAAATACTGCCATAAATATTTGCGTACAAGTTTTTGTGTGGACATAGCTTTTCATTTCTCTTCCATATATACTTAAGGAGTGGAAATTGCTGGGTTATAGAGTATCTCTTTAGCCATTTGAAGAACTACCAGACAATCTTTCAAAATGACTGTACCACTTTACCTTCTCACCGGCAATGCATAGGAACTCCATTTTAATCACATCCTTGCCCAAAAATACTATTGCTGTGTCTTTTTCAAATTTTAGCTCTTCTAATGGGTGTGAAGTGGTTTTGATTTACTTTTCCCTTAAGCACTGATAAAATAACTAATGAAAGCAGTTTCTAATTGGATATATGTTTATTTATATGGTCTGAGGTAAGGATCCAATTTCAGTCTTTCCGTGTTACCACCATTTGTTGAAGATTATCCTTTGTTGTCTAAGATCAGTTGACTGTAAATGTGAGCACTCATTTTTGGTCTCTCAATTCTATTACATCGAACTAGATGTCTATCATAATGCCAGTACCACACTGTCTTGATTCTTGTAGGTTTGTAGTAAGTTTTGAAATTGGGAAGTATGTCTCCCATCTTTGTTCTTCTTCAAGATGATTTTGGCTATTCTGAGTCCCTTGCATTTCCATGTGAATTTTAAAATCACTTGTCAATTTTTGTAGAGAAGACAGTTGGGACTTTGATAGATATTGTGTTGGGTCTGTACATGAATTTTGGGAGTATTGTCATCTTAACAATATTATGTCTTATCTATGAACATGAAATGTCTTTTTATTTATGTCTTCATAGATTTCCTTCAACAATGCTGATGTTTTCAAAATATAAGCTTTGTACTTCTTATGTTAAATTTATTATATATTTTCTTCTTGATACTATTATAAATGGAATTGTTTTCTTAATTTCATGTTTAGGTTGCTAATTGTTATTGTGCAGAAATACAATTGAATTTTATATATTTTTCATCTTGCAATCTTGCTGAACTCTTTTATTCTAATAGCTTTTTAGTGGATTACATAGGATTTTTTTCTGTAGACAAGATCATGTCCTCTGTGAATAGCTTCATTTCTTTCTTTCCAATATGGATTCCCTTTATTTCACTTTATTGCATAATTGCCCTGGCTAGGGTCTTCAGTAGAGTGTTGAATAGAAGTTGTTTGCCATTTTTGTCTTGTTCCAGATCTTAGGGTGAAAGCATTCAGTCTTTCACAATTAAGTATGATTTTAGCTGTAGGTTTTTGTAGATGCCTTTTATCAGGTTGAGGAAGGTCCTCTACACTATGTTTCTAGTTTGTTAAGTGTTTTTATCATGAAAGCATGTTGAATTTTGTCAATGCTTTTTCTTCATCTATTGCGATCATACAGTTTTTATTCTTTATTGATTATGGTGTATTACATTAGTTGATTTTGGGTGTTAACCTTACATTCATAGGATAAATCCCATTTCTTTTTTGTATAATCCTTTTTATATATTACTGGATTCATTTTGATAGTATTTTGTTGAAGGTTTTGCATCTATTTTCATAAGGGATATTGGTTTGGAATGTTTTCCTTTGTAATCTCTTTGTCCAGTATTGGTTTTGGTATCTGGGTAATACTGGCCTCATAGAATGAGTTGGTAAGTATTCCTCCTATTCTAGTTTTTTTTTGAAGGATTTGTAAAAGATTGGTAAAAATACTTCTTTAAATATTTTGTGGAATTTATCAGTGAAGACATCAGACCTGGGCTTTTCTTTGTGGGTTGTTTTAAAATTAATAAGTCACTCTCTTTATTTGACATGGGTTTATTCATATCTTCTAATTTTTGATAAGGTTTTAGTAGTTTGTATCTTTGTAGGAATTTGTTCATTTTAAATTGTCTAATTTGTTGGCATCCTGTTGTTCATAGTATTCCCTTATATTCTTTTTTATTTTTCTTAGTAATAGTTTTGCCTCTTTCATTTCTAATTTTAGTAATTTAAGTCTTTATTTCTTCATCAGTCTAGCTCAATGTTTGTAAATTTGTTCTTTTCAAAAAGCCAACTTCTAATGTCACTGATTTTTCTACATTTTAAAAATTCTTTTATTCATTTCTATGCTAATATTTAATAATATTTTATATTATAAAATATTTTATTTTTCTGCTGGATTTGAGTTTAGTTTTCTCTACTTACAGTTTCTTGAGGTAGAAGTTTACATTACTGATTTGAGATTTTTTTTTTCAATGTAGTCTATTACAACTATGTATTTCACTCTAAGAACTGCTTTACTATCATCCAGTGATTTCTGGTATGTTGTATTTTTGTTTACATTCATCCCAAAATATTTTCTAATTTCCTTTTTGATTTCTTCATTGAACCATTGGTGATTTAGGAGTGTGTTGTTTAATTTCTACTTTTGTGAA
This sequence comes from Hipposideros armiger, assembly GCF_001890085.2. Taxonomy (NCBI): domain Eukaryota; kingdom Metazoa; phylum Chordata; class Mammalia; order Chiroptera; family Hipposideridae; genus Hipposideros; species Hipposideros armiger. The sequence goes on along the minus strand of NW_017731445.1, from coordinate 3,473,103 downwards.
TTTTTCATACATCTTTTTGTTGATTTCTAATTCCATTGGTGGTTGGAGTAGATACTTTCAATCATCTTAATCCTTTTACATTTATTGAGGATTGTCTTATGAATTAGCATGTGTTCCAGGTACCTTGAGAATAATGTGCATTCTTTGGTTGTTGGGGGTAGTGCTGTAAACATCTTTATACATCTGTTGGTCTAGTTGCTTTATAATGACTTTCAAGTCTTCTATGTCCACATTAATTTTCGGAATATTTGTTCTATCCGTTACTGAAAGTGGAGTATTGATCATCAACTCTTAATGTTCAATGTCTATTTTTCCCTTCATTTGTCTTTTTTTCCCCCCCTCTATTTTTGGGTTTCTGCTGTTAAGTGCACATATGTTCATAATTGTTGTGCCTCCCTTAACTCTTATTATGAAACATTATTTAGGTCTAGTAAAATTTTGTTTTAAAGTCTACTTCATCTGACATTGGTATATCTACTCTAATCCTTATGGTTTGTTTGCATGGTATATATTTTTCATCATTTTGCTTTCATCCTGTTTGTATCTTTGAAAGTAAAATGTTTCCTGTAGACATCATATAGTTGGTCTTGATTAAAAAAATTTCAATCTGGTATTCCTTGCATTTTAATTATTTATTCCAATTCCATTTATGTTAATAATGTGGTTAAATTTTCCTTTTGTTTTCTATGTGCCTCATGTCATCTTTGTTCTTCTGTTCAACATTTACATCCTTCTTTTCTACTAAGTGGATTTTTTCGAGTGTAACATTGTAATCCCTTTACTTTTTTGAATTATAGTATTTTGAATTGTTTTCCTATTAGTGGTTCTATGGCTTATCACATACCTATTAATTAAATCTATATTAACCTAATTCCAATAAAATCGAGAAACTTAATTCCTATTTAATTCCCTCCCCCCTTTTAATTTAATTTTGTTATACATATTATGTCTATGTATGTTATAAACTCAATATTCTGTTAAAATTATTTTATATAATCTTAGCTCTTTTAAAAAACTGAGAGGAAAAGTAAACATTTGAGTTATATTAATTATTTAATGAATTTTATTTTTTAATTTGTTTTAACCATTTCTGGTTTTCTTTATTTCTTTCTGTGAATTTGAATTACCATTTGGTGTCATTTCATTGCTATAATACAGCTTTGGTGACATTCACTTCCTGATTCTATTATCTTCGTCAGGGATTCTTACACTTTTTTTTTTTTTTTTTTTTTTTACTTCTAACAATTTGTATAAATAAAGTTAGAAAGAAACTACACGACGGTTGCATGATTGTGTCGTTTCCAACAATTTTCCCTGAAAGTTTGTGTGCTATTATAGTTTGCAGGTGCTCGGTTACAAACACAACGACCACCTTCTGATTTTAAACCAGTAATTGATTTATATATCACTAACAAGTG
>NW_017731445.1:3457411-3471637 GCF_001890085.2 Hipposideros armiger | reverse complement strand
GCTCAGCTCGGGCTGGGACTTGAACTGCTGTTGCTCAGAGCTCAAACTCTTGAGCGAGTTCTTAACCAACAGAGCCACTCAGCCGGCCCCAAGAATTCTTAGACTTTTTATTTTCATAGAATAAGATTTAAAATTTATTTTGGGATTGACTTAGGGCAGGCAGCTTTTACTTTGTAAGTATGGACATAAAAAAAATCCAACTATCCTTTATTGTCATCATCATTTTTTAAAAGAAAGGGTATTTTTGCCACCCCTCATTTTACCACTTCTTTCAAATAGGAAAGCTATAATCCCAGGGACAGAACAATCCTTCCTGAAGAAAAGATAGTTGGAAAGTTAAACTAACAATTTTATAGTCTGATAAACTTCATCATAGATCAGCATTTGGGAACTTTGGGTTTATATAAATAGTAACAATAATGTCATCATCATGATCATTAATGACAATGACTAATTTAACGCATGTTATGTATGAGTTAGACGTTGTTAAGCACTTCATGTATTTGACTCATTTACTAACATAATTTGTGAACTGGATAAGATTATCATCATCATTTTATAGTGGAGGAAACTGATGCATAAAGAGTATGGATAACTTGCCCAAGGTCCTATGGTAGCAGAGCCAGGATTCAAACCTCAGAGTTCTGGCTCTAGCATCTGTACCCTAAACTGCTTCAGTATGCTATGGCAGGTTAGCTGAATGTGGCCCTAGGCTGTGATGGGTTATAGAAGTAACTTTCATTCAGACGTTAGTTTTGTTAGGGACAGTGAAAAATAAGGTTCATGGGCTTTCCCCCAAGAGGAGAACTTAGACCTTGATTGTGTGAGTGATAGGTTGGATCAGGCAATAGTGATGATATCTTTATGTGCATTGAACCAGAAGCATACTGGTTATACAGAAATATTCATAGACAAGGTGGGTTTGTTGTTCAACCATCTGCAAAAACCAAAAGGTTGGGTATCATTTTTGACTCTCATCCTCATGACCTGTCAATCACTGAATTTTATTAATTCAACTTCCCAAATACGTTTCATATTTATCTGTTTCTCATTTTTTTATGGTTCCATCCAATCCAGGCCATCATCATGGCTTGCCTAGCTTATTTTAAGTCTCCTAAACTGCCCTTCCTGACTCTAGTCTTGTTTTTCTTGAATCCATTAATTCTACATACTGACTGAATGGTTCTAAAACACAAACCTAATGAGGTCATACCTCTCCTTATGTATACTACAAGGCTTTCTATTCTTTTTTCTCTGCCCATTCTCCCTTTCTTGTTCTAATCTCCAGCCATAATAAACATTGTTTTCTCACAATGCTTTCTTAATAGCTATTTGTTGACTAAGTAAGTAAAAACTCATCTTACCAGGATTTAAAAACTTTAATCATGAAAGTTGTAAGAGTTTCCTAGGGCTGCTGTAACAAAGGACTACAAACTGTGGCTTGGAACAACAGAAGTTTATTATTTCACAGCCTGAAGTCAATACATGGGCAGAGCCGGTTCTTTCTGAAGGTTGTGAGGGAGAATCTGTTCCATGCCTCTCTCCTTGCTTCTAGCACTCTCAGGCATTCTTTGGCTTATTCATGGTGTTCTCTCTGTGTCTCCACATCACCTTCCCTATGTGAGTGTCTCTGTTCAAACTTCCCCTTTTTATAAGGACAGAGTCATATTGGATTAGAGGCCACCCTAATAACCTCATCTTATCTTGATCCTCTACAAAGACCCTATTTCCAAATAAAGTCACATTTATAGATACTGGGTGTTAGGACTTAATTTTTTTTTTTTGAGGTTCCAATTCAACCTATAACAAAGTATCTTTTCAGATACAATCTATTTCAGAAACTTTGAATGTAGATAAAGGCAATATCATGAATAATTCCACCATCTTAATTAACTGCTGTTGGCATTTTGGTGTGTTTCTTTTCATTCATTTGTGTAAGCACAGTAGGAATCTTTATCAGGAATGTCATTGGAAGAGAGATCCTTTCTCTAGCCAGCCTGTCAAAGGCATTTGACTTGTCAGTCTTTGCTTCCAGGACCAAGAACAGTGTTGGGAACCCAGATTGTGCTCATCCAGTGAATGCTCTGAATGAATGACTGTAGACCTATCACCAGAGAGGTGGAGGTGTAGCTTCCCTCTGGCCAGGAGCACCCACTGCAGTGGGCAACAGAGTAGAAAAAGTGCCTGACTGACAGGAATACACTGCTTTTTGTCTCATAATGCTTCTTATAGATACTTTTATCAAAGTTAAACTCATATACTTGATGAGTATGATGACTTTTATAAAAGTTATAGAAAACAATATTAATGTTTTCATCATTTTATCAAAAGAGGGCTGTTATTTTGGACTCTATTTGAAAGTGAAAATTCAAAAAAATTAAAGGCTGGTTGGGACTGGTAAAGGGACAATTAGATTTTTTGAGGCTCCCTAATTAAGCCCCTTAAAAAAACGTTTTTGCCTTTTTTTCCTATTTTTTTTGTTATTGTTTTTTCCTCCTTGTTCTTTTTCTCCCTTCTCTTCCATGTACAGATGATACAGTCTTCTCTGATCATGCTTTCCAACTCCTGAGGGCAAACAGATGAAAATGCAATAGGACTTGAGAGAGGCCTGGATTTGCTTGGGGCCAGTCGGGGCAGTTGTTCAGAGTTCTGACCTATGTGTGGGGGGTCTTTGGTATTGGGGACTAGACAATCCTCAGGCAGTAGGGGTGTGTGTATGGGTTCACTTGGCTTTTCCAATTCCTGCTCACAATGACCTCAAGTGCTTATCTGTGATGGTGCTGTAACTTTCTGTGGCTGATCTTTTTTTTTTTTTTTTTTTAAAGATTTTTATTGGGGAATTTGGGAACAGCGGTGGGGAGTTGGGGGAAGGGGAACAGACAAGTTGCTGTTGTTTTGTTCTTCAGTCTAGTTGTGGAGGACGTTGCTTCACTGGCCCAAGTTGGCACCATCATTGCGCTCTTCCCTGGCGAGGCACATCAGTCGCCGGCTTCTGGACGGCCGCTCACGGCGGCTGCTGGCCGCTCACGCTGGCTGCTGGCTACACACGGTAGCCCATGGCAACCCACTGCCACAGGGACTGCAGCCCACGCCGTCGCCAGCGACTCACGGCAGCCCAGCTCCAGGTTGAGCTGTTGTTCAGCATCTTAGCTGTGGAGGGCAGTGTCACTGGCCCTCATATGTGGGATCCGAACCGGGGCCCTCTGGCATCCCAAGCCAGCTCTTAACCATCGCGCCACTCGGCCGGCCCCTGTGGCTGATCTTTTAACAAATACATTGGAACACCTCTGATCGTGAGAAGTCTATACTTACTATAACGTAAAACTGCTTTTAAATATCTTTGGTTGTCTAGCACTGAACATTCCCAAGCACCCCTCACCCCAAAAGCTGTAAGGGCCAGACCTTGCTTTTATCTAGTTTCAAAAGATGAGCAACCCCAAAACCATGCCCCCCAGCATGGGAATGCTTCCATCTCTTGGAAAGCCTGCATTTGGGGTGTTTCCCCTCAGAACCTAGCCACCATGTTGTGAGAAGCCCAAGCCACACGAAAAGGCCATGTGTGGTTATTCTGGTCAACAGCTGACTGATGTGGCTGAGCCACCTGAGGTCCGTCCAGTCCACTCTTCAGAAGACTGCAGTCATAGCTGACATCTGTTTGCAGTACATGAGAGGCCCTGAGTGAGAAGTACCCTACTGCCCCCAGTCAACCCCTAGAACTCAGAGAGATAATAATAAAGTCTTTGTAAGCCACTAAGCTTGGGGGTGATTTGTCAGTAGCAATTAATAATGACTGCCTCTCCTTTTGGCTATAAGACCTGGGCAAATAACTTACCCAGTGGACTCCAGCTTGTCCATTCAGACATTCCCCCCAAGACTTTAAATCTAGAACCAACGATGTAAAGATGGAGGGATGGTGTGGAGAACTTATGGAAGCAGTTGTGGCTGAAGCAACATCCACTGTCCAGGGCAACAGCAACAATGGTGTCAGCTGCACTGGGCCACAGTGCCTTCCCCGATGGTTCTCATATGATTTTTTACTCTATTCTGGCTTTCCGCTCTCCCTTATTCCCAGCTATTTTCTGAGCCTGGTTTTCCAGACTTCCTGGGAGTTCCCTGAGCTACTCCATGTCCTATCAATCAATTCTTCTGCTCAAATCAGCTAGGGTCAGTTTCTGTTGTGTACAACTAGTAACCCTAATTAATACACAACCATATTATCATTCTTTGTATCGTTTGGAAGTGACTATAGAATTGGAGGCACAATCTATTAAACCTCATGAGTATTTTCAAGGGCAAATTTGATGTGTAGATGTGGTTCAAAAATATTGGGAGGCATCATGGTGGAGTGGGGGGAAAAACAAACACTGAACCTGGCAGAGGTGAGGAGGTGCCCCCCAACTGCCGCTAATTCACTGTGTTGATCTTCAGCATGTTGCTTCCTCTCTCTGTGCTGTTTCCCCATCTTTACAGAGGAGAATGGAGCAATGCCAGATAATTCCTAGTATTTCTTTCAGCTCTGAAATTTCCCAAGGTTGCCCTTATTGTTAATTTTAAGGAGATATTCCCTTCCAACATTGTCAAGAAGAAGAGATCCATGTGATCATCTTTGGACCCCACGAGCTTCAGGATGACCCTAGGGAACTGGGAAGGGCCTATAAGAGATGCTCAGTAAATGGTTTTGAATGAACAGCTGAGTGGTACTCTCCTGGGGGCTGAGGTCAAAGATAAGTAAATTATAATTCCAGAGAGGCACAGGCAAATATAACACAGTATACAAAACATTTGTAGTAGAGACTTGAACCAAGAGTGTTGGCAGCACAGAGAAGAGGGACACACTAGTAAACTGCCTGAGGTGTGTGTGTGTGTGTGTGTACATATGCTAGGGCGGGAAGTTAAGGGCAGCCTTCACAGGGGAGGTAAGCTTTATGTTGGAGAAGTGGATGAAGGGAACTCCCAACAGAGAGAACAGCAAGAGTAAGAAAGCAGCAAAGACCACGAAGATGTTTGGAGAATAACCAGCAACTCACTGTGGCTGGAATGCGGGCTTCCTGGTGAGATGAGGTGGGAAGCAGTGGGCAGGAAGGCAGGGGTTGGATCAAAAGGGGCCTTTTAGAACAAGGTAAGGAGGTTACATCTTCTGTGGGCAAATAGGAGCCATAGACATTTTTAAACATTAAATGTTATTTGATGAGATCAAAACCCCAGGATGATTTTTGGTGAAGATGCTGGCAGTCAAGGAAAGTGTCTTCTCTCCTGTAGAAAGAATAAGGAGATACTTTTTTCAGTTATTTCTGGACAGAAGTTTGTAAAATGACCCCAGACTGCCTCTTTATGAGCCAGAGTTCAACTTCTGGGGCTCCAAGGGATTAAGGAGCTTCAGAGAACAAGATACTCAATTTTTGTTGGTACAGGTACATATTTTACTGGCTCTTTGTGAAGGTGAGACTAGGAGAACACGACTGAAAGTATCAAATATTCTAAAGCGTATGTGGATTAAGTTGGTGAAAGGCAAAATTTCTCTTCTTCATGAGTTAATGTCTTTAAAAAAAAATTAGAAACTTTACAAGAAGAGTGAGAAAGCCCCACAGACCATGGAGATGTTTTCGAATACTTAAATGTCCACATATGCACTCTCAAAGTGATAAAAGACATGTTTTCTTATCTGAATGCCTTGACATCTTAAAAGGCTTTCTTTGTTATATTTAAACTTGCATGTCGAAAAAATTATTCTCTGCATACAATTTATTCTCTATTCAATGTTACTGTACAGTGATGTTGATATAAAGCGAGACAGTGCACTTTTAAGTTGTAAGCTCTGATTGTTGGACAAAAATCTTGACAATGCCAGACTAATCTCTCCTCATTGGTGCTGTACTGATATGGGATGACAACATAAACCCATACTGGAATATTCTAATCCATCACCTGGCATAAGAGACATTTTACCTTGGGCTTTATGGGAAGAGATTCTATTTACATCTGTGTTTCAAAGTGAGTTTTTCTAGGGGCATGAGTGTCCCAACTTGCTACCATCTCTTTATAAAGAGGGATCACAGCAGGCAATCTTGAAATTAAAGTAACAGCACCACATTTCTATAGAGGTGTCTGCGCTTTCATTCAGAACCACCATTACCCTTGTTGTCTTTGAAATCTTTGTGTTACGTTTCGTTTCACAACTTGACCTCCATCACATGAAAAAATCTGAGCCAGGATAAAACTGGTAACAAAATGGCCCTTGCTATAATAATTTTCTTAAACAGTCCTTTGTTTCTGGGTGGAAATGGAGGGAAGCAGACATCATGCAGTAGAGACAATTCCCCACGTCCCCTGTCAGAGTCCTCACCTGCAGAATCCGCGAGCATAATGAAGTGGTGGTTGTCTAATGCCACTGAGTATGCAGAGATGTGTGAAGCAGCAATAGATCAGTAGCACAGGTACTATGACTGGTACTTGTACAACCTCAAATAAGTTATTTAACATTAAAGCTCAGTTTCTTCATCTTTAAATGGGGTTAATGATAGTAATATTGATCATCTGTTAACTGCTTTTCACTTGCTGGGCATTTGTGGACATATATACACAGTATATATGGATAATTATATGCTGCATATGTGTATGGATATACAATCAGTTCTCATTATTCATGACAGTTATGTTCTATAAAATCACTGCAAACACTGAATCCGCAAATATTCAAGCATTGTTTTTAAGGGGAGTAGGGGGTTAGGTTCTTGAGAGCCTTGGTCACAAGATTTCCATCCACAAATCAATATATAACCTGGTTTATGTGTCTTTCTGTTTAAAGACACCTTTAATGTATTCATTAACATTGAGCTCACAGCCGGCCAACAGCACTGCACTGTAACTCACGCTTGAATGAAGCTTATCTAACACACATATCGTCTCCATAAGGCACATCCCAGCCTCATGTGCTCAGGAACACCGGACTGCACTGCAGCACTATGCTTGGGGGGCACGTTAAACAGCAAAATCACCAACAGAAATGAGGAAAACATGGCACTAAATATAGTATGAAAGGATACTTGTTTACAGCATGAGCACTGTCACAAGAAGGCAGAGTGTGGCCTTGTGTGGCCTCAGCTGGGAATGTGCTTTGAGTGAGTCCCATTTTTCACCACATGTCCATGAATGGCTGCAAAGGCACCCCAAGTATTAACGTCGGGGTTACAGACAAATTTTAGCGAGTAGGGGCATTAGCAAATATGGAATCAGAATAATGGGGACCAACAGTCTATATAATCTCATTTAATTCTCATACTAGCTCTGTTGTGTAGGATTATGTGTTTGTTCTTGACCATTCCGCTAAATTGCCCTGCTACTGCTTTCAGACTTTTGCATGTTGAATGAGGTGATGTGTGTAGCAACGGCATGATTTGAAATATCCGACTTTCTGTTTTGCATTGTTTTGAGCATGACTTTCCTCGGTTCTGCCAGAGGCATCCACTGGCCTCAGAGAGGATGGAGAAGTTACAGTAGAGATGCTAAGAGAAAGAAGGGGCCACTCATTGCAGCCACCACGGTTACTGTGCATACTACTTACAGGTACTTTCCTCTGTGCTTTATGTTCACCAATCCTCATAATAGCCCTACAAGGTAGGTGCAATTATAATATGAACTCAGGATTTCTGGCCATACTGTCTATTGCTTTACCTGTAAGCTTTAGGGTACCTCTCAGCAGTCAGTGTATAAGATGCAGAGTATAAGACTTTATGAGTCCAGAGGAAAAAGAAAAAAAAAAAAGCTTATAGCAGTATTACAGAGAAAAGGAATTCCTCAATTTCCTCACTCACATATAAAAATCTAAGCCTGATGACTAGAGATTTCCTTTGTACCATTGAGAGATGACCCCTTCACTTTTAAGGCATGGCGTCACCATGAAGAAATACAATGTAATGTAGGGGGAATGCAGTCAGAGGAATTCGAACAGTTTATCTCTTTTTCCTTGGTGATCTGTGGAAGGAGGAAAGAGACAGAGGCAGGCAAAAGCAGAAAAACGTTTAGTAACTTGGGTTATGGCTCTCCGCTTAATCCCCCATTGCCCATCAAGGTCAAAGTCCTGAAGAAGGGACATATTAGATGCATTGAAAGGGAAGTAGAAAGGAGTTTTGTAGGACACAGACTTATAGGATGTCCTCTGTATCAGAGAGAATTGTCACTGGAGTGGAGTTAGGCAGAGAGAGGCCTGAATCGGGGTCACTGCATACAGCCGTGCATGCTGTGCACACTGCACAACGCCACAGGCTTTGATGGGAAAGCTTTGTCCCCTTGAGTTGTGCTTTGTGGTCGTCCTGGTCTGAATTGGCCTTTGGGAGTCTGGCTCTTGTGTGTGCTAAGGAAATGGCCAGAGACTCCCCTGTGCCTCGTGGAGGTTTATGGCTAGTGGCTGATGTGCTTAGCAGGCAGCACTCTCAGAATGCATATTGTAGGCTTGATCAAGCCGAAACTAAGGGAGGCAGGATAACTCCCTGGAACAGAAATCAAGTGGGAGTCATGCATGGACCTCAGAGGGATGTACTGTGCTGGTGAGAGCTGAAGACAGAATCAGTTCAGCAGAAAGGACCTGCCAGGACAGATGGAGCTGAGAGAAGGGACCCCAAGCTCATTGGCCACAGACTTCATCAGCTGATGCCCACAGGATGAGCAGTGACCACATCAACACAGGATCCTGTTGCTGCAAGGGCCAGGAAGGACTCAGATAGCTCGTACCTACTATGCTTTGGGATCTAACAATGACCGAACTATAGGCTTTCAGATTTCTTAGGTTCATGGGAAAGACAGCCTGAAATAAATGCAAATAAATTTGATAATATGGTGCTAGAAGTATGCCTGAGATAACATGGGGGGATGCAAGGGAGGGCAGAGCGGGCAGGGTGGGTTTTAAAGGATGGGGGAGTTTGTCAGGCCGACTAGGTGGGAAGGACTTTATGGAAGGCAGAGGGCTCAGTGTATACAAAGGCTTGTGGGTATGAGAGGATCTGGGCTTGCCAGGCAGGAATCAGATCCATTTCCGGGACTTACGAACAGTGCAGAAGTGCTTAGGGCTCGATGCTCTGTGGTCATCTTCTGAATATTCTCAGTAAACTTATCTTTGAATTTGTGTTTTGTGAGTAAAGTTGATGGGACAATAGAGCATGCGCTGGGGGCTTGGAGTGGTGGCTCACCCTGGGTCTCACCTCCCTATAGGGGAATCTTGGCCACCTGCTTCCCACATCCTTGCTCAGAGGGCCCTACCTGGCTTCCTTCTTCCCCACTTTATTCTCTCAGCCAGTGACCCCTGCCACCCTCTGCCCCAGTGCGGGCTGGGTGTGGGTTCCAGGAGGACTGGGTTAGGTGCATGTGCCTCACCACATATTGGAGCGGAGTGTGTTGTTGGCTGTCCCTGCCCTAGGCTGGCAGCACCACAGTGCATTTTGCAGGTCAGTTGGCAGGGGCCAGCCTCTTGCCCACAACTATTCCAGGTACTTAGGGCATCCTGGCCTGGGCGTTGCCCATCAACCATGGGTTGGGGTAGCAGGTCATGGGAAGGACAAATGCCTGGCTTGATTTCCAAGACCTGTGCTGCAATGTAACAGGTCAGTCCCTTCTGGTGGAAGGAGAAACTGGCAGCCATGGCTGTGCATGCACCAAGTCACCCTGGTACCTGTGATGGTTAGAACTCTCCCTGCAAGTATTCCCATGTCCAAGGGAGCATGACATTAAATAGCAAATAAAAAAACACTATGGCAGGTCAAGAGAGAGACCATGGAACACAACATTTTTTTTTTAATTTCAGAACTTTTCATCATACCTTTTCTCCCTTATTTATTTTTTAACAAGGGACTTAGAATTTTCACTTTGTACTTGGTTCCAAAAGTTATGTAGCCAGTCCTGGGTTTGGGGGAAGGGATGGATGAATGAATGAATGGGAGGGGACAGCTCTGAGTGCAGACCCCAAGCCACCACATATTCTTGTCCCCTGTTTGAGTGTTAAGCGACATTATGTCACAGGAGCCTTAAGTCAGTTCTCACTTTACAAACAAATAAGGTTCACAATAATGATTCCAGCTCACATGGGAAATGGAAGAGAGCCGACGTCCAAGGTTCCAGCTCCAGGATTCATCCTGCTTTTAACTCTGGAGGCACCTGCTCCTTCGGAATCTTCCATGGCCAGAGTGATGTACAAAATGCAAAGTTAATGCAAAGGGAAAGGAGGACTATTGATTTATTGTGTCAGGAATGTGTTAAATTGTACTCTAGTGGCCTAAGGGAGTTAATACACCTTCCAAAGCAGGCAATTTACTGTCCAGCAATTGAAAGAAAAGAGTATGGGGTCAGGAGACATTAGCAACATTGCAGGTGGTGGTGGGGTCTGCGATTATATGGCCCAACTCTTGACAATGAAAATGACTCAAGGGTTGAAGTGACTCACTCAAAGTCCTGCAGCTATTTACTTCCAGAGCTGGACTTGACTCAGGTTTTCTGACCTCAAGGTCAATACTTTTCCAACTCTTCTGCCTCTGAGCCCAGTAATTAAAACAGTGGCCATAAATGTTGTGGCAAAGAATTCATTTGACATCTGCATAGTGCTTTATATTTGTAACTTCAGAGTGGAGTTTTTTTTCTTCCCCCTCTAGGCAAGAAAGTTCAGTGGCCTAATATTTATGCAGACCCATGTTTTTTGAGGATGTACTTTAACGTGAAGCACACAAAATTGGCTCCCATCAGCTGGATTCCCTAGCTTGGGTCTGAACAAAACCAATAAGAAATACAGCCCCCTCATCTTGAAGAGAGACTGTCTCAGTCTTGTAGAAGCAGCAGTCCATTGACAATAATGCCCTCAGCTGGTTGCTTGAAGTAGGAAGCAAAGGGCTTGCTGGTGTGGGCCATGTGAGTGCTGAGGAAGTCACTTGCCGTCCTGCAGTACAAAAGAGAAAATCTTCCGGCAAATTGTTCACTCCCAAGATGGTACATTTATTATAATCTGGGGTAGTTTTGCTTGCTGTTTAGGGCCAATTGTTTTCCCCCATTAGGTAAAAATAAATCTTTGAACTGTGAGAACAGCCTGCGAAATCCCAACTGAAGAGAGTGGATGGATGATATGGTAGCTCAGTACACTTGACTAGGTGCTAAAGTGAGATGTAAAGTAGAGTGGATTATTTTTCCCAAAGAGTGGTTGTCTCCCTGCCAACTGTCTCAGTTAATAAGTCTCCAGGTACTTCTGGGGTCATGAATGAGGTGGAGACACTTGTTTAGACCTAATAACACTCTTTCATTGTTGGACTCATTTCTGGGATGAGACTTGGAAGGAATTATGTGTCATATCCCTGGTGTCCCAACTTGGAGTTTTAGGGTTGGCTGGTTCCATTCTGAGCCCCACTCAACAGTCCCCTGATCCCTGTTCATCATTTAATGCCTTGTGTTGATTACATGTACTGCACCCTAGATAGAATCTTAGAGTGCTGTAACTTGGAGGAGACCTTGGGTGCTGTTGATCAACTTCCTCATTTTATAGATGAGGAAATTGGGAACCAGAGAAGTTGGGTCACTTATTCCAAGTGAGCCAGTTTGTTAGTGTTAGGCCTGGGTGTAGAAGCCATGTTTCTCTCCTCTATGCCATGCTGCTTGAACACATGCCTATAACCTAAATGATATTAATTTCAGGAGAAACTCTTGAAATACTAAACTTGTATTTCAGGAATAGGATTTTAAATAATGCTTTGGAAGCCTGTTTGCAATGGTTGCCCATGAACTCTGGTACCTGATAGCCACAATACCCATTGGATCCATGGCATGGGATTGTTGTGGATGTGAAATGGGCAGGTAGTTTGGCTTATGGAGCCTTCAGTGAACAGGATGAAGCGGGATCTTCTCAAGGGAGGGACCTTGTGTTATTTATCATTAACATCCCATTGCCTAGTGTGGGGCTTAGCATACTGTAGGTACTCAGAGGGTTCATGGGGTAGGGCAGCAGAAAGTCTTTTATCTATCACATTTTAATGAGCTACTTAAATGCTGTTGATCAGAGAACATGCTACATATCAGAATAAAGAGAACATTAGAGAAAAGATGGCCTTGCTGTTTTTTGGTCTTGGGGAATTCATTTAACTCTTCTGAACCTGAGCTTCCTTATTTATAAAATGAGACTTAGATTAGATCACTAAGTTTCTTTCCTGTGCTAACATTACATAATAATAAAACCCTCCACAAAATCCATAGACTTTTCAATAATAAGAATTTTGATTGAGACATTATATGTGCATGTGTATGTCTTTGGTTCATCCTGGAGACATAATACATGGGAAAGTGATTTTTCAGTTCTGAAAATTAGAAGCACGTGGATTTAAATGACTTTCCAATTATATAGGCTAATCATTTCTTCTTGGCCTATTGAACAATAGTAACAGTACCACCGTGAAAATCAAGAGCTTTTTAATGGCTTATAGAGGAGGAAAAAACCAAATTAATCCTTGACTAAATTAAAATGAAATTTGAGGATGGTATTTGTTTGGTTTAAAAGGTGCATTATGTCTCTTTATTTGGAAATGCCACAACTTATTCCTGTGTCTGCCATAAACCACAGTACAGTGACAACCAAAACACCATATTGCTTATTGTGCAAATGCTGACAAGACTATAACTTGCATTCAGGGTGTTGGATTGGGTTCAGGCTCCAGGAATTGATTTATAACTTGAGGTGAAACCATGAAACCACACGGACTGTTGTCTGAGAATAAGTATGACCAATTGCACCTGTAGTCCTCAAAGCAAACACTGCTAAAATCTCAACTCAGCATACTTTTATTCTCAGTAGTATTCAAAAGATATTAATCATATACTGCTCCATGGAAGGATTCATTTAAGGGGAATTGACACCACTTTGATATATTTTTCCAAAGTCCAAGCAGTAGAGGTCCTGGAATCAGAGACTCTTCCGAGTCGGAAGAGACCATTTAATTCAGCTTTCTTATTTTATAGAGAAGAAAACTAAGATCCAGGAAGGTTAAGAGACTTGCTTAAGGGATCACACCTAGTGTGAAAGATAGTCACGACTAAAACACATGTCTTCTAACTCCCAGACCAGCACTCTTTCCTTCACATCCCTGAATTCCGTAGTGGAACCATTACTTAAGTCCTAAGGTGTGTCCGCCATTTATTTCCTATATGCTGAGGGACATGCTGAGCATTTTGCATGCTTCAAGTCGTTTATTCCTCAAAATAACTCATTTTACCATTGAGGAAACTGGGCTTACAGTGGTTCCTAACATGTTTGGATTATGTGGCTACTAAGCAGTGGGACCTGGATAAAAATTCAGGCACGTTAACTTGGAGCCTAAGCTAGGGTATATAGGACACTCAGTTAAATTTAGATTTCAGATGAGCAAAACAATTCTTTTTTAGTACAAGTAGTATGCCGCAAATATTGCATGGGGCAATTCAAATTTAGCCAAGTATCCTCTTTGCTAAATATGGCACTTTAGCCTAAGCCATTTTAGGGTTCTCTATCCCATGGTGGTTTCGTCTCCTTGGCTTTCACAACAAGTATGATAGGGTCTTTTTCGGCTGCCATTTCTCTGACCTCATGATATCTTGAAATTAAAAGCATCGTTTGTCACTAGTTACATTTTGATTTCTTATACTTGAAAATTGATCTAAGTCCATTGGGATCTTGGTGCTGAGAAGAGATCTGATTGGGAGTAAGATGGGGTAGAATGTTTCCGGGTATAGGATTTCACAGGTACTAGCCTCAGCACAGAGGACAGCTGTGCAAGCAGTTTTCGAAGTTGGGTGGTTTCTTTCCCTGGATATGAGGATATGATTTCTGTTGGTTTAAGTTTTCCACTGGATTTGCTTCATCCCCTTGTTTCCCCTAAGATAACACAATTTAATGTAAACAAGGCCAGTGGCCTATTATGTTATTCAGCTTTACTCCAGGACGTGGAGCTGGGAGTGTCAGTATAACAGAAATCTTTAGATCAGGCAAAGTAATTGAAGACTCTGACCCTTTATTGTGTTCTGAGGAATGCATTTTCCCAACTATGGGAAGGAGAAGAATTTTCTCCTTATCTCTTCTCTTTTCAAGTCCCCTCTATACTGACATCTACACTGAGTAGAAGCCATTGCAGTCATACCCCAGGAATGCAGGGAGGTTTCATCATTAGGTAACTTCTTGATGTAATTCACTGTGTTTCCCTCAAAAAGATGATCTCAGTAGACACAAAATAAGCA
>NW_017731445.1:3450867-3455076 GCF_001890085.2 Hipposideros armiger | reverse complement strand
TCTGGAGATCTAATATCCAACATGGTGAGTTAACGACAGTTATATATTAGAAAGTTGCTAAGAGAGTAGATCTTAAATGTTCTTGCCACAGTTGTAACTATGTGAGGTGATGGATATGTTAACTAACTCTATTGTGGTAATCATTTTGCAATATATATGTGTATCAAGCCATTACATTGTACACCTTAAACTTACACAAGGCTATATGTCAGTTACATCTCAATAAAACTGGAAAAAGAAAGGGAGGGGGGAAGCGCAATAGAAAAACTTTTAAAAT
Organism: Hipposideros armiger; assembly: GCF_001890085.2. Lineage (NCBI taxonomy): Eukaryota > Metazoa > Chordata > Mammalia > Chiroptera > Hipposideridae > Hipposideros > Hipposideros armiger. Next base: position 3,454,799 of record NW_017731445.1, on the reverse strand, counting down.
AAAAAGGTTTAAATTTGTGAGGAAAAAGCATGACACAGATTAAAGTGTAATAGAATTTGAAAAATAAATGTGCATATATGTGTACAGGTATGAAAAATATATCTGCACACACAGGTGTGTAGAAAAATTTGGAAGGTTATATTCTAAACTGTTTTAGTGGTTATTCTAAGGGTTTAGGAGTCTAGAGATGGGGCCCAAGCCTTTTCCTCAGATACTTCTATATTGTTTGTACTTTCTTGTCATAAAAATATTAAAAAGAGTGGAACTCAGAATCAAGTCCTGTTTTATTTTAACATGTGTGGTTTCAAGGATTGGAGTGGGGATTTCCCCCTTCAAGAATAAACATGTGGCTAGTTTCTTTTAAACATCTTTCATGTGCTTAAACAGTGAGAGAGGTATGAAGAAATAAACCTGTTTTTAAGCAATGACCATCCATTTGATATCAAATTTGTCTCTGTAGTAACAACTTCTGGTAAACAAAAGGGCTTTCATGAATTCTTCTAGAAGCAGAAAGAAGAGGGATCAAAGTTTCCCACAAACTCTTGGTGAACCTTGTAAAATATTGGCTATTCTGCAGGTTGAGAAAGTTGTGACTTCCATTTGTCTTTCATATTCTAAATATTTTCTGTGATTTAGAGCATTCATTGCTTCCTTTTGCTGTCAAGAAAATGAAGGAAACACATTTCAGTAGCACTTTCCTGATGCACTTATCTCTAGCTACTGCTATAAATATGTAATGATCAGATTCTCCCAGTGCCCAATAAATCAAGATCTTTGGCCAGAATCTTAGTTGTGTCCTGTGAAGAAATAGTCTCCTCCCCAAGTTATATTGTGCATTCTACTGTAACTCCCTTCCCTAAGGACAGAAAGTAACCAAAGGTAAACGGTGGGTTTTAAAAAATGCTAATTTCATGGCTTGATTTACAACAGGCTGTGGAACATCTGTGTGAACTTGTGGCTGGAGGGTGTAATTATGTTTGAAAGTCACTTACTGAGCAGCAACTATGAGCCGGGCACTGTTTTTGGTGCAAAGATAGTAGAAAAACAAGTCACGGTTGTTGTCCTCAGGGAGTTCAAATTCTTCAGAGAAAGAAGCCATATTTGGGTCAAATCAGAAGGGTGGCAATGAATGGGCTTTTAAGGAGAAATTCAGCTAATTAAAATATAAGAATTTGATTTTGAAGTTTTGAATATTTCATGGGTTTTTCTCAGTCAAATGCTAGAATGACATTGTTGTTGATATTTTGTTCTTTTTGTGAGATTTTATTGATTTGAACTGTAAGCACCATACAAGGAGCACTGATGGGTACTGAGCTTCAGTTACAAGTGTTCTGGAAAAGCGTATATGGTAACTCCCTCTCTACCACCATCCCTAAGATTTCCCTAGAAAGCCCCTCTTAAACTGAATGTGAGGAGCCAGTTAAAAAAAGGTTTCCAGAAACAGTGGGATAAGGGTATAGGTGTAGACTTCCTTAATATATGAGCTAAAGACACTCAAGGCAGCTGTTCTCAAACTGCAGCATGCATCGGAATTGCCTGGAGAATCTATTCTGATTCCTGAGCCCCATCCCCCAGTTTCTGAGTCAGTAGGCCTAGGACAGGGTGGAAAATTTGCATTTCTAACAATTTCTGGAGGGATACTGATATTGCTGGTCTGGGGTCCACACTTTTGAGAACCACAGCGTTGGGGCAAACTGTCTCAGAGAGAAAAATGATTAGTTTTAGAAAGTTCATAGTCTGATCCTTATCAGAGTCAGCTTTAAATGATGTGCTGTGAGCATCATAGGTGGTCAACTCAGCATCTTCCTTACTCCAGAAATACAGGCAGGAATGTTCATGGTTGAATGTACAGCTTTAGGCAGCCTGGGGTTGAATCTTGACTCTGACCCTTAAAAGCTGTGTGAATTTGGGAATGTAACTTGACCGCTCTGTGTCTCTTTCTCCATTTGTATAATGTGAACTATAATAGTATCTAGGTCAAAGGTACTTGTGAGGATTATACAAGTTAATGTATATAAAGTACCTAGTAAGAAGGCTGCCACCTCATATAAACACTTAACTAGTATTAGATGTTGTTCTTCTCACACAGGTGCTGGGTTTTGCTGTGCAGTAATGATCCAGGGGCTTTTATGTCTTAAATTTTAACTGAATGCTTGTACTTGTGTAGGCAAAGCTTTACTTACTCCCACAAATAGATTGGAATCTAGCCATATATTTCAATGTGATTGGGAAATTGGCTCCTTTAAAACCTTTTTATCCTGAACACGTGGTGGTGGAGTCACAGAACCACTGACGTTCTTGAGAGGCCATGCCTCCAAATCTTTCCAAAACCCTAAATTTATGCTCAGGGGCAGGTTTGTATTGGTTCTTCATTTTTCTGAATCTTTCTGTTGAGAATCCTTGGCTTTCTGTGTATCTCCTCAGAGTCCAAGGAACTGCATTTCCAAGTTTAACTGACGTTTTAAATTTTCTTACTTGTTGGCCATTTTGTACAAGAAAAAACATTCCGATTTTTAACGACAGGGAGGTTTCTGAACACCCCTAAAGGAAGAGTGTTTTAAAAGGTAGGTTTTATCATTATTCAGCTATTGTAAGCCAACAGATGAGGAGACGATTGAAAAGACAATTACTCATATTGCCCAAGAGGAGAGGGCACAGGGCCACACGGGGAGGCACCAGAGCTGGTCTGGAGGCAGGAGCAAGGGGAAACTACAGGCAGCAGTCCCTACTGTGGTTTCTGTGGGATTGGCTGGTTTGAATAATTTCAGCAGGTTCTGGGGCCAAGGGACTGTCCCTAGTTGTGTGATACCTCGCACTTGGGAGGTTAGGACAGGGGGATAGTGGCTCAGCTATGGGTCAGAACCAATAAAGGAGGTGGTTGGGCTTGGGCTTTGGGATTGGTTAGAGTGTATATGAAAGGTATGTTCCCTGGTGAGCTGTTTGCTATTTCTAGGAATTAGCTAACCCTGGGAGGGGGTAGGTTCTCCCCAGCCATCAAGGTCCCAGATGCCAGAGCATCAAGAATACAGAAAATAGGGCCGGCCGAGTGGTGCAATCATTAAGAACTGGCTTCGGATCCCACATATGAGGGCCAGTGACACTGCCCTCCACAGCTAAGATGCTGAACAGCAGCTCAACCTGGAGCTGGGATGCCAGGAGTCGCCAGCGACGGNTGGTGACAGAGTTGAGGTAGAGATGGGGAATCATCTACAGTTTATGGAACCATAAACTGGTACATATCCTTTTTGGAATTCAACTTGATCGGGGCTATTAAAATTTAAGTGTGTGAGGAAAACTAGATATTCAAATCCAAAAGAATGAAATTATATCATTTTCTTACACCACTCACAAAAATTAACTCAAAATCAATTAAAGACTTACGTTTAAGGCCTGAAACCATAAAACTCCGGGAAGAAAACATAGGGAAAAGCCTCCTTGATATTGGTCTAAGCAATGACTTCTTGGATACGACACCAAAAGCACAAGCAACAAAAGCAAAAATAAACAAATCGACTAGCTCAAGCTAAAAAGCTTCTGCTTAGCAAAAGAAACAACAAAATGAAGAAGAGGCCACCTACAGAATGGGAGAAAATATTTGCAAAATATCTGATATCCAAAATATATAAGGTATTCATACAACTCAATAGCACTCCCCCCTATTAATCTGATTAAGAAATGGGCAAAGGACTTGAATAGACATTTTTCCAAAGAAGATATACAGATGGCCAACGTGCACAGCAAAAGATGCTCAGCCTCACTAATCATGAGGGAAATGTATATCAAAAATCACAATGAGGTCACTTCACATATGTTGGAACGATTAATATGAAAAATACAGAAGATAAGTGTTGGTGAGGATATGGAAAAAAGGGAACTCCTTGTGTACTGTAAGGGGGAATATAAGTTAGTACAGCCACTATGGAAAAAGTATG
>NW_017731445.1:3445935-3447637 GCF_001890085.2 Hipposideros armiger | reverse complement strand
AAAAAAAAGAATACAGAAAATAAGAAAATAGAGTTAATACAAAGAGGGAATACATAATTAATACAAAGACAAGGTTGGTTGTGAGTGTCCCTCACTGGCTGGGTGACTTATGCCTGCTCATCAGTGTCTCAGGATCTACTCATTTGGTTCTCCACTGTTAGAGTCCTACATGCCAAGGACCTCTGGAACAATTCAAATTCATCTGAAACTGATAACATTATTAACATCCACAAGGAAAGGGAGAGTCTTTCCATCCCTTTAGTTTAGAATTTCCCGATAAAATACAGGAATGCCCAGTTAAATTTGAATGTCAGATAAACAGTGAAAAAATTTTTTAGTGTCAATATGTTCCAATTACTAAAAATTATTCCTTGTTTATCTGGCATTCAAATTTAACTAGATACCCTGTATATGTATGTGCTAAATCTGGTAACCTGACTATTGTATTTTACCACCTATTCAGAGCTTGAAATATTTGTTGAATGAATGAATTCATAAATCCCATTTTGGATTGAATAATTTTGTTTCATCTGTGCCTCAGTTCCATCCTCCTGGATAATTGACCATTAATACCAATTTACATATGTGTTTTTATCTTCTAAGCCTGTTGACTCTTACAGTTCCTGGTCCTCGTAGTGTTCCTGCTCTCATATTTGAGGCTACTCCCCAGCTCTTGAGCCTAGTTAGGATTGGGGAGTATAAGGAGCTGTCAGGACTACACAGAAGTCTTGGCACCTAGTCAGACTTGCAACCCAAGTAGGTTAAGATGATCTTTCAATAACCTGCCCAACACCCCAGAGTTTGTAAAACTAAGGACTGAAATTCTTCTTGCAAATGTTACCATAAGCATTCATGTGTCCAAATTCAATAGCCATTTCTCCAACCTCATTTTTTTTTAAGATGAATTTATTGGGACCTTAATGGAGTTATAGGAATTCCAAGTTATACAGCAAGGACTGGGTGTTACCAAAAGAGGGCACTGATTGTCTGCGACAGGACCCTGTCCCAGGCATGCTTACACGATGCTAATGCAAAGCCAGGTGAAAATCTTCGCTTTGCCTTATGGGATTCCTCAGGGTTTGATCCGTTCCTTCCCTCTTAGTTCTCTCACCATTGTGATCTTGTCCATACCATTTTAGACTACGTACCCTCAAATTTACATCACTAGCCAGACCTCTTCTCTGAGCTCCAGATTCAAATTTGTGTATTTGGTACCTTTACTGGGAGGTCTTACAGGTATCTCAGAGGTAGCAGATATATTTTGCTCTCCAAATCTCTCTCATGTTTTTAGTGTTCTCCAACATGGAAATTGATAGTGGCAATTATTCAGTTGTTCTGGCCTGAAATACAGAAGTTATTCTTAGCTCTCTGCTTCCCTAAATCCTCACTTCCCAACCAGCAGCAAGTTCTCAATTCAAACTCCAAAAGATACCTTAAATGCATCCCTTTATCTCTATCTCCACCATTTCACTGAGTCCACTATCCCACTATGTTTCTCCTAATTTGTTTTCCCGCCTCTTGCCCTCTTCCAATCATTTCTCTCCCTAAAGCAGCCAAAGTGATATTCTCATCGTGGATTAAATTCTATCCCTCTTCTGTATAAAATTCTTCACTGGCTATTCATTCATTGAGTTTGGAATAAAATCCAAGCTTTCTGCTGTGCCCTACAAGACCCTTCCTGAGCTGTCCCATGCCTCACTCA
>NW_017731445.1:3441466-3442352 GCF_001890085.2 Hipposideros armiger | reverse complement strand
TGTTTGAAGGCAGTGGGCTGCTTCAGTATAATGGGAAACAAAAAGCTGTCAGCAGCAGGGGCATTTCTGCCTCCTAAAGCCTTCTGCAGATTTTCATTGTAGCATTGATCACTTTGGTTTATAACTTTTACACCCAAGCTTCATACTAGATGTGTGCTCCTGGGTCCCCAGCACCAAAAAGGGTTCCTAGCAAATAGTAAGTACTTAATAGATGTTTGTTAAGTTGAATTGAATGTATAAATTATTGGTAATGACTGAATATTATAGTGGAATTGTACTATATATTGTGGGGTATGTCCTAACGTGAGCAAAAATCCCTTAAATCACTATAAGCATCATAAAAAAAATGCAAACAGACACACTGTCTCTCAAAAAATCCAGCATAGATATATTTTTTCCCCTGTCTGGATTAGAACAACTCTTTTGACTCCCCATCTACTCAAGGGGACAGAGAATTATGCAATTATAACAAATGTCCAAATGCAATTGTGACAAATTCTATGAAGGAGAGATGCTAGGTACTGTAAGAGCCTATATTAGGGTGACTTGACTTAGCAAGAGAGATCATGGATAGCTTCCCTGAGAAAATGAAATAGTAGAGATCTGAAGGCTGCATAATGGTTAACTTGTTGAAGAGGGGAAGAAAGAAGAATTCATTGCAAAAGGCCAAAACATTAAAAAAAAGTTTCTCTGGCAGGAAGAAAGTATGAGGGACTGAAAGGAGGCTAACATGGCTGCAGCGCAGACAGTGAAGGGGCACAGGGTAGAAGATTAGGCTGGAGAGGTAGGCAAGTTGCTGACCATAGAGGCATGTTAAGGTATGTTAGGGGTATGTTTTTTTCCTAAGACAAATGGGAAGCCGTTAAAAGGTTTTAAGCAGGAAGTG
>NW_017731445.1:3437607-3438896 GCF_001890085.2 Hipposideros armiger | reverse complement strand
AAAGTATAAATAGAAAAAGTTTATTTTAAAACAGAATATACTACAGATAAAGAAGAGTAATAATAATGATAAAAGGTTTATTCACCAGGAGGATCCAACAACTCTCTCTCTCTCTCTCTCTCTCTCTCTCTCTCTCTCTCTCTCTATCTATATATATATATATAAGCTTCAAAAGATATGTAGCAAAAATTGACAGAATTAAATGAGAAATAGTCAAATCCGCCATCATAGTAGGAGATTTTTAATATACTTTTTCTTAGTAACTGTCATTAATAACTAAAGAAAAATCAATAGAGATATAAAAGATTTGAGCAACCCAACAAAAAACCTGACTCAACAGACATGTACACTACACTGTACCCAATGGCTACAAAATTTATGTTTTTTTCTAAATCTATTTGAAATTCATCAAAGTTGAACATATGCTGAGTCAAAAGAAAATGAGCCCTAAGAAATGTCAAAGGATTAAAATTACATGAACTTTGCTATTTAATCCATTGGAAAGAAATCAATAAACAAAAAATAAGTAGAAAACCCCCAAATTATGAAAGTTAAACAGTATACTTCTAAAAACCCATTGGTTAAAGAAGAAATCATAGTATAAATTAGAAAATATTTTCAACTGAGAGAAAATGAAAATATGACACATTGTGGGATTCAGCTAAAACTATGCATAAAGGGAAGTAAGTTTATGGCCTTAAATATATTATAAAAGAAAATGATGGAAGTAAAGGATCTAAGCATCTATTTCAAGAAATTAGGAAAAGAGAACAAATTAAACACAAATAGAGAAGTAATAAAAATTGGAGCAGATATTAATGAAAACATTTCCTAATGTACAATAGAGAAGATTTTTGAAGCCCAAAGCAAATTTCTTGAAAAGGGTAATTGGTAATAAACACATTGGCAAAATTCAGCACCAAAAAGGGAGAGATGAAAAATGAGATTCACTCTATATCCTACAGACATTAAATAACATAAAACTGTTATGAACAAGTTTATGGCAATTCATTAGAAAATTTAGATGAAGTGGACAACTTACTTGAAGTACAAAAGCACCAAATTTAGATAAAAATGGAAAAATCACTAGAAAAATGCAACTTAGAAAAAAAATCTGAAGAATTCTCAAGATTAAAAAAAAAATTGTATCGGTAATTAAAGATCTTCACTCAAAGACAACTCCAGGCTTAAATGGCTTCTCTGATAAGTTTTATCAATTGAGAAAGAAACAATACCAGTTTTATACAATCTCTTCTAGCAAGTAGAAGAAGAGGGAAAACTTTTCAACT
>NW_017731445.1:3425685-3429677 GCF_001890085.2 Hipposideros armiger | reverse complement strand
TTTTATTTAGCTTTATTTCTAGAAAATTTCTCTCTCTTATATCTTCAAATATTTTCTCCTCTTTATTTTTTAACTTCCTGAAATTTCTATTACCCAGATATAGGCAGTTTTCCCTTTTTCCACATATCTGAAATGCTCTTTTATATTTTCTCTCTATTCTTTCCTCCTGCCTCCTGCAAGAGTTGCTCAATTTGTATGTGACAAATTTGTCTGCAGCAGTACCTGTAAGTTCAAAGCTCCCTGTAGTTATGCGATACCCTGCTCATGTACCCTGATAATGTGTCAGATAATGTGTTAGGAGAGTCAAAAGAAGGGGATGAGTCCCAGGGCACTAAGCCTTGGCCCAGTGGTACCACTGCCTTGTTGGAACACCCTTGTTGATGGTCCTCTCACCAGGTAACTCTCTGCTCCCAGGTTTCATTTTTTAAACCCGTGGGGGAGAAGCAGTTCTTGGAGGAAGCAGCCTCCTTAGGTTGTAATTCATAGCTATGGCAGATTGGAAAGGCTGTATTTTCTCCCCTCTCAGGTCACCATACTTACCAAAGAACATTCCTTCCAAAATACTCTCATAAAAAACAGCTACATCAAAATCAAACAGAAAACAAATGAAAAGTCAACAAACCACTCAAAACCTTCAAAACCAACCCAAAACTTCAACACATATATTCCTGGAATCTTCCAAATCAGTTGCAACATGAGAATTCTTTTACCATTAGCTGAATGAATATAAGTTTATATCTGGTGCAGTAAAGAAATCCTTCAAGAACAGTACATCCTGGAGTACATTATTTTTTTCCAGTCATGTTTCCAGTGTCTGGAGCAGTATAGTTTGCAGCACTGTGGATATGTTTAAATTTTGGGGGGATACCTGGCTTTGTCAGATGGACAGGTTTTGCTATTTAGGAGAATGCAGGTGTATTCTAAACTGGTTAGTATAGTACTCCCTATCCCCATGTCTTGCTTCTCCCCAATCCTCTTAAACAAAAACAAAAACAAAAAAACCCCTTAACAAAGGAACAATCTGTCTCTAAACTCTAGAACTCCTAGATACATAATAGGCATTCTATAACTTTTACAAAGATAGTTTTTGATTCCAGCGGGCTTTTTCAACACTTCAAGGTCATCCAGATAATAAATAAGCAGTCATTAGTAGGACTCAACTTACTACATAGAGTTAAAAACCACAAAGACCAACCAAACAAAATCACAACAATAGAAGCAGCAACAGGAAAATCAAAGCTTCATACCCTCAAAGTTCTAAGAATGGTGTGTGATGTGTCTGAGACTGCCTGCAGAGGTCTCCCCTTCAAGAATTGAACCACAAGCCAAGGTCCCTGAGGCCTGCAGCCCAAGATCATGGGTGCCATTTTGAAGAGTCTTATGTGTGTGGATCTTTGCTACAACTTTCAAGGAAGGGCTTTGCAGTTAGGTGGGGTAGCCATGCTGTCTTCATTGCATACTCTGTCCTGTACAGAGCTAGGTGCTACCTCCGTGTGATGTTCTGTAATTGTGGTAATTGTGGTTTGACCGGTCCTCTTCCTGCCCAGTCAAGGAGGCTTGTAGAGATTGCCCAGCTCCTAGGGAGGCAAGGTGGCAGAGTGAAGTCGGATGCTCTGGGCTGGACACATGATTTGACTTCCCCTAAAAATTTATAAGACTTGAAGCCTTCAGGAAAATTGTTGAAATGTGACTTTGTGAAAGTCAAATAATTTCCCTGAGCAGGGACTGGCAAATTTTTTTCTGTAAAGGGCCGGAGAATAAATATTTTTGGCTTTGTGGACTATATGGTCTCTGTTGCAAATATTCATCTCTGGTATCATAGCAAAAGTATGATAGACAATGTGCAAATGAATGGATGCGGCTGTGTTCCGGTTAATCTTTATTTATAAAATAGGTGCAAGGGGCTGGTTTGGCCCACGGATCACAGTTTGCCTTCTGTGTCTTGGAGCATTGGCAGTCCCTATCTATAGTAATGTGTTGGAATTCAGTTAGACTATAGAGATGAATATTATTTTTGAATATTATTTTTAAACAAACTGTGTAAGTGGTTATATGTGGGAGTTGATTTTCAGGTAGAACTCAATGTCTAAGATTCAACAGGCTTTCCATAGCTTGGGCAAATCCAATTTTCTGGGCGAAAGTAAAAGTCTTCCTATAGATTTTCTGGCTACCCGTCGTCCTAATGGAAAGGTGCTTCCATGAGCCAACTGTCAATGAACAGGAAACTTGCAGACTAGGTTTCTTGAGGAATGCATGGAAAGTAGGAGTGGTGAGAACTGTGAAGCCCGAAAAAGGGAAGGCCTTTGGCCATATATACCTGGACTTTGCTAAACTGCCTCTTGGAACAAATGATGATTTTGCATGAAGCCATTTAGTTTGGAAAATATCCTTCAGTTACTTTGACAAGTGTTCGTGGTTGCCTTTGGCTTCCTCCTAGGGAGGAAGGCTTAGCTTAGAGTTAGTTGCTCAAGAAGGCAGAGAGAAGGGGAGCCTTCTAGGAGGTTTGACCTGGGAGGTGATAGAACTTCCAGGAAGGGAAGCTTGGGATGTGATAGCGCTGTGAATTCAGGGTGCATGTGGGTGGCGGTGAGCAGCTCTGTTGGCGCCTGCTCAAGTCCCTGGGACCTACCCACAGAAAGGAAACCTTCAGCTTGTATTGATGGATTGGCTGGTCTTGTGTTGATTTGTCTGATTTCATTCAGAAAGGTTTTTTCTGAGATGGTTGGTCAGCTTTTTCCTTTTAAAGTTGGAGATAACAGTGCATGACCAGAGGGTCATAAGCAGCTTGCTCCGCTTTCATTTATAACCCATGATCTGACTTTAGCAAGAGATTAGAAACTGCCTCTTTGCTCCAGTGTTTCACTTTTGTCCAGATATTAGCATTTGAGTGGTTAAAAAGTATCTCCCTTAAAAGCTGTGGCTGACATTTTATATTCTTAAATGCCTCCATTAGAGCAAAGCAAATTGTTCCAACCCCAAAATATAGGTATAGGGGCCCTAGAGATTTGTTTAGGGGACGTGAGAACCAATCTCCTCTCTCTCTCTCTCTCNAAGGCAATGTGTAACCAATGACCATGGCTGTTTCCCAATAAATTTTTTTTAAAAAGCAAACTAAAAACAAAACAACCCCCCTAGCCCCCCCTCCCCCAAAACAAAAACACCATATGGAAAGGCAGAGGTCCAGGAATAGGCAAGACACTCTTCAAGAATAGAGTTAGGAAGATTAACTCTATAAGATACCAAGGTTTACCATATAGCTACAGTATTAAGGTAGCATGATATTGGTGCAAAAATAGACATATACCACTGGAACAGAATAGAACATCCAGAAAATACTCACATATGTGGTCATTTGATTTACAACCAAGGTGGCAGTGAAGTAGTAGTAATAAGATGATCTTTTCAATAACTGATGTTGTTGTTGTTGTTTTTCCCCATAAAGTCCTAAGTATGAAAAGTAAAGCAAAAAGGCCACTAGAAGTTAACGTCAGGGGAATGTATTCATGACCTATTGTGATTTATTGATAGGTAAACTGAAAACAATAATGGGTTCAGATTCTCCATTCTCTTTTTTTCTTTTCCTTGTTTTTCATTAGATAGTTAAGACTCATGTTTATTTAGATCGATGGCTATTTTAAATGTATCAGTATTTGTATACTACTCTTAGCAAGAGTAGTTAGTACACTCATATTAACTCCGATACTTTTTTTTTCCTCACCAGCTCCATCATATTAATATTGTCTAGATTTCTTCTGGTTTATTACAGATATACTTTCTCTTCTTCTTTAGCCTTTTAAAATCGTTTGGACAATGATACCCCATTTTTGTACTTCGCATATTTCTTGTACTTCTAAATGTTCTTCCTTATTATTAGGTAGATTTTCGTGTAGCAAAACTTTTGAAGCTTGTGTGACCAAGAATATCTTATTATGTCCTCACATTTCAATGACAATTTGGTTGCTTAGAAAAATCTAGTTTTATTTTATTTTATT
>NW_017731445.1:3411991-3422410 GCF_001890085.2 Hipposideros armiger | reverse complement strand
TCTTTCTTTCTTTCTTTCAAATGCCTACAGCTTAAACTGTGATATGGGCAGAGCAATTTAATCTGTTTAATAGACGGGTGAAAAGATACATCCCATTGGTTCTGGGAGTGAGTGTGAAAAACCTGAGTGTGGCTCTGAAGAAGGAGGAAATGATTGTGTGTGTGACAGTCTACAGAACCATAAACACATCCAGGCAGGCATGAGCGCTGATAAAGGAAATCTCATTATTGGAAAGTATGCCACCTGGAAATTTTCTCCACTACTTATGATAACAAATAAATGGTTCAGAGATGTCTAATTTTGCTTGCTATCAAAACAAACAAACAAACAAACAAACAAACAAACAAACAAACAAACAAACAAACACACAAAAGTAGTATCTCTCCAATAGAAGCCCCGAGTTAGGCTGTTGGATGGGTGGGGGCTCCTCTTTTTGGTCACTTAGGATTCCTCTGTGCTGTTGCTCCAGCTTTAACATCCTCTGATGTTATCCTCATCTGTTTGCTGTGAGCTACATGTGTACACACAACATTATAAGAATTCACATTTATCCATGGGACTTTATAAAGCTGTGTTAACCGTAAATGGAAAAACGCAGCCAGTAATCCTCTTTTCTGATATCTTTTCCAGCAACAAAGCTTTCACCTCTGATTTACATTGTCCTTTTTCAAGGGGTGAATCTTTTGCAGCGCCATCCTTATGGAGTCCTTACTTCCTCATGGCAAGCTGCAAGGCTGGCTTTACAGAGGCTGGAGTTCTAAGGGGCTCAGTCATGGGTGTGGGAAGGAGCTGGAAGCTGCTGTGAATAATGAGAAAACCAAATGGAATGAGAGAACCAGTGACAACAGACAGCTTTGTCTTGTGTAAATTACGTTTGTCCAGAGCAACAGAAGCTAGGAGAAACTCAAAGTGAAATTTCATCTTCAGGCTCATGTTACCTTCAAAAGCAATTGAAAAAGCTAAAAAGTAACCCAAGCCACTTTCTGATCATGAATATTCTTTCCGGGGAATGTCGCCAGAGAGAGCTAAGCCCTAACTGTTTCCTTTTGGGTGGTACTGGTAGGCTTTGTTTTGTGGGTACACCCACTGGCTCGCCTACCTCCTCATTCCTAGGTGATTCGGCTAGACAAACTACCCACAGCGTTTTGCTATTTCTCCCCCAGACCCTCTATGCTCTCTGCTGCTCACCTCTTTGTATAAACATCACACTTTAAAGTTGACAGCCCTTGGGTTTCACTTCACACTCAAGAGGCAGAGCTCTGTCAGATTTTAAGTGAAAGGTTATAGCTTGTTTAAACCTTTTTCAGGATAAGTTGGAAGGAAAAGAGGACTCCGGGTGCTCAGAATGGCTTGTTTTCCCTAAGATAAGCTCTGAGAAGCACTTTCATTGGCTGACACATTTCCTGGCAAAACAAAACACCAAACCGACAAAAATTCTAGGGTAGCAAGGCCTGGAGGAAGTGTGGTCTTTAGGATCAGAGACAATTGGGTTCAGAAACTAGGAATCGCAAACACCAGCTATTTAATTGCTAGAGACAACTAATTGTTCCCAAGTATTCATTTCCCCTTCCTTCTTTTGAAAGATAGACAAGCGGGACTCATCAGCCTTCAGGTAGAAACTATATTTCCCTGACTCTTTGAATCTAGGTGTGGGCAAATGACTCAGTTCTCCCAAATGAAATGTGAGTGGAAGTGCCATTAGATATATCAGCTTCATCTCCTTAAAGGAAATCAGCCTTTCGCCACTTAATTGTACTCATTTTTATGGGTTGAAACACTGATGTGGCCCTGAGGAGCTGGCTCCGACCAGGCAGGGAGGACTGCAGTGTCGAGACTAGTCAAGCAGCAGCATAGGAGGACCCTGGACCTCTGAATGCTCACACACAACAGAGCTGCTCACGTCTTTGAGCCCACCTGCCTATCTCTGTACTGTTAACTGAGAGGACATAGAACTATCTTATTTTTGTGTTACTATATTATTTGTTCTAGTTTATGTTCTAATTAATTGACTTAAATGAAGTTAATTAACTTCTCTGCCTCTACAGCTTCCTTGTCTGCAAAATGAGGAATATATATCGATGTCTCTAACTATGTTATATCTATCTATAGACTGGGGTGCCAAAAAAAGGTATACAAGTGGACACTTGGGTCAGTGTTGCTCAAGCAGCAGTTCATCATACTCAGAAGTGTCTGGAGCTGATGGTAACCACTTTGAGCACCTCTTGTAATTGCAGAACATGACTTGTGTTCATCTTTTGTTATTGGTATATACTGAGTATTACAATTTTAATACAGTTTTCCTTTCTTAAAATGTGTATACGTTTTTTGGCACCCTCTGTATATACATCTCACTTTCTTTACCGGCTCATTGTGACCATTACACATTAGTGTGTTTGCTGTGTCTTTTGTTTGCCTAGTGCTATTATTGCTTATGCATGTATCTATATGCTTATGCAGGAAAGCACAGATTTTCAACACAGAAGAAATGCAGATATATAACATGTTTTTATTTTCTCTGTATCACAATTAGGGTGACGAACCATTTCAGTTTTTCTAGGACTGAGGAAGATTTCAGGAAGTGACACTTTCAGTTTTAGGGCTGACACAGTTTCAGGCAAAGTGGGCTAAGTTGGCCACCCCTGGTGGAGGCCCATTGCTAGCACCAGGGCAGTCCCAGAAAAACTGGAAAGAGTTGGTCATTCTAGTCACAACACACCAGCTGAAGAAGTTCTTTGAAATAAGAGATAATCCTAAATTTGAAGTCACATGGATCCTAATTTCCTCTTTGGATCTAGTGGGAATTTAACCCACTGATGCCAACCCTACAATTCATATCGTTTAGTTTTCTTTGAGACGTTCATCAGTGCAGAAAAGAAATGCTTGTTATGCAACTCTGCCGTTTCTAACTAGCTCATTACCACCCTGAAGAAGTAGGATTTGTAATTCTTTTGTAGGGAGGAAGTGTAGGCTGCAGCAATAAGCAAGTAGTGACGTAGTCATTGGGTTCTTTTGGGTAACTTTATGTCCAAATCTCTTTGATTCCTGGGTGACTGCAATGGGGGTTCCACACATTGGGAAGATGATTTAAATATTGATTTGCTTTACTGGGGGGCGGATTTGGGTCACTTATGAATACAGTTTCATTCAGGGGAGGAGAGACCAGAAATACAGCTTATCCATAAATACTGAACCCACTGGTGCATTATGTATTGCTTATGCTATATCTGAAATGGGGTTTTGAATTTACCTACTAGTAAATTGATTTGGTGAGTTTTAAAGTAGTGAGAACTTAGAGGAAAAAAATCTAGCTTAGTTTTTCTTGATATGACTTTCTTCAGATTTTACCTCTCCCCTCCCTATTTCCTTCTGGGTGTGAAGATTTCAATTGTATCCTGGATCAGGTTGAGCTAATTCCTCCAAATGTAACTATGTCCCCGGGAGTCACCTGAAGACTAAGCACACGCATCTTACATGCTGGAAGGGACCGCACTGGGCCAATGGGGTGTGCCAGGGCTGTGTGTGCTCTGGAATTGCTATTCACCTTTTGATTCTGGAACTTTTTTGTTGGTCTTTCTAACTGCTATAATAACTCGATAGTGATATTTTCCAGGATTTACTGGCTTTATCTCTAGAAGTACCTGGAAGAAATCTTCATCTTAAGTGAAATCATATGGGGACAATAGCCCCTCTGGCAGCAGTAAAGAACACTTTATAATCAATATCAAGTGCAAAGCCGGTGTCACTGTGGGGCTTTGATGGTCACTATTGTTGATGTCATTGGACTGGTTAGCTGGAGGGGTATTCCCCACCCCTTGATTTTTCCAAGCTTCATGCTGGACCAAAACAATGGTGTTTCCCAAACACAAGAAGCCCATGATTGCCAAGGACATGTGAGTATTGTAGGCAGGCAGGCAGGCAGGCAGTCCAGTTCTGTCTAGGGAAGGCGTTATCTGGCTTCACAGGCCAGATTGCATTTTCATTGCTAACAGCTATCACTTTCTTATCAAACAGATATTTTGGCTGTCTCTGCCAGAAAATCAACCTAATGAAGTGTTGCATACTTTTACAATGTTTCTCTTTGGCATCATAATGTTATGATTTTAGCTTGTTCAATATTTATGTGAGGTGAAGTACAGGTCTAGAAACTAACTTTTTTGGGTCAACAATTGAAGACTATTAGCAAGAAAAAGAGAATGTACTTTCTCATAAACTTGCTTTTTTCATCTTCAATGGCAAGGAAAAGCTCTTATTATAGTAATGGAATCTTAAACAATACATATATGTGATTTACAAGGAGCCTTATGTGGCTAGAGACTTATTTTTCTTGTATTTTGGGGCTTAGGACATTTCTGCAAAGTTCCCTGTTTTAGAAAATTTGAAATTTCTTAGTGAGATTAATATCTCTGCTTCTGGCATTCTGATAAATTTTATGAAATTATTGAGAAGAGGCACTAAGAAAGTTACAGGGTTGCACATATTGTCTTTGAGAACCTGAAAGAAAAATAGCTATATATCTTTACTTCATTGCAAATGTTTATTAACTAGATTTAAATATATTTAATGGCATTGTTTTCTCTTGGGCTTCAGTTTTCTTATCTCATATAGAAAACAGACACAATAGTACTGCAAAGGTTTGCTATGGAATTAAATGGGTAATGCTCATAAAGCTCTTGGCATGGTGTCAGTGACATACCAAGAACTCAGTAAATGTTTTACATTTTATTATTAATGTCCTCATTATCATTATACTGTCTAAGTACTGTGGAGGACATAAAGATCTGCCTTCAAGGAATTTATGATCTAGTTGGTATGACAGAGCTTAATCTTGCGGATTTTCCTATACTATATGATGGCACCATATGGGCCAAATTTCTGGTTCTGTGTGAACTCTTAATATTGGACCCAGGAAGTCAGATTTTAGCCTAGTGTGTAGACCAGAGCGCTGAGATGGAGAGAATGAAAGCAGAGGTTGAGTCCTTAGAAAGCAAATACAGACGTTCACAATCGGAACAAGCAATTTCAAGACACAAAATTTAGGGGAAGTCCATGGAGAAAACTGATAAGAAAATGAACAGCTACTGGGTAAGTTGGGGAACAAGACATAGATTTACTGGAAAACTTAAATGGGTCCATTTCCCCCCCCCCTTTTTTTGTGCAGCCTTGCTCCTTTCAGAGATTGGGAGATTCCCTCTTGGTCTTTGCCGCAGTCTTTGCTTGTCTGGCTACTGACAACAATGGTATTTGTGTAAGGGGGAAAGGTTTCATAGAGGAAATAGGCCTCTAACTTGACCTTGATAGATGGGAAGAATTTAGACAGGATGAAGAGGAAACAGAATTGCCTCTTGGCAAATAGGAGGAAAGTGAGCCCTAATGAAGGTGGGAAAAATGTGTGCCCGGGGCCCCATGAAGAGGTTATATGGGAATATAAGGGGTTTATATAAAGGAGTAGTGGGATAGGTGGGCTAGAGCCATATTGTGGTCAGCCTGAACAATCAAGTCTGGATTTTATTATTTAGGCAGAGGGAAATGTTGGTAAGTATGAAGATCGCCTTTTTTTAAAGTTCCTATCTTTTATTAACCCATACACAATGACTTGCTTTCTGGTTTATTGAAGCAATAGGTCATACAACCTTTGCCACAATAATGTCTGTCAAAGTGGCTGACATAAAAACTCCAGCAGCACATTCATCTGAAGGGTACCTCCAACAATGTCTACTGATCTTGACATTGTCATCAACCTTATATTATATTATAGTACATCAACCTTATATTCTCGCAAACCTTGGTTTGCGAGCATAATTCGTTCTGGAAACAAACTACTTGTATTGCAAGACATTGCTCGTTTACCGTGTTAAAATGTATTAGAAATGTTTGCTCGTCTTGCAGAACACTCACAAACCACGTTACTCACAATCCAAGGTTTTACTATATAATATTTCATGTCAGTTAGCTTACCCTTCATTCTCTTACGCTTATTCTTTTTGGGATGGGTGTAAGAGTTCTTCGTTTTCTTAGCACCACCATGAAGCCTCAATGTAAGATGAAGGGTGGACTCCTCTTGAATGTTGTAGTCCCAGTATGTCTGTCTTTCAGTTGCTTGCCAACAAACTTTCAAATATGCAATACAGTATTATTAACTATAGTTACTATGTTATACATTACATCCCTATGACTTATTTATTTTATAAATGGTAGTTTATACCTTTTGACCCCCACTCACACATTTCGTTCACCTCTCCACTCTGGCAGCCTCCATCTGTTCTGTATCTGTGAGCTTTTTCTTTAAGTTTCCATATACAAGTGAGATCAACAATATTTGTCTTATCTGTCTGACTATTTCACTTAGCATAATGTTCTCTAGGTCCATCCATGTTGCTGCAAATGGAAAAATTTCCTTCTTTTATGGCTGAATAATATTCATTATTTCTCCATAGATGGACTCTTAGGTTTTTTTCATATCTTGGCTATTTTAAATAATGCTACAGTGAACATGAAGGATGCAGATATCTTTTCACTTTAGTGTTTTTGTTTTCTTTGCATAAATACCCAGAAGAGGAATTGCCAGATTATATGGTAGGTAGTTCCATTTTTTAATTTTTGAGGAACCTCCATACTGTTTTCCGTAGTGACAAAACCAATTTACATTCCCACCAACAGTGCACAAGGGTTCCCTTTCTCTGCATCCTCGCCAACACTTGCTATTTCTTTTTTTTTTTTTTTCGTAATAGTTATTCTGGCAGATGTGAGGTGATATTTTACTGTAGTTTTGATTTGCATTTCCCTGATGATTAGTGATCTTTTCATGTACTTGTTGGCCATCTGTATGTATTCTTTGAAAATAAAAGTCTATTCAGATCTTCAGCACATTTTAAAGGTCAAATTGTTTTTGTTATTGAGTTTGTATGATTTCTTTCTATATTTGGGATATTAACTCTTTATCAGATAGATGATTTGAAAATATTGTCTCCCGTTCAACAGGTTGCCTTTTATTTTGTTGATGGTTTCCTTTGAGCTACAGAAGCTTTTGAATATGAAGTAGTCCCCTTGTTTGTTTTTGCTTTTGTTGCCTTTGATTTCAGTGTCAGACCCGAAAATTCATTACAAAGATTGATGCCAAGGAGTTTTCTGCCTGTCTTCTTTTCTAGGAATTTTAAGTAAAGTGGTAGCGAAGAAGTGGGCGCCCCTGCCCGCATGCTTCCGAAAAGCAAATGCCTTTTGGAGGAAACTGCTTTCATCCCATTCAGTAAAATAAGCAATTTATCATCCTGATTCACTGAACATTTTAGGCAAAAAAGTCATCATAAGTGAGGACCAACAGAAACTACATGTAATAGAAACAGATCTAAAGTCTTCAGATACTGGCATTTTTAGGCATACAATATAACAGTGTTTATCATATTTAAAGAAATAAAAGACAACTTTTAAAATTTGTGGCGGATATATTAAACCATAAAGAATAATTAATTAGATTTGGATTGAATCTGAGAGACAAATTATTTGAAAAAAGAAAACCCTCTATTAATGTGTTTAATAGATTTGACTAGTTTCTATGATACAAAGCATGTCTGTGTCTATTCTATCTACTTAGATTCTAATTATGTGGGAGTGGTGGTGGTGATATTTGAGCTTAATTTCTGTGAAAACCACTTCAAGAAAACTCAACTAATTAGATGTTACTTGGAAGAATGAGGCACCATTTTACATTTTTTTTCTGATATAATTTCTGAAATCCTTGAAAGTCCTGTGTGGGCAAAGCACTGTGCTAGGTGCTTTAAGGTAATTTAAAAATGAATAGCGTGGTTTATGTTTTTCAAAACCCTCAAAATAATGGAAAATAAGACAAACATATAAAAAACTCTCAGATACATAATAGAATATGTGTATGTAATTTGTAAGAATCAATGGCATACAACATGGGAGCTTGGGAGAGAGAGTAATTCTGGAGGCATCACAACTGGTAAAAATGGTTTTCAGAGAAATTTTGTTCAGGGTAAGTAATGTTACTTTTTCAAGAATAATTTTTTTGACAGATCACTGTGGGTGGAAGTTGAGATGCCAAGTGTCCTAAATGAATTGGCCTACTTAGGACAAAGCAAGAAATTGTCACTTATGGGAGGGGAGCTTCCCATGGAGCCAGGGGCAATGCAAGGTCGACCTTGCTTCTCCGTGTAATTCCTCCCTAAGAACTGCTAAATCTTCAATAATGCTTACAGAGATGATTAAATGTCTAATATCAATACATTCCCCTAGACTGAGTCATGTGTCCTGGCTTTAGTGAGGCAGAATGAAGATATTTTGGAGGGAGGGTCCAGGCAGCAGAGTGAAATCGGAGGATATAAGTGACGGGCTCATAGATAGCAGGAGGAGAACTTCGTGTAAGCCCAGAATATGGAACTGGAAACAGGGTCAACTTTAACTCCATCTCTGAGGAGAAAGAGATCTGAGATGACAGCTGGGTGATGTGAAGAAAGCTCTTGGGAGAGAGAGGATTTGAACTGGAAACTTGAAATGTGGGTTGGACTTCAACAGGAAGCTGTGGGGAGCGGAGGAGTTTATTTCAGGAGGAGGAATGAGCACGAGCGAAGGCACAAAGGACGGAAGTTGCTGAGAGCTCTTATCAAAATCAGTGGCCATGTCTACTGTGCTCACAAACCAGATTCAGGGAACAGCAGAGACTGACCCAACTTGAAAATGGGCTTGTTTGGACTGAACCTAGGACTCTAGGCTCTCTGCACGCCTCCTTATGGGTAGGTCTTATCTTTCTATTGCACTTGGAACCTGGATCTTTGTGGCCTCCTTTCTGTTAGGCCTGCTCCTGCAGACTGGCTTTTTGCCTGCTGGAAATGACAGCGGGGGCAGCCTGGGTTTCAGGAATGGGGTGCCCACAGTGGCCAACTGCAATACCACGTCTCCTGGTTATGATTAAGTTGTTGTTTGGCACATTTTTGCTTGGATATGGCTCTCTGGAGCACCTTGGGAGATGTCAAACTCCATAACTGAGCCCTGGGACCAAAGCATTCACACACAAGTAAATGAAAGCAGACCCGTCACTGGGGCCTGCCCCCTGAAATATGGCAGCCCACATCTTTGAAAGTTACAAACCCCACTGTCTATCATCCCCCATAGACTCTCCATTGCTGATGCTTGTCAGCTCATATGCAACCTGAATCGCTTGACACTGGGGAAAAGGTGAAGTAAAAGTGCAATAAAACCCACTGTCGACTGGCATTGCACTTGAACGTGATACTCCAGTTCAAAGAACAAAGTTTGCAAAAGCCTAGAGTTTCTGACAAACATGTAATTAATGACCATCAAATGCTTTTGATTAAAAAGCATGAATCTAAAGCCACATGGAAGGTGACTTTCTCTAGGTTTTCTTTCTTTCTTTTTTTTTTTTTAAGGCAAGGAAGTTGCTTGCATCTTTGAGCACTATCTAATGACCATAGAACTTTGGTTCAGGGAGTTGGGAATTCGTCCAATGCTACGTCAATCTATATTTGATTTACAAACATAGTTGCTCCTTCACCAAGTGGCCACTCAACTGAAGTCAAAAGTTATCTGATTACAGGAAAATAACTCGATCATTTTGGTTACTGTCAATATTTAGTAAGCTTGTTCCAACCAAGCACTCTCAGAAAATTTCCATGTTTTCATTTTATTGTGTATATACATCTTGGGTAATATTCCCACAATTTTCGAAAGAGCTGCAATTTGAGAAGATGGCTTTGCTTTCAAAGTGATTTGCAATTTTTTCACTGTATTAAAGAGTTGCAGGCCATCCCAAAATGGCCTCAGTCTAATATGATAAATTAGTGATGCATACTGTATTTAGAGGTAAGATATGGAAAAGTTTCTTCATGCTAATTTCCTGCCCATTTGTAATCATTAGGTCTTAGAATTCCCCATATATCTCTGTCAGGTAGATAAAAGGCCTGATCACTTAACTTCTGCTTAGACATTTCACACACCTGGTTTTAGGTAACAGTTCTAGAGTAGGAGAAAGGAAGGTCTAAGGAAACAAAACAAAGAAAATGTGTCCCATTTGCAACATTCAATTTTATTATGTTGGATCATAAACAATCCCAATTAGCAAAGCATGTTCACTGTTAAAATTTCCTTTCGGAAAGCGGTCGTGTGTATATTTCCCTGGGAGCAGATGGCAACCGTATTGTCACTGCAGTGTCCTTCATTTTGGAGATTTATAAGGAGAAACGGGGCCGTGTTTACCAAGCCCTCTGCTTTCCTCACCAACTGAATTCCTTGTCAGGGTCCAGCCAGGTCTCTGGAAGGGGTTAAGTAGGAGTCCAGGGGGACCACTTGACATCTGCTCCATTTACGACTTTTTGATCTTCTTGTTTTTGGCTTTTTGAAGGGCAGGCCCACATTGAAGTGTGTGCGTGTGTGTGTGTGTGTGTGTGT
>NW_017731445.1:3393232-3411841 GCF_001890085.2 Hipposideros armiger | reverse complement strand
CAGGGGTCTCATGTGTGAAACCCTTTGTGAACAGGAATGTAAACCATGCGGGTGTTTTGCTATCATTAACCAACACTTTAACATGGGTGTCAATGAAAACCAAATTACATACCTCACCCTGAGCCACAGCCCCTCAAGTTGATTGAGCCTCCTGGTGTGGAGCTTTTTCTTTCTTTTACAAAAACAAAATGAACTCTTGCCAAGAAGAACATGAGGGAAGCTTAGACAGAGGTGGCAGCTACTAGTGGCCCAGTAACTGTCAAGTTTACCAGTTGCATCCTGTCTTTGTCCATTTGGGCTGTTGTAGCAGAAACACCATAGACTACGTGGCTTATAAACAACAGGAATTTATTTCGCACAGTTCTGAAGGGAAAGTTCAAGGTCAAGGTGCTGGCCGATTCAGTGTCTGGTGAGGCTCTGCTTTCTGATTCATAGATAGCTGTCTTTTCACTGTGCTGTCCTGGGGCTTATTTTCTAAGGGCACTAATCCCATTCAGGAGGGCTCTACCCTCATGATCTAATCATACCTCAAAGGCCCTACCTCCTCATACCAACACATTGGGGGTTAGGTTTCAACATACACATTTTGGAGAGAGTGGGCACAAACATTCAGTCTATAGCACATCCCAAACTCTGTTCCTTATCTTCCTTGGGGAGTGGGAAGGAAAATGAAGGGGAGAGAGAGGGAAAGGAAAAATTACTAGAACGATTTAAAAACCTGAGGCATTCTGAAGCATCTTGAAAGGTGAGGCAAGAAAAGTGACAGAAGCATTCATTGCTGCCATAACATCCGGATTTGCAGTATCAGGGCAGCAGCCATCTCAGCTGTTGCCTTTCCTCACACTGCCGGTGGCCCTCCTCTTGATTTTGGAAGGATTGTAAGAGCAAGGCCTGGGGGTAGCGAGGATGGTCTGCTTCAGGGGTTTTAGCATTCACGTGTCACCCTGTCTTGAGCACTCTCAAATGTAGTCCCTTATTATGCTTTTGTCCTTGACTTCTCTAAAAAATGACAAAGCAGGACCTGCAGAAAGCCATCAGGGAGGACTTGGTGTCCCTTGCCATGCCCCCTTCCACCTTTAGTTGAAGATTGAAACTATGATTGTGCTCATTTGAGTTCAAGGTGTTCGCTTGGTCTACCACAAACGTCCTATTCAGCTAGTCCCTGACGCATACAGATTTGGTTTATCTGAGTTTTCAATATGACACCTAAGGTGAGAAACTCAGTTTGGCTGTGGGGAGCAGGGCGAGTCAAATTCAGGGTTTGGCAACAGGAAAGCTTGAAAGGTGGGTAGAAGGAAAGAGTAACCCCACAAGCTCGTACAGCAGGGGAGGACACAGAAGCCCAACTTTAGCTGGGATCTGGTTGGCATAAGAGAATCCGATAGCCCCAACTGCACCCTAGGATTCCACATTTATGGAATGACTTCAATAAGGAATTAGTATTTGTGTACTCGGTTAGAGATCATGATATTGGCTTGTCCTTGGTCACAGACCTAGAGAGTGGTCAAGATAAGATTCAACACCAGGTTTCTCTAAACCTGGGCATAAGTATCCTAAATCCTATTCCTTAGTCCTAAGGACCTTGGTGGCTAAGGAGTTCTCAGTGTGTGCTTTAGAGTTCCGATCCCACTAGAGGAAGTGGCTTGGCTCCTTAATGGCAATCCCACCTATACCTAGAGATGAAAGGCTTGGTTTCCAGTGATGTTTTTTGGTGGGGGAGAGGTATTCCATGTGGCTGCTGTTAGGTGGTACCTGCCCTGGCTACATCTTCGTGATCCAGCTGCCCGGGACATCCATCCCCACAGCCTGGTTCTGAGTCCAGACATCTGGAAGGGGGCATGGGCTGGGCCGCTGCCCCTCCTCTGCCTTTCATGTCACCTGGAGTCTGCTCAGCAAGGTCTACTATGAGGGCTTAAAACTAATCTCCCATAGTTTACGAGCCCAAATCCATTCGCAGTGAGGAAGACTCTGGCTGACCAGCGGTTTAAACAAATGTCCGCCTCTATAGCATTCCGATGGCGAGATTCGCGTTCCACATGCATGATGTAAGCGAGAGCCTGGGCAGGCCTTTCTTCCACACGTGGCTCAGAAATCATTTACAAAGCAAACAGAAAAGACAGCTCCGGGCAGGCAACTAACGCTTCCTTTCTCTCTGGGCTGGGCCTGTGCTCGCAGGCCACTCCTAGAGGGCTCCTCTGATCTGAAGGTACGATTGAAAACAGGTGACTACCCAGTGCCTATAAAATATATACTGGCAATAGGGGAGATCCTTGGAGATTCTTTCAACTGGTAGAAATATGGAGACAATTCCCCATTCTGACTCTGCCTGGATCCAGGCCCTCAGCCTCATCTCTTGAAAAAACAAAAAAAAAATTTCCCAAAACTCACAGGGAAACTGGGAGCATATGGTTCCGCCATTCTGTTTGTAGAAAGAAATGTGAAAAAGATTAGAGAGACTCTGTCAAAATGTCAGACTGGGCATTGCGTTGCTGGAAAAGTAGCTCTCGTGTCCTGCCTGGTTCCCCCTCCCCCCACCAGAATGCCCCAAGTGACCTTGGGCTGTACCGGCAAAGCTGTGACTGTGATTTGGATGCCAGATTTACCCAATTTTTATTTAGCAAATAAATTGAATGTACCGCTGCTCGTGTTTGGGATAAATACCTGATTAGAGTCTCTTAAAATATGGCTACTACTGCCCATAAAGGAAAAGGAATTTCAGCTGGGCAATGTCTGTCTGGGGTGAGAGGATTGGGTTTCCTCTGTATTTGTTGTCAGCAAGTGCTCCTGATCTTTCCTACCTTGCAAGCTCATTAAGCAGATGCTTGAGCGTGGGGATACTGACAACGCAGCTGTATTTCATTTGTAGATAATTGATGCAATAAATGTAATAACCAAACGAGATATGTTGACTCATGAGCTAATTTGGGTGTAGATGTTACAGCACTAGTTCAGCTGGAAATGTTTCCATCACACAAATCTGTTTTAGATAAATGCGTCCTGTTCCTGTCCTGAGACAAAAAAAAAAAAAAAAAGAAAAGAAAAGAAAAAAGAAAATCAAACCATCCGGTATATCTGAAAATACATGTTCAGAAGTTATGGTCAGGC
The DNA here is from genome assembly GCF_001890085.2 of Hipposideros armiger. Taxonomy (NCBI): domain Eukaryota; kingdom Metazoa; phylum Chordata; class Mammalia; order Chiroptera; family Hipposideridae; genus Hipposideros; species Hipposideros armiger. The sequence continues at coordinate 3,408,736 of NW_017731445.1, read as the reverse complement.
TAAACATATTAATATCAGCAATTCATTACAGAAACAGGTGACATTAACCCCTTACATACTGAGGGGCCAAATCGAGGTGCTCAGAGCTGCTTTCCTGAAGCACTTTTGGTCTGGAAACCTGACAAACCTTAGTTGGAAGGAAGTGGATCCATTGTTTTTCTTTTGCTTCCTTTTACTGCAGGCAGGATTTCTCTTTCATAGTCCATATATTTCCATCCTCCTCACTTTTTGTCCTCTCTGATATTTAAGCCAAGGCAATCTGAGTGGTTGTATGTGGGAGGTACAGTTTTGTGACTTTAAAACAGTGACTCTTGGGATGATGGGCAGTCTTAACAGAAAGGAGTTAGTAATATGTGAGAGACTCACACCTTGAGGAATCTTTTATCACGATCACTCATAGATGAGGGGTTGATAAGCTATGGCCAGCTGCCTGTTTTCGTAAGCTTGGGAACTAAAAATGGTTTTTACATTTTTAAAGGTTGCAAAGAATCAAAAGAATAATATTTTATGACACATAAAATTATGTGAAATTCAAATTTCAATGTTTATCAATAAAGTCTTGGAACTCAGCCATACTCATTCATTTCTTATTTTCTATGGCTGCTTTGGTGGGTAGTTGCAAAATTTATCATGTAGCCCTTAGCAGAAAAAGTTTGCCAGCCTCTGGCCTAGACAAAAACACCATTAATGCATGCAAGTATGGAAAAGCTAGACTTGCTTGTAGTGTATTTTAAATGGGAATTATCTAATTTCCAATTAAGTGCACAAAACGAGAATAGGTTAGTCGCTGGTTGTCCGCAGAGGTCCTTCTCGAAGGAAGCATTGTTATTAGCACACCTCAGTAATAGCCTAACCTTTGTTCCTTATGCTGACATTTTTGTGGGTAGCTGTTCATATGCAAATACTATTTCTAATCTGCTTGAAAAATTTGGGTAATTTTTTATTTTATAATCTTATTTTTGCACTAAAACTGTTTGAAAAATTGTCTTCTTGATAGATTTTTTTTAAAGTTTTTTTTAATTGGGGAATTGGGGGGATGGGAACAGTGCTGGGGAATTGGGGGAAGGGGAACACACAAGTTGCTGTCGTTTTTTTGTTCTTTAGTTGTGGAGGACGTTGCTTCACTGGCCCAAGTTGGCACCATCATTGCACTCTTCCCGGGTGAGGCAGATCAGTCGCCGGCTTCTGGATGGCCGCTCACTGCAGCTGCTAGCCCCTCACGCTGGCTGCTGGCTACACACGGTAGCCCATGGCAACCCACTGCCACAGGGGCTGCAGCCTACGCCGTCGCTGGCGATTCATGGCAGCCTAGCTCCAGGTTGAGCTGTTGTTCAGCATCTTAGCTGTGGAGGGCAGTGTCACTGGCCCTCATATGTGGGATCCGAACCAGGGCCCTCTGGCGTCCCAAGCCAGTTCTTAACCATCGCGCCACTCAGCCGGCCCTTGATAGATATTTTTAAAAGTCAGGTTTATTGAGGTAAAATTTTCATACATTACTTAAGTTTATAGTTCTATAAATTTTGACAAAAATGTTTATTCACTGAATCACCACTGCAATTAAGATATAGAAGAGTTTCATCACCCCAAAATTTCCCTTGTGCCCTTATGTGGTTAGTCGCCTTTCTCCCACTCTGGGCCCTGACTACATATTTCTGTTCCTATAGAATGTCACAGAAATAGAATCATACAGGATGTAATAAATATTTTAAACTGTACTTCAGTTTTCCCAACTGTAATTTAGATACCGATATCTCTTACTCAATGAGCTTCTACTGTACATGCAACAAATATTATATAATTAAGATTAAATCTATTTTCCTTGGTTATCTGGATGAGGAATTAAAAGGTTGTTTTACTGTTGTCAATATTGATACATTAAACTTGTGGGACTAGAATTCTGAAGTTAATATAACATACTCTTTTTAAGAAAGAAAATTTTGGTATCAATTATACTGAACCTCCTAGAATGGATTCATTTGTTTGTTTGTTTGTTTTTGGATATATAATCTTAGACTTTTACTAGCCCCCAAATGATTTTTAAGAGGTTTCTCTATCAGTGAAAATGGAGAAGAAACTTTGTTTACATAGTTATAATCTGCCAGTCTAAACCTCTCTTTCACTTTATATATTGTATCTTAGAAAAAAACAAAAAGTGATTTCATGGAGTACAGGATTAGTTTCTAGGAATGGGGAATTTGAGGAAGTCTTGTTCACCATGTGTATAAACAAAAGGAAGCCGAGTACACATGTGCTTATACTAAGAAAAGAAAAAGTAAAGTGTATATTTCTTGTGTTTCTGTATTGCACTGATTCTCTAGCAAGTTGAGTTTGCTTTTTAAAAGCAATGGTTAATATGCTCCCTTTCTAGACATCACACAACAAAGAGGTTCCTACATGCTGATGATGCTGTAGGTGAATGCAAATAAACTTCGAAAAGCAATTAATATTCAAGATCATTAGCACTAATCTAGCACCTCTTTTTCCCCCTCGCTTCCTCTCTTCTTCTTTAGTCTACTAGGTTCACACATTATTGCTCCTTGGTGACCCTTATTGTCTGGAATGGGGGTCACCCAAAGGACCCTGTAAGTTGAAGCCAAGCATGTACTTCAGTAATACAATGGATATTTAAGTACACCAAAGATCTTACTAGATCTGGTTTTCTGTCTTAGCATTTTTATGCTTTTGCATATTTCCCTTCAGATCCCAGAAGATTGTAAAAAAATACGTTTAATGTACTTTAAGTGTCTTTCTCAGTGGTAGGTTTTTATCCAAGAGGACTAGAATTTGCCTTCTCTTTCCATACAAGTGGGTTTTGGATTAAAGCTCAAGGTAGCAAGTTCAGAAATTGGTCTGAAGTTTTCATTTTATTTCAAACTGAACTCATGTTACTCCTGTTGAAAATTGTACTGACAGGCCTATACATATAATTTATGATATTTCCTATCAAGATGTTTAGCTGAATTGGAAACATTTGTGAACAAGTCCTTCTGTAGTTGGTTAAAAGGCATTTTTCTGCTGGGGAAGGGAGCAGGACATGGGGTACAGAGGCACAAAGAGAGAACCCAGAATACCTTTTATTTCAACTGTTGATCAAGTAATTGACCGTAAACCATTTACAACCGTGACCCTTGTTACAACCACAGAGGAGGTGTTTATGGATAGACATTAAGCTCTTTTTCAACGTGTTCACAAAGTGTGCTGTTTACAGAGCAAATTTCCACAAACATCTTATTTTTCTCTGAAACATTACATAAAATAGATCTCAAGGTTGGTCAGACTTAGCATTGAGAAGAAAAGGAGATGAATAAGCAAAGTTTTGGCTATTTTTTGGGGAGAACCTGACTTTTTCATTAATAATTCAGCTTTCACATTTCAGATTAATGTAAAGGGAAACCTCAACATAAGGTCCATTAGAAGCATTTAAAAAAAATAAAAAAGAACCTCAGCATTTTAGACAGGGGTTATAGTATTGGCTTATTAAGTTGCTTAAAGAGAAAAGAGATTTAGACCACATTGGTTGTTATCAAGGATTGATAAAACTTACCAATGAAGAGAAGTAATATGACTGTGAGAGACAAAATATATTTGAAACTATATTTTCAGAGGATTAAGTAAGACACTACTAATTTAAATGGGACTTTTGTCAAAGAAAATGCCAACAGACATTTTTTAAATGTTTATATGAATTGTTTGTCAAAAAAAAAGAAAGAAAGGAATGCTTATTTTTAAAAGATTCTATTTCTTGAAGGTGTGATTGTGGCCTAATGCACAAGCTTCTGGAAGAAAGTGGTGCAAATGAAAAGCACTACCCTGTTCACATAAGTGCAGCTCCCAAGTTGCAATGCATGGCTGACTTCACATGGACCGAAAAAAGATGCCAACTGATTAGGTTTTCTTTGAGGACCCCTTATGTGTTTGTATTTGCTGGATGCAGCTGAAATGTAAAAGGCACGTTCCTTCCCTCGGGTGAGGCTCAAAGACTTGCACACAGTGAAATAGCGGGCAAGTTCAAGCACCATCATGAGCAAAGCAGGGAGGAAGCTTTGGCAACACTCTAGCTGTGAGGTGAAGAGAACCAGGACTCAGGAGGCTGCAGAAGAAAATGAACAGAATGGATAACTAAGGTTTTGGAAAGGAAACGTCGGCAGGACTAGTGCCTGGGCTGGGAGAAAACCCAGATGACTCTATTTTTCAAGCCAGAGTGACCAAGAGAAATAGGGGAGGCCAAGGAGAGGGTTTTGATGAAGAGGTTGCCAAGATTAATTTCAGCAAAGGTGATTTTACGGAGGTTCTGTAACATCCAAGGATAAATGCCCAGAGGCAGGAGGAATTACACCATAGATAACTCTTAGGTTCATCTCAATGGTCAATGCTAGTGTTGATGCCTAAAATATTGATTAGATGGGATGTGAATTGAAAGGCAGCCATTCTGACAGTATCATGGATTGCTAAGGAGTCCAAGGGTAAAGTAAATCACTGGAGAAAGAGAAGCAGAAGGGGAAACAAATATTTCCTGAAAAATCAACCATCCTGGCAATGGACCATGTGTTGCACATGCTTTCTTCTTCTTCTCATCTTCGTGACACTTCGCCCTTCTCTGAGCTAGGTGACATATGCTGGTTAGATGTGCTCAAGAAGGTTTTACCCCTACTTCACAGATTAGAAAACAGAGGATTAGAAAGCTTCAGCAACTTATTCACAGGCTGAGATTTAAAGCCCAGTCTTTTTGACTTTTGAAATCCATGTGCTTGTCTCTGTACTACACAAGTGGCCTGGCCTCTATTTGTTTTCACATCTCATTTGTGGTTTTTATGTTCTTCTCCGCATCCATAGTCCTTTTAATGATTGCTCACTAGGTTTAAGACTTCCAACTCCTGTTTATGACATTACCTTACTTATCACTAAGTCTGAGAAAATGTGCTCCAAGGACCCAGTTGTAGCAAGTCAACACCCGTCTATACCATCTTAAGACTCTACTCCTCCTCGTTTCTCACTCATGTGATTGAGCAAAACTTCGTTTTGAGTAACTTGTTCAGTATCATCAGAAACACATTTATTGAGCAGTTGCTATACTCCAGACATGTTAGGTGTGGAAGATCAAAGTATCTAACATGTTTGGAGCATAGTAACTAGGATTTGGGTGCTTCTCCCTGGATGCAGACACAAATTGTAAAAATGTCTCAGGAAACTTTATTAAAAGACGTGTTTTCATTCTTCTCCTGTATTTTCACCTCACCCGATCTAGAAAGGTAGAAGAGATCGGGTGGCATGGCCATAGAAGCCAGAGGCTGCAAAAAACAATTCCTTTTGCAATTGCAACAAAAGAGAATAAAATACCTAGGAATAGACTTAACCAAGGATGTGAAGGACCTATACACTGACAACTATGAGACATTATTAAAAGAAATTGAAGAAGACACAAAGAAAGGGAAAGATATTCCATATTCAAGGATTGAAAGAATTAATGTAGTTAAAATGGCTACATTGCCTTTAATAATATACAGATTTAATGCAATCACTATCAAAATCCCAATTGCATTTTTTTAAAGAAATAGACTAAAAAATCATCAGATTTATATGGAATCATAAAAGACCCTGAGTAGTGAAAGCAATTCTGAGAAAAAAGAACAAGGCTGGAAGTATCACACTCCCTGACTTCAAATTATACTACATAGTGACAGTAATCAAAACAGCATGGTACTGGCAGAAAAACAGACACACAGGTGAATGGAACAATATTGAGAACCCAGAAAAACACCCACATAAATATGGACAGATAATTTTCAACAAAGGAGCTAAAAACATACAATGGAGAAAAAGCCTCTTCAATAAATAGTGCTGGAAAAATTTGAAAGCCACGTGCAGAAGAATGAAACTAGACTGCTATCTATCACCATATACCAAAATAACTCAAAATGGATCAAAGACCTAAATATAAGACCTGAGACAATAAACTGCATAGAAGAAGACATAGGTACTAAACTTATGGACCTGGGTCTTAGGATTTTATAAATTTGACCTTAAGGACAAGGGAAGTAAAAGCAAAAATAAATGAATGGGACAATATCAAATAAACCATCAACAAAACAAAGAGGCAACCAATGGAATGGGAGAAGCTGTTTGCAAACTATTCCTCTGACAAGGGGCTAATATCCAAAATATATAAAGAACTCATACAACTCAACAACAGAAAAACAATCCAGTTAAAAAATAGGCAGAGGACATGAACAGACACTTTTCCCAAGACGACATAAAAAAAGCCAACAGATACATGAAAAAATGCTTAACTTCACTAGCTGTTAGGGAAATGCAAATCAAAACCACAATGAGATACCACCTCATACTTGTTAGAATGGCTATTATCAACAAGGCAAATGAATAACAAGTGTTGGAGAGGCTGTGGAGAAAAAGGAACCCTCATACACTGTTGGTGGGGATGTAGATTGATGCAGCCACTATGGAAAACAGTATGGAGGTTCCTTAAAAAATTAAGACTAGAATTACTGGATATCCCACAAAATCTGAAGACATTTATCCATAAAGATGTATATACCCCTACATTCATTGCAGCATTATTCACTGTGGCCAAGACATGGAAACAACCAAAATATCCTTCAATAGATAATTGGATAAAGAAGATATATACAATGGAATACTACTCAGCCATAAGAGAAGATGACATACTGCCATTTGTGACAACATCGATAGATCTTGAGATTATCATGCTAAGCGAAATAAGTCAGACAGAAAAAGTCAAGAACCATATGATTTCACTCATGTGGGATATAAAACTGAAAGCAACAAACACAAGAAAACAAACAAAACTCATAGACACAGACAACAGTGGTTGTCTAGTGGTTGTCAGAGGAAAGGGGAGAGAGGAAGATATAGAAGAGGGTAAAGGGCGTCAAATACATGGAAATAGGAGGAAAATTGACTTTAGGTGGTGAAACACAATGCAATATATACACGATGAATTATAGAAATGTACACTTGAAACCTATATAATTTTATTAACCAATGTCACCCCAATAAGTTTAATTTTAAAAAAAGAACCTCCCCCCCAAAAAAAACCTCCACAAAAAACAAAAACAAAAAAGGTAGTTAGGCCCTCTTTGGGCTCCTTATAGGAGCAGAGATAGAATTCAAGACAGTTCTCATGCTGCCTCCTCCTCTTCTAAAGGCCAGGCTCATTGGAAAGTGGAGTGGATTGGGAAGAATTTTGTATTTAATGACTTGGAAGGAAATAATAGGGGTCAGGGAGGGATTTCTCTGAGACTCAAAAGTCAGAGGTGGATCAAACAACAGTGGGGCCAGTCTCCAGGTCCTTGGCAGTGCACGATGTCAGAGGAAGAAAACTGCACAGGACCTTTGTGAGGCTGGCTCTATGTGCTATAACTCTTACCTCCATAAGAACTCTTATAGCCCACATGTAACTTGTATGCAGAGTTCCCAACTCCAGTGGAATAGACTGGGCTTGGACAGGGAAGATGTTGGCAGGGACTGTGAAGGGGTGAATGATTCATAATAACGTGCAAGTCTGTCTTTGGGTGTGAACTAGGAGTGTCCTTCACTTCACACAATAACTGATGTCCACGGAGATGAAGCCAAGAGTCAGATTCAACTTGAGTTAAAGAAATTGGAAAAATATATTCTTTTATATGTCAAGATTATAGGTTGAAATTCCTGCCTACTTTTTATGTAGATACATCTCTGTATCAGATTCATGATCATGGATGAAATCCAAATGGGAGAAGAACAGACAGTAAATGCTGAGGGAGTTTTGCAGGAGAGATCTTTATGGGAGAAAGGAGTCCAAAAAGGCTTCTTGGATGATTTGAGAAGGATATTTGTGGCAGAAACGGCTGGTTGCCTACCCAATGTCTTTTCTCCCGTTCTTTCTTACTAATCAAATCCCAGCAAAACATTGGTCCCCTTGCAGCTTGGGTAGCAACGTTGCATTTTCCTGGCCAATAAGGTGAACAAGACAGGGCTCCCAGGAAGCACCCTCCTCCACCCCCTTTTAAGGATAAAAAAGGCCAGGCAGCTAGCTTAAAACACTTTTGCTTTTACCCATTACCTCCATCTTCTTGCCTGGAATGCACATGTGATGTTCAGAGATGGGATTAGCCTTCTTCCAACCAAGAGTACAAAAGCTATATGTTAGCAAGGTGGAACAGGAGGAGAGAAGGGCCTGGGCCCTCGGTGATGTCCTTGAGCACCTGTAGCAGCCCTGGAAAGTGTACTTCTTGTTGGGCAGGAAAAGCAAATGCCTCTTGGGTTAAGCCACTGTCACAGGGTTTCTGCTCCAGGTGGCTAGAATGGATGGGGGCTTGAAGGAGAGGATCTAGGCAAGCAGAGAGGAGAGGGGAGGACCATTCATGGGAAGCACAGAGGGAAAATGCATGTGGCACATCCGGGGAACAAGGCATAGAACAGTCTGGAGAGTAATTTATTCTGGCTGGAAAATGTCTGGCGAAAAGATGGGAAAGACTGGGCAAGCATTGAACTGATTAAAGTTCTGTGCTTTTAAAATACCGGGAAGAAGACTAACAGCTATGTTTAGGGCTAACTGGGTTAGATCCAGCTTTCATTGATGATAGTCTTGTTATGAGAAAAATGGCTTAACTATCAATTATTAGAACTTGTCAAATATGTTACTATAAGTGAAGATTCCACTGTATTATCCGACAACTGGTTGATGGATTTATGGGGTTTGGAACAGCAGATGTTATGTTACTGGTATATGATACAGATTGTGTCTACACAACAAAGCAAAGTGGAAACCTGGCAATGGTTCTGACTGGTTGAATTTTTCTTTCTCTGCTGAGTGAAGCTTATTCAGTCGAAATCATTCAAGCAGAGGCTTGGTGAATCCTCAAAGAGCTTCAAGGAGCTTCCGTCACCTTCCCAGGGGTTGTTGGATTTCAGCAGGCATCAGATCTGCGGGGGGGAATTGGTTCGATGCAGGGTCCTAGGCCTGACCCTCAGGGATGCTGGGATAGCAGGTCTGGGACGGCTGTCAGGAATCTTCATTTTTCACAAGTGTCCCTGGTGATTCGGTTACAGGTGGTTTCCTGAGTGTCATTTGAGTTGTCTGTGCCCCTTCTTTATTTCTTCTCCTTCCCTGTGCCAGTGCTGTGGTGCTTTCCAGAAACAAAGGTGTTTCTGTAGGTGAGGATCTCATTTAATCTCCCATGACTGACTGCTAGTAGTCGAGAGGTTTCACAAAAGGTCACACCGTTTTTGAGACTGTTCTCATACCTTCTAAAAAAAATTTTTTTTCAAATTCCAAAGGAACACTATTCCTTTATTAAAGATAATTCTGTTTATTAACTAAAGCATAAAAATTCTGGAAAGGATATATAAGAAAATACAAAGCATCACCTTTCCTCTACTTAGAACCATTGCTAATGTTTTGGCATATTTCATTTTCTTCTCTTTTCATAAAAATTGGAATCAGTCTGCTTAAAGACACCTGTGTTGTTTCTCATATCCTTCATGTTTTATATTCTCAGGCTCACTGATGTTAGGGTCCTATCTGAAAATATGGAAGCAAAGGTACTCTGATTTTTCACGAATCTGCTGTTCATTATTACCTTATAAAACCCCTCTAGAATATTTGTGTACACATGTCTGTTTTATAAGAAAAAAGCACCCTTAATAAAAGAACAAGATCTTGTTGGTATAAAATAAGGAGCATAATCATTTCAGGAAAGACTTGGACAGAAGCCACTTGCTGTTTTTGTGTGAATTTAAGTTATAAGCAACTCTCCTCATGTCACTTGCTCTTAAAGCCTTACCTCTTATTGTGGAATAGAAAGATGCCCAGGGCACCAGACCACTGCATCTCTGTGCATTTATGACAATAAATGATGGTGTTGCAAGAGTCTAGATAATTGGCTCCTTGAATCAGCCAGGAATCTTTGGTTGCAAGGAACAGAAACTGACCTCGGTTTACATAAAATAGGAACTTTACTGGCTAGACTGGGGCAGCTCACAGAACTGAAGGAAAAGCAGCTGAACTGGGCCTCAGTGGAGATAGAAGAGCAACTTAGCAGATTTAGGTGGCAGGGGAATAAAGGGTGTTGTCTTCTGGCCATCCATCTCAGAATGAATTTGTACTAATTGTTTCCTGTCACTGGGCCCCTTCTCTAAGAGAACACCATGTTCATTGTTCATTCACTCATTTATTCGTTCATTGCATATACCAGGGGTGCCAAAAAAAATTGTATATCTATGTTATCTATGTATTAATTTTCGAAGTTGAATTGAATTACAGTAGCAATGTGTAGTATGACGTTCGCTCAAAAGATGGCAATAATCAAGTGAATGCTAGTGTCACCATGTGGCAGGCAGAACAGTCAAAGAAAATGGCGGAAGCACAGTTGTTCAAGGAGCACAAGACCATTTTGAAATGGTATTTGAAATTCGAGAATGTTGCGGAAGTACAAGGACAATGGAGGTGTGAGTATGCAACAGAACCTCCAACACACCTAACAATTGCACACATTCGTGATAAGTTTGAGACACATGGTACTGTGTGTGATGTGAACAAGGGAAGATCCGGTAGGCCTTGCACAGCAACAAGTCCTGCTGCTTCTGCTATGGATTTGGAACAGTTTACACGCTCACTGCAGAAGTCTACCAAACAATGTTTGCCATAATCAGAAGTGTCTGGACGCTGATGGTAACCATTTTGAGCACCTTTTGTAATTGCAGAAGTCAAACATGAGTTGTATTCATCTTTTGTTATCAGTATATTGAGTATTACAATTTTAATACCGTTTTTTTCCTTTCTTAAAATGTGTATACATTTTTCTGGCACCCTCTGTATATTGAGTGTCAGACACTCTTCTAGGCTCTAGGGCTCAACAGTAGACAAAACAGACAAAAGCCTTGCCTTCATGGAGCTAGCATTCTAGTTGTGGAGATGACAAACTACCAGACAAAAATGGATAAAATATTTGGTATGTTAGATGGCAATAAGTGTTACAGAGAATACATGAAGGAAGGTTTGGGAGGGAGAGAGAACTGCAGTGGGAGGGTGATGCAATTTCAAATTGAGTGGTCAGAAAAGGCCTGACAGAGAAGGTAGTGTTTGAGTCAAGACCTAGAGGATATTAGTGTGGATATTGGGAGACAAGCTTTCCTGGCCAAAAGGACAGTGTTGACTTACATTTTAAGAGGGTCATGTTGGTTGCTCTGTTGGGGGCCAAGACCTGAATCAAAGTCACCTGTGAGAAAGTTTCTGCAGTCATCCAAGTGGGAGATGATTTGGGCTTGGGCTAGAATGATGTCAGTGGAGGTGACGAGAAGTGATTAGGTTCTGAATCACTTTTGAAGGAAGAGTTGTCAGGATTTGATGGCAGTCAGGATATGGAGCATGAGACAAAGAGATGAATCAGTGGTGAGGCCCAGGTTTTTTAGCCTGAGCAGTTTTTAAGATGGAAAAGACTGCAGGAGAGAGCAACTTTGCTGGGATCAGGAGCTTTGTTTGGGTGTGTTAAGGGCGAGACCAGGGGGAAGTATCAGGACAAGGCAATTGGACATGCAAGTGGGCAATCCAGGGTTCAGGGGGGAGGTCTGTGCTGGAGAGTGGTATTTAAAGCTGTAAGTTTTAAGTTCATATAAGTGGTATTTAAAGCCATGAGGCTGGTAGAGATAAACTTGGGTGTAAGTATAGATGGAAACAGGAAAAGGCCTGAGGCAGTGGGGCTGTGCCTTGAAAAGGGAACTGAGAAGGCGTGTTCTTATTGGACTAACTTGTATCTTCAGGGCATGCCTTGGCCTGGGAGTGGGAGCAGTCTAACCAAGATTGTAAGCAGTGGTGGAGGTGGTTCCATTGTTATTTTCAGAAGAAGGAGTAGACCCTGTGCAGGCATCAACAACACATGGCCACTCTATTCCTCTTTCCAGAATTTACTGATAATTGTTTTTAGCTCTTTTCACAAAAACATGCAGTAAGTAAATTGCATATCAGGTACTAAGCCACACTGATCTGGGTTACAGAAAATTGCTATATTCTGATGCTAATTCATGCTACTTCACTTAATAAAAATAAACTCAAGAATCCCCACTGTCCCTTGAGCTCTTAAAACTCTGGATTTGGTTGCCAAATTGGATACTATATGGTAAAACCTGTTTGTTTTTTATAAAGGATTCCATTTAATGTAAAATCTTTAAGGCAGGTATTATATCTTATTTGTCTCTGGGTCTCTAACACCAAACATAGAGCTTGGGGTAGGTTAGGTGTTCAGATACATGCTTTTAGAATAAATCAGTGCATGGATCATTGGGGACAGCTGATACCTTTTATTTCCTTAAATTTATTGGCTGATCTATTTATCAGAACTCTTGTTTTCAAGAGAGAAACCCAGATAAAACTGTCCTAAGCAAGAGAGGAAATTTATTTGTTCTCATGATTAAAACATGAGTGTGATTAAAACATGGCAGTGATTTCAGGCATGTATGGATCCGGTGCCAGACAATGTTATCATGTACACCTCTCACTGTTGACAGTACTCCTGTCTTCAAGGGAAGTCTTCTCACACAGCACCCCATGGTGGCAAGATGTCTACCAGCAGATCCAGACTTACATAACCAGCTTAGCAAAGCCTGTGGAAAGGGAATGTCTTTTTCCCCAACAGTTCCTGAAGAATTTCATGGATGTAGGTCCCATGTCTGTTATTGAATCAATCACTGTGGCTAGGGTGATGGAATCCTCTCATTGGCTAGGCCTGGTCCAATGTTCACCTGGAGTGCTAGGACCTCAAGCTGGCTCCACCTGCATGGTATCAACTAAGACATGATCCTCCAAGAAAAACTGAGGTGCAAATGTTGAAGATGGAATGGACACTGAGCATGAAGAAGCAACAGATGACCATTACAAATATGAAGTCAGTCGTAGGGGCACTTGGGGGGAAGCAGCCAAAGTCTCTGGCTCTTCTGTCATATCCGTTTACAGAAAAGCTGCCACGTCTGGTTGTGTTTGGTTTAACCATAGTTGGGAATGAGCTGGCACATTACAAGCAGTTATACTTGAACTCCACAAACCTCAGGACCACTAGGATGATGCTGATGGTCCGCTTGCTGCCTCTGCACCTTGGGCCTGGGAGAGACGCTCCAGGCACTGCCTGCCCCTCAGAAGGCTCACAAGGCTGAGGCCGCCTGGAGCCCTGCCCCGAGGACACCCTGTTAAACATGGAGATGAAGTTATCACGGGCTTGGCAAATTCTCATCTGGCTGTTTTATGATAATACCCTTGGCCAAGGAGATGATCCAAGGCGTGGTGCTGCAGAACTGAAGACCCTTGCTGGAACACCACAGACTTTGGGGGAAAAAGAATGTTAAGCCCCTTGGGGAGAGTTGCTGTAATTTTGAAGGTGTTTTACTCAGGAAAGGAGCCTGTGATTTGTGAAGCAAGACTAATCTGCTCGTGGGAAGCTGCAGCATGAAATGAGACAAGGTGTGATAGCCTGTCAAGTTCCAAAGAGAGATGATTTAGGGGGAGATAGTGGTTTGAAAATGTGAGGATGGGTGTTACTAACTTAATCCATATGATGCCTTCAAAACAAAAAGTATATTAGGGGCGAAAGGCATGAAACAGACATTATTCATTGTCTCCAGGTGATATTTCTCCTGTGAGTTTACAAGCAAGTGTTGGCATGCTGTGTGCAGACATTTGTGCAATAGATTAGAGCGCCCAGATCGCCACAGATGAAAAGTAGGGGGGGACACCTTTGACTCTTTCCCTTCCCCCTCTAATTTATCTATCTCATTTATTCCAGACAAGAGTTCCTTTCCTTTGTGAAAATTAGAGACATCTGTAGTTATACAACATGAGTCGAGGATAATCAAAGCTCACGCTGCCAGGTGTGAACAGATTGCTTGTCGGGTCGGGAAGGTGACTCTTTTCTTCCTCTTCCTCTCACGGGCACCATCCGCAGTCATTAGGAGGTGTTTTCCAGGAGTGGATGAGGAGGGAGGGGAAGAAGGATCTGTGTTCTGGTGGGAGAAGCAGATGCTGGCTGGCCCAGGATGACTCATACAACTGGCAATGTGGTTCTACTTCTGTGAGACAGTTCCACAGACTCCTGCTAATCTTGCGGTGATGCTGTGAAGGGGGAGCATGGACCTCTGAATGACTCCATATTTGGGTAATGTTCCAACTGCAACAACTCGCTTTTGCTGGGATGTTCATGGACGTCCCCTAGACTGGAGAAAGGCTTTCCAAATCTAGGGAACAGACTCTCAGAATGGTCCATTGCCCCTGGGTAGAGAGGACTGCAAGGAGCCTCTGATGAGAAAGAAATGAGGATTAGGTTCTAGGGCGATTCCCATACAATTTTTTTGTTTTGAATTTTATTTATTTGTAAGTAATTTAAATTAAAAACCAGTGCACAAGGCAGTCACTGAAGAATTTTTAAGTATGTTTAGAACAACTTTGGTATGTGAACCTACTTAGAGAATACTTTATTTGTTGGAGCAGTTTTAGGTTCATGACATAATTGAGCTGAAGGCACAGAGATTTCCCATGGACCCCCTACCCCCACATGGACATTTCCCCCACTATCAACATCTCCCATCAGAGTGGTACATTTGTTACAATGAACGAATCTACTTTGACATATCACCACCCAAAGTCCATGGTTTACATTAGGCTTCGCTCATGGTGGTGTACATTCTATGGGTTTTAGCAAATGTATAATGACATGTATCCACCATTATAGTAACTCACAGAATAGTTTCACTGCCCTAAAAATCCTCTGTGCTCTGCCTATTCATCCTTTTCCCCCTCTAACTCCTGGCAACCACTGTACTTTTTACTGTCTCCATTGTTTTGGCTTTTCCAGAATATTTTATAGGTGGATAATAAGTATGTGGCCTTTTCAGGTTGGCTTATTTTACTTAGTAATATAATATTAATATATATTTAATATAATATAATAATATAAATATACATTTAAGGTTCCTCCATATCTTTTCATGGCTTGATAGCTCATTTATTTTATTTTATTTTTTAGTTACAGTTAACATTTAATATTATATTTTACATTAGTTTCAGGTGTACAGCACAGTGGTTGCACATTTATATAACTTAGAAGTGATCACCCTGATAAGTCTAGTACCCACATTACACCATACATAGTTATTACAATATTATTGACTGTATTCCCATGCTGTTCTTTACATTCCTATGACTATATTTATAACTGCCAATATATACTTCTTTTTTGTTGTTGTTGCTTTTTTTAAAAAATTATTTTTTATTATGAAATACACATTTTTTAGAATTACTTTCAGCTGTACAACACAGTGCAACAGTTATACTTTTTACCCCTTGAAGTGACAACCCCCCTCCCCCAATCCACCGCCCCACTTCCCCCCAATATCATACATATCTATTACAAATCCCTTGACTCCATTACCACACTGTACTCCACGTCCCGTGACTATATATATATTCAACTATAGTTGACATACAATATTATACAACATCAG
>NW_017731445.1:3366609-3388097 GCF_001890085.2 Hipposideros armiger | reverse complement strand
AAACAGTCTTATCATCAGTGTTCTAAACTCTGTCTCTGAAAGGTTGGATGTATCTGTTTCATTTAGTTCCATTTCTTGAGGTTTCTTCTGATCTTTTACTTGGGGCATGTTTCTTTGTTTCTTTATTCTGGCTGTCGCTCTGATTGCTTCGATGTATTAGATCACCTAGAAAGAAAAAAGAAAAAAGAAAAAAAAAGAAAAAAGAGAAAAAGGGAAAAAAAAAGAAAAAAAAAGGGAGGGGCTCTTTACCACTTTAATCTGCAGACCACTTGCTCAGCAATAGAGAGATTCTGGGAAACTTAGCAGCAGCTGTTGGGGGGAAGGGCTCAGTACGTCATGCGCCCACCTCTCTCTAGACTTGAAGTAAGCTTCCCACAATTAGTTGTTGTGTGCTCTGGAACTGTGCTCCCCACCAAAAATCCTCACAGGTTGTTGCGGGCTGTCTCCTGCTGCAAAAAACCTTCTGTGGCCTCAGAGGTAGGAGCTACGCCCAGGTGCCCCTGGCAACACAGCTCTAGGTGGGCAGGGCAGGCCCCCAAGGCACCACAGGGTGTGGTCAGTGGCCCCCACCAAGTCAGACCAGCATGCACTCCTGCATCAGCAGCCAACCCACACAAACTTGCCTGGAATGCCCTGGCTGAATCATGCAGGCGCACAGCTCGGGGTCCTACACTCCCAGGAAAACTCCCTGTCTCAGCCTGTCCCAATCAGCCGCTCAAAGATCAGGCCAAGCAGCCTGACAGCCAATTGCCACCAAGACAACTCTGCACGCGCCGTGCGGAAATCAGAGACCTAAGGCAAGTTGCGCACTTCTGGGTCTCAATAAGCAGTCTGTTGTAATCGGAGCGTACTTGCCCAGCGTTTCCCTGGCTACGCAGCACAAACAGTATGGAGGGTGGGGAGCCAAGGCCGCATGCGCACGTGCGCACGCTAGCACGCACACACGCACTCCTGCGCCAATTCCAGCAGACCAGTGCAGTCCCAGACCTGAGCCTCTGTGGGAGGGCCCAGCCTGAAAAAATGGCGGCCTCCTGTGCACTACGCATGTGCAAGCTCCCCACCAGGGGAACAAGGGTTCCAAAAACCTCCAGCTCCCGCGCTAAAGGCACTCAGTTCAGTCCTTCCTGGAGGCTCCTGGGCCCCGCTCACAAAGCTACTCTCTCCACCAGGAACCAGGTGAGTGCTCACCAGTGAGCGAATCAGTTTGCCGGCTCCACTGTTTCTCCAGCTGCCCCCAGCCTCACAGAGCCGAGCAAAGAGATTCCTCACTATTTTATAATTCCAGGTATCGTGGAACTCCTCTTCCCAGCAACGTAACTCTGGGGTGGTGAGCGCGGTGTGGGGCCGGAGGGTCTCGCCCCCAACTGGAGAAGCCTCCCCACCGCTGAGGGGACCCTCACGGGGTTTGCCCTCTCTTGTCTTCGCCCCTCCTACCGGACTTGACCTGGCCTCCTCTTTAAGTCCTTCATTTAGAGGTTCTGCTCATCTAGGGTCCAGGGAACTTCTGAGGTTGAATATCTTATAAATTATTTGTAATTTTGGTGTGATCCTGGGAGGTAGTCAGCACAGCGTCTGTCTATTCCGCCATCTTACCAGAAGACCTCCCAATATATACTTCTTAATCCCTTCACCTTTTCACCCAGCTCCCCCAAACTTTCTCCCATCCGTTTCACTCTCTGGATGCACTACTTTCATATGACTTTGAAATGGTGAGTTTACTCCCTGGGGATGAGTGGTGTCACAAGTAGTGGAGCAGACCTGGAGGACTACATGAGCCATGAGCAAGCTTTCTTCTGCTTGCTGACACTAGAATGTCACTTGTTGCAATAATTTAGTGGGCATGGAAAGCTTTTGCTGTCTTTTCACCTTTAAATGTGACTGGACTTCTTTGCTACCACTTTTGGGAGCAGAGATATTGAGTTGGAGGAGGAAGAAAAGAACATGGAATTTGCATCCAGGAGAATCTTTGTTTGGGTCCTGGTTCTGTCACTTATAAACTGTGGAGTCTTGGGAACACCATTTTATTTCTGCCTCTGAGCTGTGGTTTCTCTATCTGTAAAAAATAGTCAGGTGATGTATTACAGAATTGTACACCTGAAACCTATGTAACTTTATTAATCATTGTCACCCCAGTAAACTTTAATTAAAAAAAAGTCAGGGATCCTAGGTCAAATTAAACTTGTGAGAATAAAATAGCACACGTGATACTGTTTCATAAACTATATAGCACCTTTTCTAGTATTCATTTAATAATGGCTCCAAGTGAAGTGACCGAGTCCCTGGTATTCTTGTTCTCCACTTCCTTTTTCTGTTTCCCAGCTATCTCAGTGATGGGGAACCGCAGGATCATTTATCACATCTTCATACACTGAAGGAAAGTTTTTTGCTGAGCATGGTCAATTTTAGGGTCAGATCTACTCTGTACTTGTAACCCATAGATTAACCATAACTCACCTTCATAAACCACCATCAATTTTTAAACTCACACTACAAACGCTGGAAGTCTCATAGGCTGACCTAAATAGGGACTGCCCCTAACTTAATCCGGACCATCCCAAACTCCATCCAAAAACTGCCCCAAACTCAAAATTCCCAGCTAATTACCGGGTAGTCTACAGTTGATTTCTATACCATGCCATCCATTAAGCTATTTTTCTTTGAGTTCTTATTGAAGCAAAACAAGTGTTGAGTGAAATTAAGAAAGTTGTTATTTATAGAGACCCCAGGAATGCAAACCTTTCACATTTCTCTAGTTAGGCCACAGGCAGCACCGATTCAGCCGTATCATTGATGCTTGGAGGTCTGATGTACCCTTTACTCACTCTGGACGGAGATGGTTGTTGCCTTGGGAATGCACTAATCATTCCTCTAAGCTATTCCCCTGAAAATGCAATGTAGAAAGTCAATGTCAAAATGAAAGGAGATGCCTCAGATCACCTGTGAGGTCGCAGAGTTTGGTTGTGAATTCTAACTTCTGTGACTTCCACATGAGTGTAGATGTGGGTCCTCCAGTGTGAGGTAAGCTCCATGAGGTCAGAGCCATGTGTCTCATACTTCCGTTTTGTCCCTTACAACTTGGAGAACAATGGTTGGAATAATTTGACCTGGAGAGGTGTGAAAATGACCCAGGGACTTTAGGAAAGGGGTACTGTTCCACAGATAATCAGTAGTACAGAAGAGGCAATTGCTTAGGCCGAGCATGTGTAGACTTCAGTATCACTGAACCAGGATGAAGAAATGGGTACCTATGCTGGCTTTGAAGTTTTTTGTTTTTTTTAAAAAACATTTTATTGGGGAATTGGGGAAGAGGAACAGTGCTGGGGAATCAGGGGGAAGGGGAACAGACAAGTTGCTGTTGTTTTGTTTTTCAGTCTAGTTGTGGAGGATGTGGCTTCACTGGCCCAAGTTGGCACCATCATTGCGTTCTTACTGGGCGAGGCAGATCAATCGCTGGCCTCTGGACAGCCACTCATGGCGGCTGCTGGCTGCTCACACTGGCTGCTGGCTACACACGGTGCCCATGGCAACCCACTGTAGCAGGGGCTGTGGCTTAGCTGTTGCCGGCAACTCATGGCAGCCCAGCTCCAGGTTGAGCTGTTGTTCAGCATCTTAGCTGTAGAGGGCAGTGTCACTGGCCCTCATATGTGGGATCTGAACCAGGGCCCTCTGGCATCCCAAGCCAGTTCTTAACCAACGTGCCACTCGGCTGGCCCTGGCTTTGAAGTTTTTCAGTGGCTTTAGGAAGGAAAGAAACCCAGTGAGGAGAGAAGGGTGAGGCTTACAATCTCTAGAGAAATGAATTTCTTTGACCCTTTTAGCATTTGCTTCAAATTCCTGTTTTGGAAATAGAAGTGGGTATTAATGGAGAAAGAGTGAATATTTGGAGAAAGAAAATCGAAAACTCCCACTAAGAAGGTGTTTCTAAAATGTATTCATAAAAAGACTGGATCTTTGGGTCTTAGATGTGTGTTCCAAAGAATAGAGGTTTTATGGTCAAATATACCAGGTTAAACCAAATTAATATACTGTTGATGCTGTTAGTATGTGAACGTCAATTGTAAATTTTCAAAAATATTTATATGGTGTGTATCATTTCTCAAAATTATTTAATCATGGAAACCTCAAAATACTTCAGTACTTTATACTGTACTATGATATTTCAGGGGTTGCAAATTGGTTGTTCCAATTTGCCTGGTACAATATTTTGAAATAACTGGAATTTGAATACCATTAGCAGTGCATGGACTTACTAGTTCTACACAGGACTCTCTACTCTCTGTTGTTTTGATGCAGACAATTAGTCACCTGCCTGTAGACATTTGTGTTTTCTACTCTTCTTATAGCTCACTGTGGCTCAGAAAAGAAAGGAGTGTGGTCTGTGAATATTAGAACTAAATGACGCTCATGTTGTTAGGAGGCAAGAGAAATCTGGGACCTGCTCAATGTCATGTCTACTTCAACACAGTGACAGGGGAATTACTACTTATTCATAGACTTAATACACATACTAAACTGGGATCATTTGCACCCCTCACCTAAAACTTCCACCTAATAGTTCTGCCCTATAGAGGAACATAGAATAAATCATTGTCTTTGCTAGAATGTCCCTTCTATTGGATGGTCCTCTGAACATACTGATTCCTTCAGTGGTTTTTCATTTGTAATAATTTCTACACCCCTTCCTCGGTTTCATCCCATTTCTATAGATGATCAGTAGCTTGACCATGTAGTACCCTGAATTTGAATAGGACGCTCAGAGTAACATGCATCAGTGCAGGCTATTTGGGGACCTATATTCATGACCTGGGCATCATGCTTCTCAGGACACAGGCCCAGATTGCCTAGATTTGGCTTTTTTCAGTGACAATGCCCCTCGACTGGTTCCCTTACATTTACGGGCAACCAAAGGCCACGATCTGTTTTATTCAAAGCCATGCCACGCTTCTTGATTCAGGAAAATTGTCTTGACTTTGTCGTGGTTAATTTGGAAATGGCTGTGTTGACTGAGACCTATGCTCCAGGTTCTCTGTGAAATGTAATAATATGAAATTCGTGCAATCACAAGAAAACAGGGTTTTTGATCTTTTTATTAGTATGTATTGAGAAGCAAAAGATAGAGTTTTGGTTTTCAAGAACTATCTAGTTGGGAGGAAAATACCAAGATTTATTTAGAAAGCAGGAAGTGAAGACTATAAGGAAGAATGTCAATGGTAAATTGTGCTGAGTAGACCCTGAGCAGAGATATGTTGGGGCAATGATGGTGGGAGAAATCTAAGGCAGTTTCATGGAGGAAGTGAGACACGCCCTGGTGCTTGCACAGTAGTTTGAATTGGACTGGTACAGATTAATGGTGGGTCTTGTTGGTGAGGGGATTGGCAGAGGTGGTCTCATTTGGCAGGACAAAGGGTGTCTTTGAATATTAAAAGATAGGATGGGGCTAGTTATAGGGAGCTTTGATATCCAGATAAAGGAATTTAGCCTTTAGATTGTAAGTCTAGGGGAAAGTCTGAAATGGCAGAAGCGCTACTATAGGAAGCCTAGTCTCGAAATGATATTTGGGATCGATTTGAGGGGCTAGAGGCTGGAGGCAGAGAGTAAAGCTCCAAGGCAGTTGAAATAAGAAAGTAATGATCATCTGCCTTGAAAACCCATTTTGAAGGAGAAAAGACAGGACTTATTTGACTGCATAGAGGTTAGGAAGATGGGCTAGATACATATTACTTTGTAGTTTCCCTCTTGGCTGATAAGGATTATGGTGGTTCCATGGTCAGGACTGAAGAAATAAATGGTTTGGATGAAAGGCTGATTTGTTTGAGGTACTGGGTAGTGGTGTGGATTTGGGTCAGCGTCCAAATGACGTGGTCCAGTAAACTATTTGGAGATAGGACCAGGGTGAATGACTGGTGGGAAAGAATAGCATGGACATGAGAATAACTTGTGAGTGTGCTCATCTGTCCCTTCTTAGCACATGCCCTGGTGTTTGGTGCAGACACCAGGGAGCAGACAGGAGTGTGCCTCGTGTAGAACTTAAGGGCAGGTGCTTCAAACCCTGCTCTGCCACTTAGTAGCTGTGTGACTTGGACAATCAATGTAATCTCTCTGAGCCTCAGGATTGGCATCTATAAAAGTAAGAATAATAACACTAGCTTCATAAAGTCATGGGGAGAATGAACTAAAATGGAGTACGATTTCATTTACAAAAAAATGGCACGTAGTACACCACACATCATAGATGCTGTTAATGTTGTTGTCACTGCTGCCTGGCTGCCTACTGTGACTGATGTCTACCCATCGATGAGTTTGGGACTCTTAGGAGACAGTGCTAAGGGACTGACACTGTTCCGAGGGTGGAGATCTTGTTGATAAACCTTTCATCACTCTGGAGCTGCTGAGCAGGGATGAAAGCATTCACCCCTTCCTGAGAGCCTGGTTGGAGAAAAAAGTCACTTGCCAGGGGCGTAGAGTATCGTTTCTAAGCAGCCTCCAGCTCCCAGACCAGCCTACTGCCCCGACTTCCATGAGTGCTGCCATCACACAGCTATAGTCCTTTCCTAGTCCTTACCTGCTTTCCTCTCCCCCAGCAGTGCCTCTGGGCTCTGACATCGGAGGACCACAGTGAACTTAGAATGACCATGGACAGTGGCCAGTGGTACTAGGACCTTCCCCAAATACTCCAGGTCTCGCACAGACATGGACTTTAAGTAGCCCTCCCATGCCAGGTCTCAGGATGAATTTCAGTTGCTTGTAGATCACTTGGCATCAGCTACAAGACCACAATGGAAATACCACCACCACTATCTCATGTGCAGAGCTGTCAGCAAATGCTGCATGTACACAAGCCAGGGTTGGGTAAGCCTGTGTGGTAACTGAAGTGAGGGCAGCCACACCTGTCTGAATGTGGAGAACTCCGGGAAACATGAATGGAGACTCTTGGCAGCTTTTGGAGGAGCCAGATTCTTCAGCACAGGGCTTGGGAAGCTGTTTGTACTTAGGTTATTTTTTTCTTAGTGAAGTAAGAGATGTTCAGTCTGCTGGTGGAGCGTCCTAGGACTGTGAGAAAGGCTCCTCTCATATCAACTTCCATGCCAACTTCTTGGAGAATGACCCTTGCCTGATCCACCTGCTACCGTCTCTCTCTCTCTCTCTCTCTCTCTCTCTCTCTCTCCCTCTCTCCCTCTCTCTCTCTCTCTCTCTGTCTCTCTCTTTCTCTCTCTCTAATTGAAGGGCACAACCACTGCATTCCACTCACCTGAACAAATGACTCAGGCCAGAAATAGCCCGGACTTTGTGTCAGCACTCACCAAGTCCCCTCCACTCTCTGGTTATCTGACATTCCCACGTGGCTTAGGCTTGATTGTGGGTAGGTTTCTGAAAGACAGATTTGCATAGGTAAGCACCTTGTAAAATAGTTTTCTGAAAGCATTTATCAAGGATAAATGTGCAAGTCCAAAGGTGGGAGAAAGCTGAAGGAAGGAACAAGAGAGGAGGTGAGAGTGGAGGATCAGAACATATGCTTTTCAGCTGCCCTGGCTAGCCCTGGAGCAGCCCTGCTCCGCTGGGAGGGGAGCCTCTGCAGGTTGCAGTATGGATTTGAGAGATTTATGCCCTGTGCACCGAACACATAGTGATGACTCTCCACGGCACAATTTTGAGATGGTGATTATGAGTCTGACATGAAAGAATATTTTATATGAAATTGCTGAAAGATCTCTGGGTACTAAACAATAATCACCTTAATGCTTTAGAAAGTCTTCCAATTTGTTTCTCGTTGGCTTCTTGGCAGTTGGGATTTGCATGCCACTTAACATTCAATCCTGGGCATCCTGCATGCCACCATGCTAAGCATAGGGGCTCCCCTTGAAGGAAAATGCACTACAGTTTGGGGATAAGTCTCAGTAGCTTTAAAAATGTGCATAGACTTGGCATCTGTAATTCTATCCCTTGGAATGTTTTAAAGAAAAAAAATCAGAAAAAGGGTGTTCATTGACAAGATGCGTGGTCCAAGATGTTTATCATAGTGTGATATTTTTTGTATATGTCCTTCCAGAATTGAATGCCATGCAAATATGTGTGTCCACACCTTTTAACAGAGAAAAGTTGGAAACACTCTGAATGTGCCAAAATAGGGGATTTGATGTTTTAAAAAGTACTATAGACTATTATGCATTAGTAAGTCCAAAAATAAGTTGTAACATAATATATAGTGATTCTATTTTTATAAAATGCATGTATATATACATATTTGATATTTGTATGGGAATGAATTCAAGAAGGGCATGTGTAAACATGCAAAGATGGTTATCTATGGGTGGCAGGGATATGGGTGGCTTTGCTTTTTAAAACATTAGCCTGACTATATTTTCTGTAATAAACATAGATTATTTATGTTGACCAATGCGGGGGATGCTGCCTTAGTGAGGGACTCTCTTGTCTTTGGTCCATCGCCATGCTTCCCCCTGAAGAGTGTGTGCTCATGTGACCTTCATGGAATGTGGAGCGGAACTAGTTCTGTTGGTGTCCTCTGGTGTCCAGTAGGCAGTTCCTTGCAGCTCAGTGGAGCTGCTGAAAATAGGCCTAGGCTGCAAAGACGATGATAGGCAGCAGCTCTTAAATTCTGGTCGTTGCCAAGGAAAGGAGCCATTGGTTAATTTGACATCTTTCATCAGCTGAGCTTGGGCTACCATAGCAGATCCGTGGGGAGAAGACGGGTCTCTTTACCATACTGCAAATGATCATGTCTGGCCTGCGGCCATGTGTCAGTGTACCAGGAGGCTGCTTTCTTTTCTATTGGTCTCGGCGTTTCTTACTGAAATTGGGTTATTCATTTAGATACTGGTTTTATCGGCATCATGAACCTTTGCCTCTGAACCTGAGTCAAGGAATGAGAAGTGTGTTGGAATCTGGCGTTTGTGCTTTGTAATTTGTTATCCTAGTTAACGGGTTGCCCTGCTGGTGTGAAGATTCAGATATTGAACTGTCTCATGATGGCAGTGATAGCAGTCGCTATCCGAAGTCTGTGTCCTGATTTCTTCCCTCTGTGTCTTCTCTCTTAAGGTGGGGTGGGAAGGGCTCAGTTGTTAATATACCTGGCCTCCAAACTGGGTGTAATTTCTTGTGAAAAAGGAGGAAAATATCCACTTTAATATGTTGTGAGACAAAATGAAATAATACATGTATAAGACCCAGCATAGCACTTGGCTAAATAAGTATTGGCTCTTGCTATTATTATAACTGTTACTGAAGTTCTAAAGGTGAGGCAATGAAACTCTGTGAAATGCTGTCAAATAATTGAAAAACACTATTATTTACCCATCTGTATCATTGAGTGATTTTATTGGAGACTTAATCCATAGAATCTAATAGAGTAGCTTATTAAGATGGGCAATGTCTCAAATCATCTAGTAAGTTCTCCTAGAGTAGAGAGAATTTCATCAGATTTTCCTAAGGATCCTACAGGGTGGGTGTTATTGTGTACATTCACAGGTGAGGAAGATGAGACTTAGAGGTGAGGTAACTGCTATGATATATAAGCTGGCAGAGCAGAGGTTTGCATGCATATGGATTTGAATTTAATAACTCAATGAGTGTCTAATGCAATCTGCATGAGTATCTCTGCGATGCTAACAAATAAAAGCCTCCAAAGCCCCCTTGATGTTTAGAAGATTTATCATTTTGGGTGGCAAAAATCATGAGGTAGATTCATCTGTTTAATGGAGTGATAGTTCTACTTATTAAGAGATAGACCTTTTTGCCAGCATTGGACATTCTTTAAATTAAACTGATAGTGTTGAAGATTTGGAAGTCTTTATTTGTGTATTTATATATATTTTACAAGTAAGATGCAAATTATTTGCAAATGAATGTACAAGGGCATTTTTGCTTAAAGCCCCTCATTTTTGGTTATGATGCTTTATGAGGAAAGAAATAGAATGTGGGAGAGATGATTGACATTAAGGAAATTTATTCTAAATTAAATTTGGGGCTACATTAGTGACTAAGAGCTTTGAAATGACGGCTCTGAAGGGTCCCACTTCTTCATTCAGTGGTGACTGCTCCCTCCAATACTAATTCTACAAATGGATTTTCTCCCCTACCCCTGAAGGCTTAGATATACAAGCCCTGGTGAGTCAAAAACACTTTAAACATGAGAGTCTCTTCTTTGGGAAATGGACTTTAAAAAGCAAAATTGTTCTGCATCCTGGCATTCTAGTTACATTGTGAGAAACAGCTGTATTCCTTGTTAGCGTGACATAAAAATTTTCTCTGCAAAGGAGCAGAGACAATAAGAAGGACAGAAAAGAGAGAAAGACAAGAGGAGGAAGATGAAGAATGAAGCCAAGTAGAAGAGAGGTGGAAGAGAGATGGAAAGAGAGAAAGATGGAGAAGGAGAAAGAGATGAAGAGATATACATAATGAGATAGAAATTGAATGATGGAAAGAGAAATAGACAGATGGGGACAATGGAGAGAGAGAGAGGGAAAGAGAGAGAGACAGATGGAGAGGGGGAGAGAGAGAGAAAGAGAGAGAGAAAGAGAAAGAAACCAAGAAGGCAGAACCCATCTCCTCCTGGGCCCGGCAGGGAGCTGGCAAGAAAGAATTTGAAGCCAGAGGGACATATTATTTAGAACCAGGAGTTGAGTCTAATTGTAAGCAGACCCTGCCCGCCCCTTTCAGATGAGTGATGGACTCCTGGCATGTGACCTGGCTTGGCAATCTCCACCCCCTGTCCGGGCTGCCATAAGGAGATACGTAATGTCTAGAGTGATGGGAAAGTCATGCCTGCAGATGGTACAGATGGAGCTGCCTCATAAAATGACTCACTGTGAATCCTCACTGAAATCTCCGCTATAAAAATGATAATGGAAAAAGCAAAAGAAAGGCTCAACAGGCTTGAAAGAAATTTGTTCCAGCTTGTGTAGCTCCCTTCACATTTTGAAAGGAGGGGAAAAAAAGATCCTGTAAGTAAAACGCAAGGAAGATAATGTATCTTCTTTCCTTCTGGCTATAGCCCTCCCTCACCCCCACCTCCTTTCTGACATCAGTATGCAAATGAAAGTGGCCAGGGAAAAATGAGGAAGGGTTTTGGAGGAAGATGTAAGAATGATTTACAGAGCAGTAGGGGATGTCCTGGAGGAGGAGGGCTAGGAGACTCGAAGAAAGGGAATGGCATTTGGAGAGTAAAGAGGAGGCTCTCAGGGAGCAGAAGTTGTGTTTGGTTTGCTGTCTGAGGTAGATATTGCCACAAAGAAGTGGGCCTCCCAAAGAGTGGGGTCACACCCTGGATGAGGGAGGCATATAGCAGTTTGGCATGAAGACCTCTTTAGCAAGAAGTTTTGAGGTTCAAAGAGCATGGAATTCTAAGAGTAAGTATTATTGGTTTTTTCAAAATCACCTAAGACCATGATATGTCTACATGTGACCCCAAATTAGCTCAGTTTTATGGGTATAGAATCTGCAAGAATTTGAGGGTATTATGAAGTGGAAGGTCTTACTCATATGGCTTCCATCTCCTTATTCCCCCTATGGCAGATCTGGAACTGCAGTGGAACAAGGAGGACGTGATAGCTGGAGCAGAGTTATAGGACGGAAGGGCAGCCCAGCCCCAGAGCAGCACGTGGAAGCTGGTAGTCAGGGCAGAGGGGGCTTCAATACAAGGGGAAGAGCCCAGAGTGAGGTACGTCCACTGAGCTGATGGTGAGTGCATGGGGGTTGAGAACCAGGGCGTGCAAGACTAGTGTGCACTGGGACAGCCCATATCAGAGATGGCCCAGTTAGACCATGAAGTCATGAGTGTCTTGCTTGTGTAGTTGGATTGTGCAGAGACCTCAGTGCAGAGTCCTGAACAGAAAGAGTCTAATGCCTAGGGGGTATAGCATGGTTGGGACACTTGATGGGATGCAGAGTTTGGGGATGCCCTATACATAGGGCAGAGTTGTTTTAGGCAGTGAATATGGCATGTGGGATGGGGTGGCAAGAAGGACATGACAGTAGACATGAGTTAGGGACCTTGCAAGGGACAGAATCCAGTTCAGATGGTTCAAGAGACTATGATGAAGGGACAACTTAGAAAGGTGTGGACAGGGTTAAGAGCCAACCAGGGATGGTGGTGTTCAGGGACTAGCAACAGCTGGGAGCTATTAACCATCCTATGTCTGAAGAAACAAGGGTGGAGTGGATAAGGTTTCTGCAGCCCACTGAGAGCAGAAGCTGTGGGGTAGGGGCTGCCTGGCCAGTGTTGTGATTACAGAGGAAGGGCCACAGCCTCTGCTAGAGAGGCAGCCGGGACCAAGTCTTAGTCTATTCAAGTTTCTACAACAAAATACCATAGACTGAGTGGCTTATAAACTGGCAATTTCTTTCTCACAGTTCTGGAGGCTGGAAGTCTGAGATCAGAGTGCCAGCCTGGTTGGGGGAGGGCCCTCTTCTTGAAGACTTCTTGCTGTGTCCTCACATGACAGAAGGTGCTGGGGAGCTCACAGGGGTCTCTTTTATAAGGGCACTAATCACCCAACTACCTCCCAAAGGTGCCACCTCCTAATACCGTCACATTGGGCATTAGGACTTCAACATATGAATTTGGGCAGGACATAAATATTCAATCCATAGCAGATGTATAGGATGGAAGGGCAGAGGGCGTGGAGAGGAATTACCCTGACCTCTTATCCTTTACTCTCCTCTCCTCGTACCTGCCATTAGTCAATCTAATCTGAAGACAGCAGTGAGGGAATCCACGAGGTCAGGCTCCTGGGGCACAGACCAAAACACAGAAGGGTGGAGAGTGGATGGGGTTGAGGGGAAAAGAGAGACTGGTCAGCATCTATGCAAACCCAGCCAGTTGGCAGTTGTTCAGTACCAAGTAACTTGTCTATTTGTGTCTAGACCAAGTCAGAGACAGCCAGATCCAATCTACATTGAGAAGGCCACTCAAAACTACATAGGCTCTCAGGCCCAGGCCATGGCATGTGTGGCTCTAGTGCTGATGAGCAACCAGAGTGTTAGGAAACTGAGGTACAAGCCCTAGCCTTTGGAGGGCTCCAATATGATGAGAGATGGGGGAGTTCAGAACGACGCCTACTAGGGACCTTGGCTGTATACAATTGACTTAGACTTGGTTCCATAGATTGGGGTGACAGCAAGGGTGCCAATGTCCTTGTCTCCGTCCACATGGGATCAGGAATTGGGCTGGGTCTGAGACCTCCCAGTGTTTCAGTTGTTGCTGCGGGGTGCAGGGAGAAAGGCTTGGTTGATAGGGGAGGGTGGTTTGAGTGCCGATGGACTTGTGAACACACGTGGAATACAGGAGCCTTGGAGGAAAGGCTGAGAGTGACCAAGAGCCTAGAGAATTAGTTTTCAGGAGCTGAAAGGGCCATATGAGGCAGAAAACAGGCCAAAGTGACATCCAAACTAAGAAGGGCCTTGAAAACAAGATGAATCTCCTTTGCACCAGAACTTTTATTTTGCTTTTGGTTGTAAAAGGGCCTGTCTCCATGTCCACAGTCTGGGTCCTGCGGAGAGCAGGAATGGGAAATAACTGGCTGGGGAGTATGGTGGAGTAGGGAGAAGTGGTAAGTTTGGGGACAGAGATCTTAGCACTCTGGTTTTCAGCCCTACATTTCCTCGCAAAATATCTCTTAAATTTGTTTTCCTTGAATGAGGATAAAACTTAAAGGAGGGGTCTTGCAACTTCCTGTCAGAGTAAAGGCCTGATCTGAGCTGATTTCTGTGTTAACTAATGACATAATTAATGGACTCTGTTATATGTATGTGAGATAGGTTTCTGTGGAATATGTTGATGAATAATACTAACATAGGTTTTTCAGGACGTGTAGAGTATACCTTCAATTAAGCCCTATAATCTTTTCCTTGGATAGTCACAAAGAAAATGATTATTTTTCTATTTATGCTGTAGGGCAAATTCTGCAATTTTTAAACATGGCCGTCTCTGTCACGGAGGACTCCTGTACTGTTATTTTGATCACTTTCCCCTGGGGCAGGAGTGGGCCATCTGCGTGTTGCGTGCTCTCCTTGGACGTGGCAGCTGTCTCTTAGGTTCTCTCTCTGGAATTGAGAGGTTTCCTCTCTGGTTTCTTATCACCTGTGGACATCATTACAGCCACGGTGACTCCCATTAAAAGTTACTTGTATACCAGTTATCTTTCCAGCCTTAGATAGATTCAAAGTTGAAAAACAGAATTGCCAGAATTATTAATAAAAACAAAAAAACCTTTAATCTGTCCTTCACGTCTTTGGAGGATGTTGAGGATGATGCTGATATTAGTTCCCGTTGATGTGGGTGAGGTTGGGGAGAGAAATGCAGCACATCCCTTTACAGTTTCGGACCAAGGGTCTGTCACTCTGTGTGCCCACCTTCCAGCCTCATCCACTCTACTTGTGTTATTTGCATCTTTGAACCATTTTGTCCTAGTGTTCTCTGCCTCATGCTGATCTTTTGTGGCATCTTTAAAAAAAAATTTAATTTAAACAAATTTTAAAGTATTTTTGAAAATTTTCAATTACAGTTGTCATGCAATATTATATTAGTCTCAGGTGTTTTGTGGCATCTTAAAATGGGTTAAACCCAGATATCTCAGTCATCTTATAACTGAAGTGATACTTAAAAACAATTATGAAAAAGTTGTAAATGGGGAATAGAATAAGTAGTTTACTAAAAGTCTTTGGAGAATTATCCAAAATTCAAGTATGTAGTACCTGAAATAAGTAACTTCCACATTTAAGTGATTGTGTTAATGCTATAATGAAAATTCAGGTGAAGGGCCATTATTTTGTATTTTACTATATGTACTGGGTTCACTGTACCTAGAATTATGTCTTATTTTTGCTTCCAAAACTTGCGTAGTTCATACTAAATTTTGTATCTTACTTTCTTGCTGATTATATCTGTGACTAAATTAAACCAGAGATTGTACCCTGTGAGCACCTGAACAGTCTAAAATGTCCTGGCTTACTCTGAGAGGATAGGTCCCATCGGGGTTCCATTTTATAAATATCAATAAACAGGTCACAGAATGACCATATGACTGGGTGTTCTGGATAGTTCCAATGTTAATGTTCTGTCTTGCAGTCCCTGTAAGTACAGTGGGAACTGTTAGATCACATGTCCCCAGTTTTAATTTAGAAAACCTAGTTTGCACTTCTTTTCTGATTTTCCTGATCCCCTGGCTTGTGCCCCAGGATGCCTGCTGACCTGCCTGGTCTGGTATGACATCACACTGACACCCCTAGAGTCCTTCTGACCCGAGTCCCAGTTTGTTCCTTGGTCTCTGCCATTAGCTTCCAGGAAGGGGTTGTTGCTTTGGTTTTGGATAGGAATAAATAACTTCTGGGTTATTAAGGCTGTTACCCTAGAAAAGATAAAGTCTTTCTCCAAGATCTTTCAGTTTCCCAATGGTATTTCTGGGCAGTGTGGGTTAAATACCCATCTTAACCCAGGGTTGGAGGAAGTTCTCAGAGTGTTTTAAGCCCTTTCCTGATTTCCCTGCACATGCCTGGGCTACAGAGGTGTGTAAAACCCCTGGTTGTGCCTTCCTTCTCTTCTGCTTCCAAGAGAGAATATGACCACCTTGACTGAATTTTCTCCCGATGCGCCTGAAGGACAGTTACCTTTTATAGGTTTCTGACTTGGAGACCAAATATGCCCTTTTTTCTTTCATTCATTCATATGTAATTGTAAATGCTTGGGTGAGGAGTATTATATTAAATCAGTCTTGCTGGAAGATTTCTTGTAGCCTCTTTCTCCATTAAAACTTTATTTAGTACTTTTGTAATACCTGTGTTTTTCTGCTTATAAAAGTAATATAGAAAGTATAAATAATTTATTTCTTTAGACAAATTTCTAGAAGTAGAAGTACTAGGTTCTGTAGAGCATAAATATTTTAAAGACCCTTAATATATATATATAGAAATTGTATTCCAGAAAGTTTGTAGCAATTTACCTTCCTGACAATTGAGTAAATGAAAACAATTTTTATTGAAATTGAGTGTTCATATCACTAATAAAATCTTTGCTAACTTGATAGGTAAAAATATCTTGTTTTTACTGTATTTTAAAAATTACTAGTGAGCTTTATAAAAAAAATACAAAAATAAGCAAACAGGTACATATTAGTACCTTAATTGTAAGCAGCAAAATCCACTCTGGCAAGCCCACACAGGCACAGAGCATTCTGAGGATTTTAGGTGCCTCAGTATCTCTGGACTGGGTGGGGGTGGTAACTTCCAGCAATGAAGCCCAGAGCCGTGCCACAGGACTGGCCTGGTGGGGCATCTGCCACTGCCTCTGCTGCCACCTGTACCAGCAAAATGGAGGCCAGGCCACACTTACAACTGGCTTCTCCCCACTTTTGAGAAAAAAGCTTTAGGTCACTGCCTCTGATTGGGGAAGCAATTTTCCTGGACATTATCTTGGGAAGGTGGTTTTCATAATGTGGGAAATTATCAAAATATGGAGAGAATGTGCACAACTTTTGGTGACCACAAATGACTAAACCAGTTGTACCAGTACCTTTTACCACTGATTAGTGATGCCACCTTCATCATATATTAAATTTGCATTTTAGAAACTGTATAGATTATTAGGATCAGTTTCTGGTATGTAGAAAATTTTACTAGATTATTTTTATATTCTTGAGATAATGCCATAATTATTGTATTTATCTGTGTTATGTTTTAACCATTACTGATGTACACTGCACTTCTTTTTCAGTTCTTAGTCTTTCCAGATGAACTTTGACCAATTTATCAATTTATTAAAAATTAATTAAATTGGTATTTTTTATTAGAATTTATTAAACCTTCACATTTATTTGACAACTATTGACCTTGTTAGAATATTCCTTCTTTCCATCTGTGTATGTGGTATATATCTTCATCTAGTCAAAAATTTTAATATTCCTTTATAAAGTTTTGTAGTTTTCTTCATAAGGGTATTCACATTTCTGACTAAAATTATTCTGAAGTGCATATTATTATTAATATAAACAGACTGAGTTTTCCTTTTATTTCCCCTGTTTCTCCTGCCAGGCAGGAAAGTTATTAAATTTTGCATATGTATTTTGTGTTAAACACTTAAAAATTTATTAATTCTAAGAAAATTCCAGTTAATTTTGTTGAGCTTTCTAAGTAACAGTCATCTTGGAACATAAGGCAACAACTAAAAGGAAAGACATGAAAAATGACCTACATAAAATTAATTCAATGAGCTAGGTGTAAAAACACCCTGGAAGGGGAGATGGTTCTAATTTGGTCATAATGCTTGCATTCCCTCTGTACGGATATTCTAAGTTACATGTGTAAAGTTGGTGATTTATAGCACCCAGGTATGCTCTGTAAAGTCAACCACATGCCTGCCTCGGTTTCCCTGTAAATCTATATCGCATACTGAAACACACATGACGTTTTCTCCCCAAATGCAAGCTCCTAAGCTCCACACTCAGATTCTGGGTAGCAACACATTAATTCAAGCAGAAGGATACCCCAAGAAGCCTCTGTAGCCTCGCCTCTCCGTGGGCTCATGGATGGAGGGGATTTCATAAATGAAAACAGGCCAGAGCTCACTCAGTTCAATCTTCCTGCCCCAAGCCACTCTCTTCCTTTCGACAACTGAGCCAGGTGTGTGGAGACATGGCAGTGGGGTTTGTGGAATGTTACACTTAGAAGGTTTAAAAAAAAAAAATCTGTAAATAAGCTCAAACAAGTGGAAAGAATTTGCCTGCTTTTAAGACTTCAGAGATCCCAAATTATCCTGTCTCTCCCAGGCAGGCTAACGACTAACAAAAGGGCATTAGTTATATAGAGATTCCCTAAAAGGCCGTAGGAAGATTAATGCCTGAGGTTTATAACAAGCATCATTGGATAACAGCTTCTAATTCCATAGGGTATGAAATATATATATATAGAGAGAGAGATAAACATATCCCGAACAGGGACAGGATCCTGCTTGGCAGGTTTTCCCAGGGACGTCCAACATTTTAGTAAGTATTCATTTTTATTGGAAGCCTTAAAGGCAGTTACTAGACAGCCTCTTTCCTTGGTTGCTCATCGGCCATCCAGCCCCACTACACAGCTTCTGCACTTTGCCTGTTTAGAGTACAAATAAAGAAGACGAGCACATGGCCTGAACCCACTTTCCTGGCTTGGCCCATTCTGAGGTCCACGGGAGAAGGTGGGATTTGGGGGTGTTTTAGCTTTACGATAATTGAAGTTTCTATTTCTCGAGGTTTTTGAGTGCTGCGACTCCTTTGTAATTGGTCATTTTAGGTTGGTTCTTAATGAACTTAGGTTTTTGGTCATTTTTGGTTGGTTCTTAATGAAGTTAGAAATTTGGCTCTTAGCCAAACCCACGTACAGCTGATTCTATTTCTTTCTGGTCGAAATGGAGCAGTGTGACGGGATCTGGGAAGGCCTTGCCGTGAAGTGAGGAGGTCTGTTAAATCAAACATATTAAAAGGCCAAGGTAGGAGCTTTCTTAATACTTGAAAGATTACAGGATATTTGAGGTTGGAGGAGGTTGCATTTACAGCAGGAAATGCAATAGCTCCTGTCACATCTTGAGGGAGCTCTACAGGGGCTGTAACTTCCCCCGCTGAGCTTAAATATTAGAATCCTTATGCAGCCCTTTCATGAGCCCTTCAAAGTCTGCTGGGTGTGACTTTAGTATTGCCACAAAACAATGTTCCACACATTTCTTGCTGACTAGCAAAGACCAAGAGTGAACAATTGCTGAAAAGTTAAAAAAAGCAACACATCAATTTGATGTGTGTGGGTAATAGCTTGTGGAAAATCTGTGCAATTAACTATTTTTAATGTTAATGTCACAATGAGATCTGGAAAAAAGGACACTATCCCTTTAAAGCTTAAAGTTCATTTTGGAAATGAACTGGAAATCTGCTAGAGTAATGATTAATTCTAAAATAATCAGTTAATTATTATGGTAATCAATTTCAAGATGAAATCCTGCCCTTTTTTTTGGGGGGGGGGGAAGTAACTTTCTTCTGGTTGAAAAAGGGCTGTAAGGGTTTTGATATGAAGGCGAAGTGGATCAAGCTTTTGGAATTATGAACCTAAGTTTTCTTGCTTTTAAAATCTTTACTTAAATATTATTTTTTAAATTAAGTGATGGCAGATTTAAATTAATTTATATAATAGAAAATTACATTTTTAAATAGAAAATAGGATCGAGTGGAACAGTATTGTTCAATCTAGGTGTCGGTGTCTCTTGATAAACTTTTATGTTTGGATCATAAGCTTCAGGGACCATCTACCTGGGGCAGTTGAGTATAGCAGAGGAAAAGCTGTGTTATTCTTGCAAACTCAAATACAGGCACAGAGGGCAAACTCTCAGACCACAGGATAGCTTTTTCATCCTCGAATGGACTGATTTTGACTGTGTAGCTAGATGTATTTTGAGATATTCATTTGTGTTAATTTGCTTACCCTTTCTCTCTCTTATATATTAAGCTACTCCATTTCTTCACGGAAATCACAGCAGGGTTGAAAGGGAAAAAGGAAGTCATCAATTCCTCTTGGCTTTTGTTTTCAAAGGCCAAGTCCATAGGAGGGCTTAAAGTATCACACAAGGACCACAAAAGGAGAGAGTGATTCACAGGAAGAGGCAGAGTGAGCTGGCAGTAGTAGGGGTTCAGAGAAGGGATCACTGCAGACCAGAAAAATATTCTTTAGGGCTGGATGAAGGGAAGTTGAGAGGCCCTAAAGAAGTGGGAATCCTGATAGCATCCTGCAGAGAGAGCAAGAAGGTGTGTCTAGGTAGGCAAGACCAGAGAGATTCTCACAGAAACTAGTGCTATTGGACCATGAAACAGCAGAGAGAGATTGGGCCCCAGAGAGCCAGAGGGACAAGTGGCCATCTCTTTAGCAAACTGTGTGGACAAATGACTGATTACCAACAAGCCCCCCTTTCTCTGCCTAGGAACTTAGATATAACCTAAGGTGGGGCGGGGGGGGGGGCTACAGAACCACTGTGACTGTCTCCTACCAGGTTGAAGAGGGATTAACTTCTTGGCTTCCAGAAAAGAAGTGCTATCTCTCTTAGATTTGATTTTGTGGATTAAAATTGATCTCCACTACAGTTGCTTAAACTAATCAATTACCGGGCCGGCCGAGTGGTGCGATGGTTAAGAACTGGCTTGGGATGCCATAGGGCCCCGGTTCGGATCCCACATAAAAGGGCCAGTGACACTGCCCTCTACAGCTAAGATGCTGAACAACAGCTCAACCTGGAGCTGGGCTGCCGTGAGTCGCCGGCGACGGCATAGGCTGCAGCCCCTGCGGCAGTGGGTTGCCATAGGCTACCGTGTGTAGCCAGCAGCCAGCGTGAGTGGCCAGCAGCCGCAGTGAGCGGCCATCCAGAAGCCGGCAACTGATGTGCCTCACCCGGGAAGAGCGCAATGATGGTGCCAATTTGGGCCAGTGAAGCAACGTCCTCCACAACTAGACTGAAGAACAAAAAGACAGCAACTTGTCTGTTCCCCTTCCCCCAATTCCCCAGCACTGTTCCCATCTCCCCAATTCCCCAATAAAAATCTTTAAAAAAAACCAAACCAAAAAACTAATCAATTATCACCATAGAGAAAACAATAAATCTATTTGTGTGTAAACAGTTTAAGAATGGATTTCCATGTGACTCACTCCCTCAGTTAAGGTTTCTGTCACTGATGGAAGAGATGGTGAGAAGATTCATATACCATGGGAGAACAATGACCTAGGGTAATTAGAAATACAATTAAAATTAATCTCCTACATGAAAATTAAGTTATACGCTCTATTGACTGTCTTTTGTGTGTGTGTGTGTGTGTGTGTGTGTGTGAACGCTTAAGTTCTATTTGCATATTTAATTCTGTAAAAACAGTATTAGGAACAATAGTATCATTTCATACATTAGACCCTCAGACCTTATTTCTATTGACTTTCATTAAATGTATAAGTCAGAGACTTTGGGGAGAAACAGGTGGAACACTCACATTGGAGAGTTTGAGAACAGACTAATTAGAAGGACCTGGTTATAAGAGGCAGGTAAAATCTAGGGGAAGCCGGCGGAGGTACAACACTTTGAGGGGAGTAACAATGGCAAGTCCTTCCCATCCCTGATTGTTCTTACCGCTGAGCAGACGGTTGGAAATGGGAATGTCTGTATTTCTTCATTCTTTGATGATTTGTTGAGAAATTAAGGGGGACACAGTGGATTTCTCCCCTAGTCCCTTCATTGCCCATCCTTGCCCCATGAACTTGCTACAAAACAGGTTCTTCTGCATGTGCAAAAGCCTTGTCTTTAAAATGGGACGACTTAGAGGAAGTGCTTTTCTCTCCCCACCTTTTTTTTATTTTATTTTATTTATTTATTTATTTTTTTTAAAGATTTTTATTGGGGAATTGGGGAAAGGGGAACAGACAAGTTGCTGTCGTTTTGTTCTTCAATCTAGTTGTGGAGGATGTTGCTTCACCGGCCCAAGTTG
>NW_017731445.1:3351411-3366434 GCF_001890085.2 Hipposideros armiger | reverse complement strand
CGTCGCCGGCGACTCATGGCAGCCCAGCTCCAGGTTGAGCTGTTGTTCACCATCTTAGCTGTGGAGGGCAGTGTCACTGGCCCTCACATGTGGGATCCCAACCGGGGCCCTCTGGCATCCCAAGCGAGTTCTTAACCATCGCGCCACTCGGCTGGCCCCTCCCCACCTTTTTTTTTAAAATAAACCTCTGATGGAGTGAACTCTGTCAGCCCCTTTACTCACTCTACTCTAGGGGAAATGAGTTGACTCATCTAATTGGTAAATTTTGGAAGAATAACTGGTCTTGCTTATGCAGGCTTTCTTCTTCCATTTAGGAATGTGCTTTTGTGTAGAGGATGTGAGTTCTCTGCCTCCATGCCAAATACTGGGGAGGGGCCTCTCTAGGAGGGAGGGCCTGCTGCTCTCATCAGCTTTTCCATGACTGGATGGATATGTTTATGTCTTTGTAATTCTAGGTTTCAGTATTAGCAACTGCATTTGGCTAACAGAATTATTCAAGATAAAAACTCTTAGTAAACTAGGAAGAGCAGGAAGTTTCTTAACCTGATCAAAGGCAGCCACAAAAGCTTAGATCAAAAGTCATAGTTAATGGTAGAATGTTGAAAACTTTCCCTCTGAGATGAGGAGAAGCACAGGGGTATCTGCTATAAACACTTCAATTCATCGTGTTACTGGAGGTTCTAGCAGCGTAATAGCCAGGCAGGCAACAAAACAAAACAAAACAAAAAATTTAAAGATTAGTAATTAGGAGGGATTACAATTGTCATTATTTAAGATGAAATAATTGCATAAAAGTGCAAAAAAGTTTTTGAATAAGTTATTAGAAGCAATAGATACACTTGGAAAGGTTGCTGTATGTTAAATCAATATACCAAAATCAGTTGAATTGCATACACTATCATGAGTCAATGTAATTTCCGAGAATTTTCTATTTTATAATAACTATAGAATTACAAAGTACACGGAAATCAATAAAAATAAAATGTCGACCCTTCATCCAGGACATTATGGTGCTCTTAAAAGGTATTAAATTTCTAACTAAAAGGAGAGGTGTTTCACATAGTTGGATAGAAAGATATCATTTGTCTTCAAATGTATTCATAGCTTCTTAGTAATTATGATTAACACTGAAACTGTTTGGATGGTTTTTTTTGTGTGTGTGTGTATGCGTGATTAGTCAACAGACTCCACAGTTTATCTGAATAAGCCAAGGGCTTCTGAAGAATAAAACCACTGTTGAAGAAGAACAAACGAGGGACTTGAACAAGAAGGACCAGACTGGCCTTCCTGTGACTGTTAATAAAGCTGTGGTAATTAAGACAGTGTGATATTGGTGCAGGAACTGATGAAAGACAACCTGGACAGAATAGGGCGCTCAAGAACAAAGTCAGGGTCTGTAGAAATATGCTTTATAATAAAGTTAAATATGTGGACACCTTAAGAGCCAGCAATTTCACTCCTAAGGAAATCCTTAGGAAACTCTTTGCTGTTATACACTATACACTGGGAGCCAGAGTCAAGAATGTTCACAGAAGCAATTTTTTAAGAGCAAGCAAACAAACTGGAAACATTTCAAGAGGACAAAGTAGAGTATATATGTATATAATGGAATACTATATACAATGGTAAAAGGAAGTGGACTACAACTCTACGTATCAAGACAGATGAATCTTAAATACATAGTCTTCTTTAGACTTCACAGAAGAATGTATTTAGTATGATTCATTTATATAAAGTTCAAAACCAGGTAGAGGCAAGCAATACATTGTTTAGACATGTACTATTCATAATCAAATCTGAAAGAAAATCAAAGGAACAATTATCACAAAATTCAGAGTTGTGGTGACCTCTGTGAGGCATGAGGGTGGTAGCGGAGTGAGGGGAATCTATTAGGAGGGAACTTCCAAAGAATGGGTGAAACTCTATATCTTAAGCCAGGTGTTGGGTGCATGGGCATTTATTTTTTTATTCTTCTAACTGTAAGTATGACTACTATATTTTTCTATGTATACTATATTTCAGTGAAAGCACAACCACAAATCATAGTTGGCAGGATTTGAAACTATGGGAAAAAGATTCAGTAGCCATAAGGTGACATTTGGGGAGTGCGAAGGAGCTAAGCGTAGTGCCCCTTTGCTGCTTGGGTCTTAAGCAGCCTGGCTCAGTGTCACCACTGAGCTCTTTCTATAGGATCTGGCACTTCCGTAGCCTATACTGGGTATACCTCTCAACAAGAGGAGGGAAAACACGGGTTTGATTCTGCAAGAATGGAAAGTTCAGCCACAGAAAGTGCAGCAGGAACATCACATGGGCTTTACAAAGGACTGAAACTGTCAGCCATGAAGGGCTAACCTGTCTTCAGCATTCTCAGCAAGAATGGAGCCACTGCATATTCTAATTTCTTTAGAAGTCAAAATGCATCCTGGGCTGCTAAATATTTAAGGCAAGTAGTTCTCAACCTAAAGTAGAGATCTGATTTGTGTCATAAGTCATTTTTTAAAATTGTTAATAACTGCAATGCCTGTTTCCTAATCATTTGAATTTTGAATGAATTTCAGCAACTTGAAAGTTTCCTGCAGAATATGTCCCTGTGTCCTGATATTCTCTATGCCTTCTTGAATGGGAGTGGAAAATGGCATTTCACTTAGAGGTACTGTGAGTGGTTATGATTAGAATTTAGTATTTGGCTTCACTGCCAAATATTCTTGGAGGAAGGGAGTTCATCAGATCTGATTCTGCATCATTGATCTGTGTCATTGTTAAGAAAGCATTGAGATCTGCTGGGCTGGAATACTATAGAGAAATGCCACCAGGCTGCTTGGAAAAATACCTGAGCACTTAAATAACCTCCAAGAGGTGATGTCAGCAAGTGGGACTAAATCTAACTGAGCAGCTGAAATCATGCTGAAGGCCCTCTGGAAATATTATGGCCATTGAGCAGCTCAGTTGTGTAAGTCACGGCTATTAACTAAACTCGGCCTTTTCCTTTGCTGCTGGTTTTCCAGTTTCTCTCAAACGCATCTTGAAAGCTCGTAAGCACAATGTGGTCGCTTGGAGTCAGTGTTTCTGAGTCCTTCTCTCCCATTCTTCCCAATGCATGGAAGAAATGGATACCAGCTGGACGCCTGCAGGAGAGGCTGTCATGAAAAATGCAACCTTGCTCATCTCCAAGGATGGCAAGGAGAGTTCCATTTCCTGAGAATTACTGGTGGTTTACAAATCCTGTCGGACACTGTGTATGGATGGGGAAAGTTCAGAAGCCACGTGCGAACAGTTGGCACATTGGAAAGATTTGCTAAGGGAAGAGAGCAGACCCAGAGCATTCTTTTCGTTTTCATTAGTTGGATCGCAGGCCAATGAAGAAGTAAAAAGTTCATGTATTTTCTTTTCTGGGACCCAGGCCAGGCTTGTGGAAGACTGAGCATAGAAAACTGATTATGAAATGCTCAGGAACTAGGAGGTGGCATCGTGTCTATTCTCATTTCCTCACCCCAGGAGATCGGGCTACTTAATGCCACTCAGAAGTCAGCTTGCAAAACACTGATGTCTGTCTGTCTATCTCTCTTTCCTATAGTCTTGTTAAAACCATTGCCAAACTATTTTCTATTTGCTAAGAAACATAAACACTGGTTAATGATTTGTAGTTTTTGAATACAAGAAGGAAGGAAAGATGGTAAATCTAGATCAAAGCTGCTTATTCTTTTTATTCCACAGACCCATTTTTTGGCTCAAAAGTTTATTTATTGATATATTATCATGCGGCACCATATCTACTTTTTATTTTTAAATAAGTTATTTTTACCAAATTATACAATTTTGATTATTAGATGAGATGAAAATTCACCCATAAACTCATGATCATAGCAGACAGTAGTTTTAAGAAAGAATATTGTTGTAATCCATATGTACATACAACTGAATATACATTCTTCAGATAACATAATTTTCCATATTGCTACATAGTCTGTCTTCATAGTCATCATTTCCAATAATTGATTAAAAATATATACTCTTTAAAGAAAATATTGAGAATAGTTTTCAAACATTGTTAATTGTCTGAAAATGTTTGCGTATTTTGTTTTAGTTTATTTTTTTATCCATACTCTAAAAATAACATACAATTCAGTATCCTGTTTTTGGCACTTAACATAACATTTTTTTTTGTTTTATTACATAATCATCATACACATAATTTTAATAGTTGCATTATATTCTATTTAGATTTGCCAACAGTATATTTAACAGTTGACATTTAGATTATTTACACTAATTTGCTACTAATTTTATGATACACTAATTTTACGATAAAAGTGCTATCATAAACATCTTCCTGCATGTAGCTTTTTCTTTAATTGGATTGTTTCTTCAGGACATTACTAGATCAAAGGCTAACCAGTTTTCCAGTTCCTGATGATTGTTGCAAAATGGCTTTCCAAAAGTATTGCATGAGTTTACATAGCTACAAACCTTGTACAATAGAACCAGTTTGACACAATTCTCAATGTAATAATTATTAATTTTATAGCAGTTTAAATTTTTATCAAATTAATAATGCAATCGATTCCTTAAGGTGTTTCTTACTGTTTTTTTCCATTTTGTAAATTGTCTGTTTACATAGTCCATGTCTTTTTTCTATTTGTCTTTTAAAATGCTGGGGTTTTTTTATTGCATTACATAAAATCTGGTATAAGTATTGCTGTGAATATTATTTTTCCTCAGACTTATCTTTTATTTTTTTGACATACCAAAGCTGTCATTTTTGAAATAGTCATTCTTTTCCTCTCTTGAATCACTTACAAAGTGATTTCCTCTCTGAAGAATTGGTTAATGCTCAATCCTATGTTCTTCTAGACTTTTTATGATTTAAATAAAAGCAATTTCTCAATGTGAAATCTTCATAATGTGAAATCTTTGTGGAAAGCCTACAATATACAGATATGCAAAAAACAAAAAAAATCAGAAATCCTGCTATCAATAGAAAATTATAGGTAACTTTTTTTGTATATAGCCTCTCAGATTATTTACACTGTAAATATAGAAAAATAAATATAATTATACACACTTTACAAAAATGGTATTGCATACAGAGCATGTACTGTTCTATAAGTTCCATGTTTTTCCTACATGTAGATGTAACCTATCTTTCTATATTAGTGAATATAGATGTCCCTCAGAATTTCAAATGGCTACATGGCATTCCATTCCACATTTAACCATTCCCCTGTAGCATTTGGACATTTGAGCTTTCTTCTATTATAAACAAATCTGAGATGAACAATCTTGTGCAAACATTTTTCACACTTGTCCCATTTTCAGCAGGTGGGGATTCCTGGGGTCAAGGAATTTTAAAAAAGAGGTTTGATTAAATTCTCAAATTGGCTCCCCAAATGTGCTAGTTTCAACTTCATCTGGTTAGATTTGACAGTGCCTTGTTTCCTATACCTTTGTAATTTTGTTTAATTTCTATCAGTTAGATAGCCAAAAGATAAATAAAGATGTCTCATTGTTAACTTCAATTTGTATTCTTTCCCATTAAGGTTTTATATCTTTATGTAATTTGGTTTATTATTTTAAAATGTGATGCAGAATACCCACCCCCTTCCCCTTTTTAGTGGAGTATACTGCCTTGAAATCAGTTCTTAACCTTAGAATTATGGGGGAAAAAATATTCTCCATGCCAGAGCAACCTTACAATTGCTGCCATCTGCATGTAGAAGGAAACCACTCTCCTGCTATTCTGAGCAATACAATTTCTATGAAATTGTAGTCATTGCTATCAAGTAAGGACAAAGCTATATAATGTATGTATGGGGAGCTATTTTCCCCTAAATTGATATTATATGTTTGTGAATCACGTGGGGAAGAGAGATGTCCTAGAGACCCAGAAACCAGAATTAGCAGAAGGGATCCTAAGTGGGCAACAGAGGTGGTAGATATGGCGGCAGAGCAACAAACATGTCAAGACTGTAAGTTGTGGGTGTAAAGAAGCCCCCAGTAGGTGGAGATAAAACAGTGATCGTACCTCCACAGGGAGCTTCCCAGAGCCAGTGCCAGCTCAGTAGGGAAGGAAGCTGGAATAGCTGGAAGCCCACAGACAAGTGCACTTACCCAACCATGGGGGAGGAGCATTGGGGAGCAAGTTGGCAACTTGGACTACAGACTGCTAATTGTCTTCCAATATTTTAATAATTGAACCACCAATTGATGGCTGGGCGTATAGCCATCCATAATAAAGACCATATTCCGCAATTTCTCTTGCAGCTGCTTGCAGCCGTGTGGCTGACTTCTGATAAAAGGAATGTGTGCGCCGAGGCAGAATGCATCCCCCTGGGAAATGCCCGGAAGGAGAATGAAGATGCCCCTTTCTTCTTTTGCTGTTCAGGATGTGGATTTGATGGTTGGACAACGTAGTAGACACTGCCGATGCCCTGCTCAGCTCCCCTTTACTGGGCCAGGACTCCCATCCCCCGCTGTCGGGAATGTTGGCAGCTAATGGCTCAGAGCTGACCCCTTCTCCAGGGAATTGTCCTTGGTCAGTCTTTGTTTTTGGAAGGGGCACAGCAATTTCAGGGTCTGTATTGTAGACTAAGGTGGAAGCCACATATTGAGGATGGGCAGAAAACAAAGTAGATGGAGGCTCTTTCTCTGTGGATTATGACTTTTTTGCCTCTGGAATTTCTACGTGTGAAGTGCCTTGGAAGTATTTGGGAAATTAAGAATAATATCCACAGCCAATTGGTTCCTCTTGTTTTCATAAGACGAAAAAAGAAAAAAAATCATACCCTGCTTGTGCCAGTGACTGCAGGCATGTTTAGTAGAGGATGTGCCTAAGGGTGTCACTTAACAAATGCTCTCAGCAGGTAGACATTTGACCATCTGATGAGGCATTTAATACAGTGATTAAGCGTGGGCTTCCGTGCTCAGATAGTTAGAATCCTGACTCCACTGCTTACTTGCTCTGTGATTTTGACATTTATCACTTGTAAAATAAGCCAAATATTACCAACATTGTAGAATTGTTATTAGGATTTAATATGTACAACTTATCAC
The DNA here is from genome assembly GCF_001890085.2 of Hipposideros armiger. Lineage (NCBI taxonomy): Eukaryota > Metazoa > Chordata > Mammalia > Chiroptera > Hipposideridae > Hipposideros > Hipposideros armiger. The sequence goes on along the minus strand of NW_017731445.1, from coordinate 3,359,384 downwards.
ATACCTAGTATAGGTGGGTACAAGTAGAGCCATTCTCCATAAGCATACATTCCTTTTCAGCTTTAGGACAGGAAAATAATAGAGATATTTGGAAAAATTTTAGAAGCCCTTTCCAAACTAGTATGTTCAGATTATTCTCATTCTGTTTAAGGGCATTTCCCAGAAGGGGGTGCACTGGATTTGCTGATAGCTTTTCCCAGAGATGCTTTTTCATGGAAAAAAGGAAGCTGGAACTTCAGATCTGTTATCTTCATGGTTGCTGAACCCTAATTAGCTGCTGGAAGAGAATCTGAAGTAGCCAAACCTTTCTCTTGTTCTCTGAATAATTTAATAGCCTCCATATGAAGCTACCACTCTGAGTCAATGTCTGCACTAAAATTAAGAGCTGTTGAGGTTCCCGGGCTTGATTGGACAAATTGAATCCCAAGGCAGAGGAACCAGTGCTTAGGACAAGAAGTTTCATTGTCTAGTGAGGCCATGGGAAGAGGGGAGAGTGTCATTGAGGGACAGGCTAATTAGGGCAAAAAAGGTAGGTGTCCTGGAAGTCTGAGTCCTATGTCCGTGTAATTTACTATGGATTTTCTTGAGTCCAATCTGAATATTTAATATCCATTATACAACTAATTTTTTCTGCGTCTACTCAACCTTATGACACTACCCAGCTCACAATGGGTAGTTCTAAGTGCAGAGTCATTTGGTGTCCTGCACAGTAACTGTTTGTCAAATGGAGGGTAGTTTTCTGCTAAAGAAAGCCATGCGGCATGTGCTGCAACTTTCCTATTGAGGCTTGCCAGAGATTCTATGAGCATCCTTACCCACTATGGATACCTTCATCGACATTGTATCTACTGCGTCACATAGACTGTTTATGCCACAGTCGGGGCCTCTTCTGGGTTCTGGTCCCATTTGAAACTGGCAGCCTTATAAGTCACCAGATAGAGCCAACACTGTCAGATCCTGGCCCTCATACCCTTGGTAGTTACTTGTACACACCGAAAGCTGTTTACTATAAATACCCATGACTCTGCATGAGGCATTTTAGCAGCTATAGGAGCATTTGTCGTCCATGCACAGGAAAACTAAATGTGCCAGAGAATTAGTGCCCCTGGAAGCAGCCCTCAAGCAATGGCAGAGGAGTTTGCCACTTGTTTGGGATAATTTTGAAGTGCATTCTACACAGTCTCCCAGAATCCCCTAGTTGGATTAAACCACAGGTATCCGTGTTGGTAATCTTCTTGATAACGTATCCTGGTAATGGCACCCTTCCCTTTCCCGTCTCACTTCTTTCTTAGGACCCCCTTTCAACTAAAGTACTTGTACTCACATCCTTATCTCAGAATCTGCTGCTGGGGGACCCAATCTAACACACCTTGAAAAATAGATCAGCACAGTATTCCCATGTGCAGTAACTGCTGCTTCCAAAAGTCAAAGAGCCCCAGAAAGCACTGTGCCTCTTTCTTACAGGTATAATATGCAAGCTATAATGACTGCCCACAGCAACTAGTTCTTAACCTTAGAAGAGATATCCTGGAATATTCCAGACTATGGTATATATAAAAATCTTCATTGATGTGGCAGCTCTCCAAGACTCCCATGGTCTGGCGTACAGGTCATCACTAGGGCATCTTACTCACTGAATCCAACTTGCATGTTGTCACTGATACAGTGAACCAGCATAAAGCTCAGTGGAATGCCAAGAAGATCAAGGTACTGACAGCGCATGTTATGATGGAGAATAGGAGAGTTAGCATAGATCTGGAGCAGGACAGTGAATGTGTGCTGATGTCCCTGTCATGTGAATCTAAGTTTCCTTTCATCCTCTCTAGTGTTGTAAATTGAGTAGAACACATATACCACACTGATTGCTATATACCAAGTGCCAGAAACTGTCTTGATCTCACTAGTGAAAATAGCACATCTACTAAAGCAGCCATGCTTGGGACAATTACCTGGATAAGTTCATGGTGATTCACCATCATCTGCCATAATTAATATAGTTTGTTTAGGAGTCAGTTGACTTGTACAGGGATATTATGCAGATCACTGTACCTGTATCCTTTGTTTTTATGGTGGTGTGAGGTATTGCTCCTCATTTTGTTATCTTGGTTGGGAAGGTTAGTGGGGGTAGTTCTAGGTGCTTGCATTTGACTTTTTCTATCGTGGTGGCTTTTATTCCACATATAAGGAAACAAATGTAAATATTATAACAGCTGCTAAGTATTTATACTTCAATTATACATTCACAGCTTGGGTAAGTAAGTTATTGTACTAACTGTGAGATAAAATTAAGACATATAGTAATTTAACATTTGGCATATGAGTCTTCCACTGTTACTATTAGTTCAGACTCTATATCTATTGGTCTTAAAAAAGCCCAAGTGTTTCTTTTTCCCAATACATAGTTAGTATGGCAAACAACTGTAAATCTCTTGGAGGAGATATCAGAGGAATGTTGACCATTATACTTCCAGCCATATTGCAAGATCCTTCCTCAAGAGGCCTTGATTTCCCCCTTCAATCAGTGAGCTCTGGGTTGGTGAACTGGATTAGATCTGGGTGAGGAAGCTTTATTTTCCATTGTGATGGCTGATGTCAGTCTTCTGCTGTTTCTTGTCCTCTTTTTTTAATCCTACAAGTTGAGCAACACTGTAGTCAGCAACCTATCTCAATAAATGTTCACTTGGTTAAGTCACTATCATTTGGGTTTATAGTCAAATGCAAATTCTGAACATCAAAGTAATATTAAAATTCAACGACAAGAATTTTTTGTTTGTTTGTTTTTAAGCATAGAAATCAGTTGTGCAAATAAATATCATCTCAGGGTTAACAGTTATCTTTTCAAACAATGATCTTGTGTCCAACCTGCTAGGGAGCTTCTCTAGAAAACAAATTAAACCGTGATAAATGATTGAAACCCAATGTGTTTCCTCCCCAACCTCTTCCCACGCTCCTTACCTCTGCATTAAAGTAATTTCATCTAAGCAAAAAGTATGTTGATTTTTCAAAAATTCCAACACCTTCTCATTTGAGGTCCCACCAGGTCACTGCTAGCGTATTTTGAATCTGGCTGCTTCATTATTGCTTTCAGTGGATTAATATCAAATGCCTATTTGTTGTCAATGTCAGCGTCTTTAAAACTCCTTTATTAGGTCCCTAATGGAAAGACATTAAATGATAGGCAAGTGATTGCCTTCTTTTTGGTGTCTGACATCATTCATGTGATTAATGAGGTGACCAGGAAACCCAAATCACTTGTCACCATTAGATTGCTAATACAATAGCCAAAGCTCAAAGGTGGGGAAGGAATGAGAACAAAAGTCTTCTCACCTCTGTTCTCTATTTTAGCAAGGAAACAAACTGACCTACCTTGTGTGAACCTCTTGGTAATAGTAAACACTTTGTAACAGTAAATGCTAAGAAAATAACAAAGAAGTGTTTATTTGGTCACAAATTATTTGTGATGACTAACAGACAATTATTTTCATTTTAAAGCTTAAGAGCGCATTCTAATTGGTTGAATAATGATTACAAAATAGAAAACAAAGAGCTAGATCAGTGCCTTTAAAAAAGGAGTGGAAGGAAGATACACTCACCAATCAACGACAAGGGTTTTATACCTATAAATGTATAACCCACAATACACATATAACAATTGTGAATTTTTATGTATGGAATAATGCTGGCTAAAATTAGTTGAAGAAAAAAGAGGGAAATACAAGGAGAAACTAGTAGAATCATGGTCCTTTAGCACATCTTTATCTGGCAGATCAAATAGCAACAAATGAATCAGTTTAGAGAAGAAGATTTTAATAAAATAATTAACAGAACTATATTGAATATTAAACCCTGCAAAGAGAAAATGCGTTTACTTTTTAAGCATCTACTAAGCACACTAGGCCAGTGAGGAGCTTTCTTAATGTCAAAAATATTTGTAAAATATTTTTGTGAAATCATAATGTCAACAATCTACTATGAGTTAAGTGTATGGGTGGATGCGGTTGTAAAGTGATAAAGCTAGGGTAAGTATCCATTGGGCAAGGAAAATGGTGGATGGGTTTTTTTGAAGGCTGATTGGGTTGAGTCTGGAAAATAGAGGTACATCTTGTTTTTCTTTTCTCTCCTAAGCCCTCCCATGCCATCTCCAAAATGCTATCTGATGAGTGAGGGGGGTTAATAAAAAATACTATTTACTGGAAATCTTTTATCAGGTACACTATAGCTATAGGTGTGGTCCTTTTCTATGGTTTAATTTTCAAGTTCCTGAGCTGGTGACATAAACTTTCCAGATGGGGAAAGTTAACCAGACTTCTTGTTTGGTTAAATTAGTTGACAAATGGAAAGCAATTAGAAATGTGCCTAGCACATAGTAACTGTCCAGTGAAGGATGATTATTGTTACTCATCAGTGCCATGCCTTCCGGCCTCCAAAAGCCCCTTGAATCCTCAGCATCTGGCTCAAGTCTTCCTCCAGGACCCTGCTCAGGATACTCTAGCCCAGTCACACTACAGTATCTGCCATACATTTCATCATTTACTTGTCTTCTGTTTCCTGGTGTTGCCATTATCCCTTGTGCTATACTGCAAGCACTTGAAGTTACAGTGGTGCCAAGTCTTTATAAACCCTGAAGCTTGGAGCAGGTAGTATAGCATTGCAATTCAGTGTATGGTGCGGCCAAAGACTTCTTGGGTTCAAAACCTGGCTCTTCCACTGATTAGGTGTATAACCTGAGGCAAGTTATTTAATATAAACCATTCATATATTTGTGTCTATAGCTTTTTCTTTCTTTTGTGTGATTTTCTTCCTAGCAATGGGGTTATTGGGTCAAAAGATACTGCTACAGCTGCACGACTTAGCAAGTTAGTTATATCTCTATGCTTCACTTACCTCACATGTATTATAAAATAGGGATAATGGATTCTCTCATAATGTGGCTGTTACAGTTAACAGATAAAACACATAGTCTTTTGCAAATAGGAAACAGTTAAGTGTTAATGCTAACTATTATTTTTGATTGAAATACCTTGGGCTAACATTTCCTTTTGAACAGATGCTCTGCTGGTCAAAAGATAGGAAATTTGAAAAGAAGAGAGCAAATGAAATTATTCAATTAAGTGAGGCTTTTGTATTATCTAAGGTTTGCGATTTTGCATGCTTTCCTGGCTATCCATATCCATGAATAATTAAAAGAGTGCTGAATTTGGTATGGTGGCAGCTTTTCACAAGATCAACTTAAAACATGAGCTATAAAAGTTGTTTTGGTAATCTGGAGGGGAGTAAAAAGAAAGGAGTGAAAAACTATTAGATAGAAACTCCTAAGTCTTTCTCAGCTGCATAATAAGCCCAACTTTCTTCTTGTCTGTATAAACAATTTACTTTTAGAACAGAACTTACGGAATGCAGACCTGGGATGGGAAGGCAAGATTCAATTTGCGGGGTCATGCTTGGTGAGAAAAGTGTTCCCAGAAATAATATTTGAAGAAGGATTACATTCTGAACCCTGGTCAATTTCTTACCTCCTGGCAAAATAAATTACAGTGCTGGGCAGGTTTCAAGACCCCCCCAAATGCCAGAGTTGATATCCGATGAGGTTCTGTTTGGGGCTTTTTACACACATTTTAAATGGCTGCCAAGACATTTGCCTTTTCACTACGTCTCTGTTAAGCACTAAAGCTCGTGGCTTGACATGCTGCACAAGCTGCAGAAGGGAGTGGATTCTGACAACTTGGTGGGTCCACAGATTTCAACAGAAGCTGGGATCAGCTGGCAATGGAGAGACACAGTCCCATGATGGGACACTTAGAAATGACTTTGATTTCCCACATGGAGATAAGAAAAATCTGTGTCCCTGCTCTTAAAAGGGTAAAAAATGGTCAAACAGCTTTGGCTGAGGATTTGAAATAAGCACACACACACACACACACATACATATATACACACATGTACACATATGTGTAATTATAAATAGAATATGTAATTGCATGTAATGTCATTTTATATAATATGTGTAATTATATAACATGAATGTGTGTGTTGTGTTATCCCCTGAATATATTCCGACGCACATACATAAACGTAGACATACAAATTCACTCACGTATATTTTCTCCTCTGTGTTTTTGGCCATATTAAAAACAATAAAAGACTCAGTTCAGATTAAAAAATTATTTGGTAGCACTTCTTGCTCAACACTGAATGCTGAATCTGCAGTAACCAAACAAGATTACAAGCCCGATTAATTCACATCATGGATTAAACCATCTGAAAGGACTGAACATGGAATAGCTGCTGTATGAGAAACACCGATCTGATCTGTTGTCCATATTCTTCACAAGAAGACTGAAGTCCAATCAGAGTGGAAAGACTAGATTACATTGTAAAGCAATGCATGTGTAATTGAAATCATAAGAGGGATAGGACTTAGTTCATCAAATAGATTAGCGAAAGAAATGCCTACAGCATACACACTGACAACAAATTTTTTAAAAATCACCAAAATTCTATGACTTTACTGGATGGATTTGGTCTTGGTAGGGAAGGCAGATTTATGGCTAGTAATTTGTGTCCTTCAGAATTTAGAGGCAGGAGGCAGATGAAAATACAGCACATTCAGCAAAACCTCTCTACAGCCAACTGTTGGACAGAAACCCAAGTTCCCTGAAAACTCATGGAAAAGTCATTCCGAGGCCTAACTCCTGGACCCTTATTATGATTGTGGAGAAAATAACTTTTAAAACCTGATATGTTCACTTATGCACAAAGGTATATTTTTACAGTGTTGCAAAAAAGGTAAATTAGGAATATTCTTATATTCCAAATGACCTGGTATTATTTTATTTTGCCATAAATTGCATGTATCCCAATGTGATTGAAACCCTACCAGGGTTTGAAGTTATAACCACAGCTAATGTATTTGAAAAAATAAAAAGCTTTTTGTCAGTATGGTTTCTGCTTCAAACTGTGCAAGACACATTCTCCAAGATAGAAGGACCTTTTTTTTTTCTTTTTAAACAAAAACTTTAAAAGACTAAGCAGGAAGTAACACACACTAACAGAGACATTTTAGCCAAAAAGGAATAATTGACTACAAGTGAGAAAAGGGATTTATTTTAAATTAAAGAATTTTGACAGGACAGCTAAAGAACAAAGGGCTGTATTCTATATTACTATTTTCCCAGGGGTTCCAGGCTCTCATAGACTTCAATGGGAGGGCTACTCGTAGGAGGGAGGGCTGGAGCTGAAGAAATGTGGATCAAAGCAATCAGCTTAAAGCATCTCAATCTGCCTTCCATAGGCCAGCTGTTCAGAAAGTTCTATGGCCTTCCACAGCCATGCCTGGCTTTTCTGAAATGGCAGTTGTAAGACAGTTAAAATCCCAGCCTGAATTACTGGGTTTGGTTTAAAATGCTTTGCTAGTTTTTTCTGTATTTACACCATGGTCCATTGGGGTCTGAGTGGGTTGACTAGTGACAGTGGCCTTATGGTTGATGGAAAAGAGGGACGGGACATAAAAATAACTTTCTTGGATGAATAACATAAAGAAGATACTTTACTGAGGACGAGATTTGGCCTTGGTCTCTCCATGCTCACAAAGTGAGCCAGAGAATGGGTGTGTTGCTGAGGAAAGATTGTAAGATTTGGGACCCATCACACTGGGTTCAAATCCAGCTTTGCCAATTCACAGCTGGATCTTAGACAAGCCGCCTACTCTTCTAGAGGCTCAATATCCTCACTTAAAGTGGGGCTAATAATACCTACCCCAGGAAGTTGGGGTGAGGCTTAAGTGAAAGCTGATGTGAGAGAGAATAGCAAAGCGTGTGTTTTAGTCATCATTAAGTTAAATATACATTAGTTTTCCTGAAGAGTTCAGTCTCCATGACTTTAGAACTAGGTTCAATTTTTTTTTTTTTAAGATTTTTTTTTTTTAATTGGGGAATTAGGGGCATGGGAACAGTGCTGGGGAATTGGGGGAAGGG
>NW_017731445.1:3346498-3348998 GCF_001890085.2 Hipposideros armiger | reverse complement strand
GAGATTGCTTTCCACATGTTGACCATAGATCAATTTAACTATACAGCACTGCCCTTGGTTATCATCCCTCTTGAAACCATGTGGAATACTCATCTTCTCTAATCCTGGTCGATAGTATTTCCAAAGTACTTTACAAGCCCAGAGTAACGGCCTCTAATGCTTTGCAGCAGCTGAGCTGGTAGCACACATGATATCTTAAATGTAACAATCAAAGGAGCACGCAGGATCTTGGTATTTCCGCTGCCTTGCAGATGTGCTGTGTCCAGGTCCAAAATCTGTAATGTCAATTTTAGACAAAAGAAGCTTAAAACAAAATAAAGTCTCCCTGCTTTGTGTCAACAACTGAGCTAGAGCAAGAGAACGCTCCTTGATAGGGAGACGGCCTGTATTGTATATCAGTTATCTGACCCCTACAGTAATTTTTTTTTTTTTTTGGCTGTGTGTCTGTGAGCAACCTTGCTGAAGATTTATGTAATGGAGGGCATTGTTTTATTAATCTACACCATGTGCAACTCTCCAGGTGCTAAGCTTTGATCTTCCTGCCCTCTGGTGCATTAAGTTTTCTAGTTCTCATTGACAATGATGTTTGTGATTTAAAGCACCCTTTTCCTTACTGCACACGGGGAACCAGAAAGGGTTCAGATAACTCTCCATCGAACCAGAGAACCTCGACTTGTTTCCTTGTTTGGTCTCTGTTTGATATAACATTTACTCTGATTCTGTTTAGGAGAATTTGATCAGCACTCCAAGGAGTAAAAGAATCTCTTTCTGAAACATTTTATGGCACATTAGATTACCGCTGGAAATGTTAGACTTGGCTGGCTTGGGGGAAGCTTGGTGTTCGTCAAAATGGTACGGGAAGGTGGAAAGTAAATGGCGACTTTCCTTTTCTCCCCGCTAAGAGCAAGAGGGAAACAGGGTTGGGAGGGATGAAAAGAGATACAGACATTCAGAGATCCAAGTCTGTCGTGACTCTAATAATATTAAGAACAAAGTGATAAAATTTTTCTAATAAAATCGTAAAATAATGAAGCACCCTGATTTGTTATATTTCAGGAAATACAGTATTATGTTTGAGGAAAATATAAAGAAATATCAAGCAGGCTAAAGGCAATATAATATATATTCATTCCTTAAGGATATAGACCCTGGTGTAAGACTGCCTGCTCTAAACTCCCTTTCTACTGCTTACTTGTATTTGGTTTCCTACCTGGAAAATGGAGATAATAGTAACTACCTCCAGGTTATTGAGAAGGTTAAATGAGCACTTGAAACAGGGCTTGTACATCCCAAGTGGTATGTGTTTGCTTACCCAAGGCCTTTGGCTATCATATCTGTGATCTGCAACATGAATTACTTTTACTTCTTATCTCCACTTTTATTATTAAATAGTGTGACATCGTTGAACTTTCTAGACTGGCAGAGATTAAGGCTGGGTTCCTATGAGGTATGTAAACAGCAACCCTTTATTGGAGAAGAGAATAAATTTCAACTAGTACATTTATGCTCAAGAACATTATTATCAGAGGAAGAAATTAGGGGTGCAAGGCCACCCCTATCTTCTCTCTTGCAGGTAAGGGAGATGCCCTCTTCCTCAAGCCTCTCCATCCACAGGAAATACGAAAAGATGCTCTTGCCTCTATCACCACAGATTCGTTCTGCCTCTTCTTAAACTTTATGTAAATGGAATCATACACTAGATACTCTTCTGTGTCTGACTTTTTCATTCAGTAATAAATCTAAGATTTATGAGTGTTTTTGCCTATATCAGTAGTTCATTCTTTTTCATGAGTATGTAGAATTTCACTGTATGAATATATCAGAATTTATTTGCCCATTTTACTGTTGGTAAGTTTTCAGTTTTTTTTTTTTTTTTTTTTTTTTTTAGCTGAGCCATTGCTCAGTGGGAGCTCAGCTCAGGCCGGGACTCGAACCACTGTTGCTCAGAGCTCGCACTCTTGAGCAAGCTCTTAACCAACTGGGCCACTCGGCCGGCCCTAAGTTTTCAGTTTTTGGATACTAGACATGAAACTTGAATAAGACATTTTAATAGTACCCTCCATCAATAATTTTTGTAGTGATGTGCATACTAACTTTCTTCTTACTCAAAATCAAGTTGAGTTCAATTCAGCAAGCCTTTATAATCTGTAAGCATTCTCTCTCTCTCTCTCTCTGTCTCTCTCTCTCTCTCTCTGTCTCTCTCTCTCTCTCTCTGGTTTTTACTGTCTAAATCAGATGGTCTTTTAAAGAAGGGTTTGATTTTCATTACACGGGTCAGTATCTACCACCTTGATTAATAATGATAGCTAGCTGAACTGTAACAAATGATGATCAGATGAGATTCATCATGTTGTTTGCAGAACCACTGAATGATTCCATGACTCATTTGGTCTAGCTTAAATGAGAGATGAAAAATGCCGACACCGTGAAAGATTCATGTTTCTAAACTAGTACATATAGGACAATAAAGGCTTTTCTTTTCTTTTTTTTTTTTTTTTTT
>NW_017731445.1:3325050-3346428 GCF_001890085.2 Hipposideros armiger | reverse complement strand
AGCTCAGCGGCTGCTCAGCTCGGGCTGGACTCGAACTGCTGTTGCTCAGAGCTCAAACTCTTGAGCGAGCTCTTAACCAACTGAGCCACTCAGCCGGCCCAATAAAGGCTTTTCTAATGAAGCCTTCTACATCCATATTCATTTTGAGGAGGTGAATATGGAATACTTTGAAGCCAGCTTAGCTGCTAGACACAGGTGTTCTAGGATTCCATTTCTTGCTCCTATAACGTTAGGCAGAAATTAAGAGGCGATTTCCCCCAGAGGTATATGAGAGAGGGCATGCCTTACTCTGAAACAGACTGAGCCCGTCCTACACTCTTCATCAGTAGTCAGTGCTAGAGGCACAGTTCATGTCAGTAACATGGTTGAAAATAAATGGAATGGTTGGGGTGGGGGGGTACTAAAGGATGAAATCTAGCAGCCCCATTTTCTTCTTCAGGAAGCACTGAAATAGCGCCAGAGAGAGGACAGGAAGGCAGAGGAGAGTGCCAGAAAGCCCCGATGCTTTCTCTCTCTTTAGAAGAAACATACGTGCTGGGAGTGCATTAAATGAGAATGCATTGTTAGGCCTACAAAGAGGGTTTTCCGTGGGCCTGGAACTTTCAGTGTTAAAACTGGGAAAGTCCTGGGAAAACCAGGAACTTAGCATAACAGAACAGATTTAGCAGATCCCTCAGGGTTCTAGATTGAACTCTAAAGGATCAGCTAATCCAGTAGTTTTAAAGTTTGTTTTGCAGAAGACCAGCCTCCCTTCTTTTGAATGTAACAGTTAGGCGTTGTTTTAGGAATTAGACTGATAAAGCAGAGATGTCTTGTTCCAAGCAGGGAGGGGTATGGATGTTCGGAGAAGACTCCATCTAGCCTAACCACCCCTTTATAGATAAGGAACTGAGACCAGGAGATATCAGGGACTTGAGGCATGACATCTCGTGTAAAACAAGCCGGGGACCGAATCTCTAGTATTTGGTCTTTTGAGTTGTTTTTGGCCTATTACCACTATTCTTCAAAGTGTGAACAGGGCACCCCTGCGTCAGAACTACTCTGGGTGCTTGTGACAAATACCTACCAGGGCACCCCATCCTAGACCTATCATTTGAGAATATACCAGAGAGGGGCCTGATAAGAGGCTCTCAGGTGATTCTTATGAACACATGGCAGCTTAAGTCCAGCACCCTCACCCCTTACTCCATGATTCCTCCCTGAGAGGTGCTCCTGGAATCTCTCAATCATATCATTTGTGATTTGGGCATTTGAGCTTATTATAGGTTATTGAACAGAATAATAAAAAGGGTGCCAAATCTTGGGAAACAGGCAGGCTCTGCTCATATTTGTGTCTACACGAGCCAAACTGCAGCTGGATTCTTATCTGCCAGCTGAGAGGAGTATCTTACCCATCCCGGCCTGGTTGGCCGGTGGGATTCACTCTCTTTCATCATACAGAGGTTCCTCTGTCACTGCGGTAGAAATAATTTTTTTCCTCGGACAAAGATAGATGAGTCTTCCCAAGGTCCTATTGAGAAGCTCTGTCCTTTTGACCGGGGGGGCTTTCATTCCTCTCGCGTTGACCCCAGTCGGTCCTGCGATGGCTCCAAGGGCATGACCAAGCGTGGTGTGGCTTATGTGACTTTCCTAATGTTTTCCCTTCATTCCATCTCTTTCAGAAACATCCTATCCTTTTGTGTCATATGGTTGGCTTTGGCTTTGAGAAAGTTGAGGGAAAAAGGAGATTTAAATCAGGATCTCTTGCGAGCTTTTCTATGAAAATATCCTGCTGTTATGAGTCTGGGATAGCTAATGTAAGTAAGTATTAATAAATAGCAACTCCTGTGCTGAAATCCTCTGCACTGTCTTCTTTTGAGTCTATAATCTTAAAAACAAGTTTTTTTACAGTGAAAATTGTTCACAGCTTTATTCTATATATTGGGTTTCTTTTGTTTCTTTCTAGATGACTCAAATAATACTTTCTTCTACTCTTACCCCAGAATCCTTTGTTATATCCCCTGGGCACAGGCCTCGGGGCCTTATGGTTCTCATGTCCATGCTCTCAGTGCGAGGAAGATGGGTGGGTAAAGTAGGTCAGCTGTGTTTGGCAAGGAAACCACTTTCTGGTACTGAGAAAACCAAGTTTAGAGTGGGCTAGATTTAGAAAGCTACACAGGGCTGTAACAGTGTGTAGAGTTAGGGATTCACCTCTTTAAAGCAGTTTCTGGGCAATGACTTGCCAGCAACAAATAAGAGGACATTAAAAAAGGAATGCTTCTACATGGCTTCCCAAACCTATTGGATCCTGTAATCCATTTGGAAAACCCTACAGGGGTACTTGTGTACAGAATATACTTTGATAAATGCTGGGTAATGTGATGCTTGATCTGAAAAGCTGAATAGCATAAGTAAAAATAAAATACTCCTTGAATTATGAGCACAACAAGAGTTGATCTAAAAAAAAATAAAAAAAAATAAAAAATAAAAAAGGAATGCTTCTAGGGAAAAGCCTGAGACTCTGGACATCAGAGATCATTTTGTTATGGTCATTGAAGATGGCCACGTTTTTGGTGAAACAAAATCCAAAGAGGAGCCGTTTCTAGCGATTCAGAAGCTAGGGTATACCTTGGAGAGGTTAGCAGATGCTCTTGAATGAGAAGGATTGAGTAAAAGAAATTGGAACATGGAAGTACAGGAGAAGTAATAGAACATCTAGGGAAGGTATCAATGCCAGGAGTGTGCAAACATAATGCAGTGAATATCTATACCCTTCGATAACCAAGAGAAGGTATTTGGTAGACAAGTTTACACATTTGGGGTACAGCTATGAATGTCATAGGTATCATTGGAAGGGGAACTCTGAAAATAGCAGATAGATACTTTCTGTAGCTATCTGGGAGGCTTCCAGGAATCAGAGGCAGCACCTGGTAGAGGTGATAGCAGTGACTAGCAAGCTTGATGGTACTTGGTAAGGGCAACTGGACAGTATGTTCTGGAAACTGTGGCAAGTACCTAAGCAGTTTAGTGTGGCAGAGGTTCAGCAGAACTTGCAATAAAATGTGAAACACCCTAGAGACTCCTAGGAGCAACAAGGAGTGATATTTGGAGGCCATACTGGCAGTTGCAGGTGGTTTATTGCTGTTAGTGCAACATAGTATATCCCAATATGCTGACATGGTCTGGGGAAATATGGACTTCAATAATCAGATGTAGAATCTAAGAGTTGAAAAGGACCTTAGACCCATGTAACACAACCCCTTCCTCCATAACATCACAGGTAAATGTCATTCAACACCTGTCTGAAAACCTCCAATAATAGATACTCCCCATAGGGCAGCCCATCCTGCTTTGGACACACAACATTGACAATGACTTTCTGAGAGTGTGATATTCAGGACTAGAAAACACAAAACAAGATATCAGGGAGGCAAAAGAAGAGGATGAGAAGTTTGTGAAAACTTTCTAATTTAGAGAAAAGGAAGGTTCTTTTTGTTGTGTTCAGAGAGAAGAATGAGGGAGAGGCCAACAGAAGACACAAAGAATGGGAACTGTTTTTCTCTTTTGCTTTCATTCACGTTCCTTGTCAATTTGAAAATTTGTTAATGTGGCTAAGAGAGAATATAATGTGGGAAGTGGAGAATGTAAGAGCACACTTGGCTGCTCCCAAAAGTGTCTATGATGACCTAGGGTAGAAAGAGATCTTGGGGATAAGATCTGCAAGTGCTTCTACCACAAATAGACAAATTGAAGCAGACACGTAGCTCAAGTTTGCCTGTGGTTTACACATTCTGTTTCCTATTTCATGAATTCATCCCTTACAGATAAGGGAGCATATAGACAGAGATAAGTCTGCCACTGAGTAATGTCAACTAAGGAATAGAAATGTTATCCTCTAGTCCCACTTGAATAAGCCCACCTTGAGACTGATACAAACTCCATGATGAATCCAGGGTATAAGCCCGAAGGTGGTTTATATAGTTAGGAACTTCGCCCTCGAAGTGTTTAATTTTTGGGGAGCTGGGAGCCAAAGCAGCTCTCAGATTGTTTCAACAATAACACCAAGATCAGCTGTCAAATGAGTCAGGGGGGAAACTAGTCAAACTGGTTATTTGACTTCTGATGTATAACCAACCAAAGGAATAAGAACCACCAACAACAAAGTTTAAAGACTGACATTTTAAACTTTCAACAAGCTGTGTTGACATGGAGCTATAACCTTAATGTGCAAACCACTTCAAGCAGAGCGAGTTTTAAAAGCTGTAAATTAAAATCACATTTCTTTTGCAAGCCCTTGAAACCTTTGAGAAACAAATCAGTCAGATCGTCCCCTATTGAGAATCCCCCAAATTTCCAGGAAACTTAGAGCTCAGAAAGAAATTAAAGCAGAAACTGAAACTGTGATTTTAGACTAGTGATTTACTGCCTGTCGGGGGCTATGAGCCACGTTGTTGTTTGTTTAATTTCGTGATATACTCCTTTCCCTGAAACCTGAAGACCTGGATTTAGATTGAGTCACTGTGCTGTCCAATTGCAGCTGGACTTCTCTGGTATGCCCCAGCCCTTTTTGTGGTGATCCCGACATGAGCTGGGCCCCAGTGTGGTCTGTCCAGGGTGCAGTAGAGTGAATGTTTACATACCCTGAAGGCCATAGGTTGGTTCTCAAGAGAGATACAGCCTCTTCATAAAAATGGCCATAGCTGAGGTCTTTTTGAAAGCAAAATTAATAACATCAATTCTGATCAGAAATATTTTGCTCTGAAATACCTATCATAAGACATTGAGACATTGGCATTTCTCAAAACCGGGATCTGAGACTTAATTAAGTCCATGTTGAGAAGATTAGGAATGATTATTACATATTAAAACATGTCGGCTTTTGGTAAATAATAAATTTCGCCAACCTAAATGTCTGTGGTTCTAGTTACCTTAGGGGAGACCTGAGGCTGTTTCTGGGATCCAGTTTGTATATGTGCCTTTCAATCTCTGTGGAAAGATACATGAATTTTGGGATGATGGTGGTACCCTAAGTCTGGGCAGTGCCAGGATGCTGTGATGTTCTCTACCATCCAGTCTTCTTCAGAACAGGCAAACTATTCACGCTGTGGTCCAGGGAGAGGCAGAGGACATTCACCTGCCTCTGTGGTTGGTGAAGAATATACTTTTAAGCGTTTCACAAATTCTTTAAGAGGCATGCCTTGAAAGAACTAAATGCCCTATAGCTGCCCTTAGTGATTTAGCAGGGATACTGCCCTCTAGAGGAATAACCACAGCTGTGAAATTTCCCATCTGTCAGGGATGGTTTAAGCTATGCCCCATGGCCGGGAATCATCGGAGAGGACAGTGGCTGGCACAGCCAGAGAGGCAACAGGAATGGCCACTGGGAACAGAAAAAAGGGAGAGCCCACAAACCTCCAGACTGTTCCTCTATTCCGGCTGGTCATCATTTTGAAACCAAAGAAGGGTGAATGTTTTAAAGGTTTTATAGTGATTTTGGTGAGGTGAGACTGGCAGTGGTGATCAGTGAAAATAGAATGGGGATGGGTTACAAAATTATTGCAACTAGAAAATCATGAGAGTTGGGGGTGTGACTCAGACCACTTACAAATGATCAGAAGCTTCCAACAGTCCCCCCCCCCCCCCCCGCCATTCCTGCAAATATCTTAGATTCTCAGATGGGAAGACTTGGCAGTGTGGGGAGGGAGTTTTAGTTGTATATGTTTATTAATTATTTTGTTGTAATATGGATCGTGTGTGTGTGTGTGTGTGTGTGTGTGTGTGTGTGTGTGACATACTTTTTCCTGCATGCATTTATTCATTTGACATCCACTGAGTACCTGTTTTTTTGCCAGGCTCTGGAGTATGTGGTGAGGATGAAAAGATTGAACTTAAACAGTCCTTAGTGCCTGACTTGAGCAGCACACAGCCTTGGGAAGGAGGCAGACAGGCTTGCAAACCAGTGATCACAGTAGAGTATAATCAGGGTTACAAGGAAGGGGTGATGCAAACAGAGTAATGGGGGCACCTGACCCTACCAGGGGAGAAGAGGCCACTTGTATTGTGTTTAGGATGAGAAATAGCCTTCCCAGTTGACACAGTTAAGGAAGCCAAAATGTGCTGGAATATTGCACAAGGGGAGCAATAGTTAGCTCAGCGTGGTCAGCATATGGAGCATGGTGGCATTAGTGGGGAAGATGGGAGGAAGGCTTGAAGAAGGGGACAGATCAGGAAGGGCCCTAAATACCATGCTTAGGACAGCTTGGGAATCCACTGAAAAGGATTAAGCTGGCTTTTAAGACACATCTCTATCTTCTTATATCCTCGCGGGCATGAGAAAGTGAGTGTGTACAGGGGGAGGGAATGGCAACATATTCCACTCCTGGAAATACTGCTCTGACTGTTTCCAGTGGCACAGCAGGCTGCTCGGTGAGCCCCAGAGAAAGAAAGTGTACTGCGCTGGCCTAAGCTGCAGTACAAACAGTTCTGCCTCTTGGGTCATATAACTTTAAGAGAGCCCATGGAATCAGAGGAATCTGAGTTAAGTAAGGAAGTCATGTGGAAATTCTGGCCAGCCGCAAGTGGAAAGTCACAGCACAGAACACTAGGGTTCTTGAGCAAGGCCATAGAATCCGTAACAGAGAACTATTCACCCTTTGTAAAGCAGCTGTTGGCAAGCTCTGAGACCCCAAAAGAGACTGAGTGGCTAATTATGGAACAGCAAGGGACCATGTGGTTGGAACTGTCCATCATGAGCTTGGCATGTCAGACCCAGTAAGACACTGACTCATTGTAAGAAGGAAGTGTTCAATTTAGTATTCACTTGAATTAGTTCTGAGTGCACAAATAGCTGAGTAATAGGTGACAGATCCCATGTCACGTACAACTTTTGAACCCATGTCTCTCTTCAGTTCATCCCCATGGTTTCTCCCTGACCAACTGATGGAAGAGGAAAAACCCTGAGCTTGGTTCATGGATGGGTTGGTGCAAACCAAAAATAGCTGTTGCACACCCTGTAGGGGACCTAAAGGACACTGCTGAGGGGAATCCCTAGGGAGGACAGCGCTTCAGGCAGAGAGCCTGGTCATCCATTTTGTGTGGACGGAGAAGTAAGGCAAACATATCAACAGACTTATGGGCGCTGGAGAATGGCTTAGCAGGTGCTCAGGAGCCTGGGAGGAGCATGGCTAATGGACTGGGGACCAGGTGATCTGGGATAGAAGCATATGGATGGGCCTGTGGGAGTGGGAACTTTGTACTGCACGGGAACGCCCACCAGAGAATATTTGCTGCAGAAATATCACCAAATAATCAAGTGGACAGGACATCAGCCAGCTCTGATATAATCTACTTGGCCAGCTCACCGGCAAGTAGATTATATTGGAAACTTCTCACCTGAAAAAGTCAACAAATCAAAACAAATTCTAGGTATGGTTTTTCCTTTCCTGCCCACAGTGACTTTATGGGCACAACAATCTGAAGGCTCATAGAGTATTTGGAAAATTGACAGGGGTCCTGCAAATCATCACCTTGAAACAAGGGACCCACTCTGGCAAAGGAGCCATGACAGTGAGCACAGGATCATGGCAGCCACGTGGTCCTGCCTCCTGCCATACCATCTAGAAATCGTAGGCCTGATATGATGATGGGATGCTCTCTTGAATGCAAAAGCTCAAGTGCCAACTCATAGGTGATATCCTGTGGGGCTGGGGTGCTATCCCTCAGGATGTGATGCACATCTTGACCCATGGTCATTGGATAGAATACATGGCTCTGGCAACCCGAGGATGGAAATAGGAACGGCCTTGTTTCCCATCACTTCCAGTGATCCATCTGGGGAATTTTTGCTTATTGTCTCTGCAATTTTAGGTTCTGTGGGTCTGTAGGCTCTGATTTCCGGAGGGGGATACCTCTATGAGGGTCACACTATATTTAAAGTTCTGGCTGTAAACCGGCCCCTTTGGATTCCTCGTGCCAGAAGAAGAGCAGGCAGGAACAGGATCAGGGAGACTGATCATTGTGAGGAAGTAGGGCTGCTGCTATGGCATGGCGGCCGGGAGGAAGACGTTCTACATTTGGATGATTCACTGGAGCACCCCTTCCATGTTTAATTCTAACTATAAATGGACAAACATAGCAGCCCTGATCTGGTAAAGACATGATAAACAGGACCTCAGATTCTTCAGGGATGAGGCCTGAGCCCTCCACCAGTCACATCACCCAGACCAGCAGAAGTGCCAGCTGAGGTTGAAGAGATCTGCAGTGGTAGCAGAGGGGGATGAATGGTGAGTACCAGTCCTGGCTCCGGGTTAACTGAGCAGCTGAGACCGTACTTCCTCAAATGAATCTTCCCCATCAGTTTCCCTACAAATACTGACCAGTAAGAATCCAGAAGAAGCTGTGTCTGGAAGGATAAACTTAATATGGGAAACATGGGGCTCTGAGTAGTGCAAGAGGAAGACTGCATGAGCTGCTGGGAGGCCCTTCCCAGATCCACGTTGCTGGACCATGCACCTACCTCCAGCTGGTTAAATGTTGACTGCTAAGGTCTCAGGGCTTCATTCATATCCAAAGAAACCTCTCATGAGATGGGAGGTTATGCATCTCCCCTCCTGCAGGGGCGACTTGCAACCAATGACTGCATAATATGGTAGTAGCTGGTGATGGTGTCCATCCCAAATTCATTCTGAGTTGCAATTCATGCTCCAGAGCTGCCAGTGGCATTAGGCTCAAGTTGGGCGTCAGCTGAAACCATATCCTAGCTTAACTTCTTCCCTTGCCCTGTCCTGATCGTCTAACTCCCTTATGGATCCCTACTCAGACTCCACAAGAATCCCTCTTTTTCTTCTGCTTCTAGGGAACCTAGCCTAAGATAGCTGGTCTGTAGAAGAGATGTTTTCTGAGCAGGCAGCCCTTTCCTGTAAACTCAGACAATACATTGCAGGCTCCAGAGACCCTCCCTGAGGCAATTGTGTGCCGGCAGAACACTTAGTCAGTCTTCAAGCCAGGTGACTCCCTCTTCACATTGACCCTGGGATACAGTCCTGGCTGCCCCAAGTAGTTATCTTTTAAAAATTAATGCGCAGTAGGGTGGGGAAACAAAGCCTGGCTCCTTCCACCTGGCATCTTCTGGAATAATGTGACGGCTCCCTGTGGATCTCCCCTCCTGCTCTCATCTTCAGGCGCCTCGGGCTACTCTTGTCAGCTTGAGAACAGGAGGGCAGTGGGTGGACAACACCTGGTGAATAAATTTACACGCTGAAATAATGGTTTCCATGTTGGTTTTTCATAATTAACTAAACAGGCTGGAGTTAAGTTTCATGTGTAAAAAATCTTGTGAGGAACTCTTGACAAGAGATGAAGGTTGATGAGGGCAGTTACGTTTTAGAAAAACTTTTTTCCTCCTTGGGCTCTTTGTCTCTCTTTCTCTTTCCCCCTCTCCTTTTTCTTCCTCTCTCTCCCCCTCTGCCCTCCCACCATCCCCTCCCTCCTCCATCCTCCCCACTATCCCTCTTCCTCTCTCTCCTCGTAAAACCTTCCTTGATCCTGTTTGGGTTTTCATGTATCCCTACACACTTCACTCCCCAGCATGTGTGTGAAGAGAAAAATAGTAACATCAACAGATTATATTGGTGCTTCTGTAATTTGAAAATTACATTTGCAGATATGTCTCTGATCCTGAAGGGGGAAAAAAAAGGTTTTATTAAGACTTCAGCAAAAGAGATTTGGAAAATAAATGGGATGGCAGGTGGTGGGAGAGCTGAGACATTTAAGCACAACGGAAGATGCCACACCCACTCTGGGGGGAGTGCTCAGCCTTCTCTGTACATCTCAGCAGCTTGTCTGGGTGGGAGGAGCACGTGCTGTAAAAACACGCCTTGTTTGTGAAGACAGACCTCGCACTTCTCGGGTAAGAGCCTACCATCGCTGCTGAGAGAACAAAGGCCTTGCTTCCAGTGTCTGGCCAGATTTTAGCATTTTGAAACTTCACAGCTCACATTGCTGGCTGGGGCATGCTGTTCTTTTATGTGATTTATCTGAAATGATGGCTTAGTGAAAATTTCCCATTAGAGTGGCTAACTTTTGTCTTCAGGAGAGTCTGCCTTTGTGATTCTGTGCTTCTTTTGCTGAAAGCACTAGGAGAATTAAGTTCTTTTTTGCTTGACTGTCAGAAGAATGTTGGCATTGATAGTGATCAACTATATTTTCTCATCAACTGTTCCCTCAGAACCATAAGTCTTAAAAATCCGAGATCCTTGAGATTATTATGCTAAGAGAAATAAGTCAGACAGAAAAGGCCGAGAACCATATGATTTCACTGATATGTGAGATATAAAACTGAAAACAATAAAAGAACAAGACAAACAAATGAAGAAACAAAAACTTACAGACACAGACAATAGTTTAGTGGTCACCAGAGGGTAAGGGGGGAGGGGGTGGCAGATGAGGGTAAAAGGGATCAAATATATGGTGATGGAAGAACTAACTGGGTGGTGAGCACACAATGTGATATACAGATGATGTATTATAGAGCTGTACACCTGAAACCTATGTAACTTTACTAACAATTGTCACCCCAGTAGACGTTAATTAAAAAAAAAAAATCTAAGATCCACTTTGCAGACACCAGTGAGGCCTTTGAGACCCTCAGTTCTGGGTGAAGGTCTTTCAGGAATTAGGCTCCTTAACTGAGTGAGTTAAGTCACAACCTTCTCATTGTATGAACTCTCCATGCCTACTGGTTTCTTCCAGGGGTGGGGGCGGGGGGGGGCTGTAAGTAATATAATGTGGGCTTTTATAACCTTTGCTGATATTTCAGATTCACTTTACTCTGACATGAGAGACCTCATGCTAGGGTTTCTCTTTGGGACTGGACACAGACTGTAGACTTCTCCTACAGGCTGTCCTTGAGTGGTTTGGGGTAGAAGATGGACATGTTTGGTGCACTTGGTCATCTGAAGTGCTTCCGTTTCCCATCAAACACTGGCGTATTGAAATGCTTTATAGATAAGTGGGTGTGGAAGTGCTACTTAACTGGTAAAACAGAATTAACCATATTAGTTAACATATTGCTTCAGAGGTCCAAGCTCCTGAAAATAATGTAGTTTTTAGTGCCTAAGAATTGTAGGATAGCAAAAGCTATTGACCTGCCTTCCCTCCGCCCCATAACTTTTCTCTATTACAACCTCATTTATTAGAAAAATTCTCATCCTCATTCTCGAATTTTGGTGGATTTAGGAAAATGATGACTCAGCAACAGATCAAACTGAAGACCTCCTTTCTAGCCAATTGTTGAGAAAGCAAATGGCATGTTTCTACTGTGGTCCCACCTACCAAGACAGCCCTTCCCTCTGCTTTCCCTTTATATGTGTGCTCTGTTCCAGTGTACCCATCGTTCACACAGCTAGCATCTTTTGTTAGGTATGCTGGCCTCTGCTCCCACCATCATTCTCTTCGCTGAACTAGCCTGCCCTTCAAGATTCAGCTCTCTTTCCTGCCTTCCCTAAAGATGTACCTGACTGTTCTAGCCCACCTGGTTTATTCTCTCTCTGGATTCCTGTTGCACTTGTAGTCAGTTCTACACAATTCAGTGTTTGCCTTGTGTGTTCTCTAATAATTTTATGTTAATTTAATTTTTTTCAAACCTTGTATCTAGTAATAGTACTAACAATTTATTAAGTACCTATTTTGTGTTGAGCATATTAATTATGTCACCTCTAAGTTTCACAATGACCCTTCAAGTGTGAATATCCCATTTTAGAGTTAAGGTAGATGCTCAGGGTGGTTAATAACTTACTCAAGTGGCAAAGCCTGACTAGGAACCCAGGACTGTCTAATTTCAATCTTCGTGCTGTCAACACTTGTCTCACTCTTGCCTCTTAAGGGCAGATACTACACTGTGTATTTCCCTTTAGTTTCACATTATTCAGTATACAGTTGGGTACAGAAGAGGTGACATGTAAATTTGTGAATGGTTCTGTGGTAACCACCACTCTACTCTCTGTTTCCATGAGTATGACTTTTTGATTTCACATATAAGTGATATACAGTACAGTAAAACCTTGGATTGCGAGTAACATGGTTTGCGAGTGTTCCGCAAGAAGAGCAAACATTTCTAACACATTTTAATGTGGTAAACAAGCGATGTCTTGCAACGTGAGTAGTTTGTTTCTGGAACGAATTATGCTCGCAAACCAAGGTATTACTGTATTTGTCTTTCTCTGTCTGACTCATTTGACTTAGCATATTGCCTTCAAATTTCATCTACATTGTTGCAAATGATAGGATTTCCTTCTTTCTCATGGGTTATACTGGGGGTCCCAAAAAAATGTATACAAATGACTTGTTTTCATCTTTTGCTATCAGTATATATTAAGTATTACAATTTTAATAGTTTTTTTCTTAAAATGTGTATACATTTTTTGATACCCTCTATATATACATATCACATCTTCTTTATTCATTCATCTGTGATGGACACTTAGGTTGTTTCCATATCTTGGCTATTTTGAATAATCCTGCAATGAATATGGAGTTGCAGATATCTCTTAGAGAAATATTATTTTCATTTCCTTGGGATATATACTCAGAATTGGGATTGTTGGATTATATGGTAGTTCTATTTTTAAGTTTTTGAGGAACCTCTGTACTGTTTTCCATAGTGGCTGCACCAATTTACATTCCCATCAATAGTGCACAAGGGCTCTCTTTTCGCCATATCCTACCGACACTTGTTATCTCTAATCTTTTTGATGAGAGCCATTCTGACAGGTGTGAGGTAATACCCCATTGTGGTTTTGACTTGCATTTCCCTGATGATTAAGGATGTTGAGTACTATTTCATGTACCTGTTGGCCACCTGTATATCTTCTTTGGAAAAAATGTGTATTTAGTTCCTCTGCCCGTTTTTAAATTGGCTTGTTTCTTTTTTTGCTATTGAATTGTATGAGTTTTTTAAAATGTATTTTGGATATTAATGGCCTTATCAGATATATCATTTGCAAATATTTTCTCCTGTTCTGTAGGCTCTCTTTTTATTTTGTTGATGGTTTCCTTTCCTGTGCAGAAGCTTTTGAGTTTGATGGAATTAATTGCTTTTGTTGCTTGTGCTTTTGGTGTCATATTAAAAAAAAAAATCATTGCCAAGACCAACTTCAAGGAGCTTCTTACCTGCGTTTTCTTCTAGGAGTTTTGTAATTTCAGTTTTTTTGTTTGATTGTTTAAGTCTTTAATCCATTTCAAGTCAATTTTTGAGAGTTGTGTAAGATAGCAGTTGAATTTTATTCTTCTGCATGTGGTTGTCCAGTTTTCCCAACATTTATTGAAGAGACTGTCCTTTCCCCATCAAGTGTTCTTAACTCCCTTGTCAAATATTAGTTGACCATATATGTGAGTGTTCATTTCTGGACTATGAGTTGTTCCACTATGGAGACTATATATATTTTGACTATAGCATGGTACACTTGTGAGTTCTTCATAATATATGTAGATATATGTAGAAAGTACAAATCATGGGTTTAATTAAGAGACATGCTAAGTTAAAATATTTTATTTTTTGTCATGTATATATCATCACACTCAAAATTTTATGTTGTGATTCTCTTCACTCCTTTTAGCTTCTGGCTTGCAGCCAACAAGGTTTTTCTCCCAAATTTGCCCTCTTTTATTGAGTTGAAAGGTTTGTCCTTCTCAGTTACCCTAATCTGGATCTTCTATAAGAAATTTGCAGTTATGCCGTGAAAAATGCCTGTAGCACAGACATATGCAAAGTATTACCACTTTGCTTTAATCACCAGAGCAGAGTCACTCCATGAATAATTTGAGACACAAGCATCCTGTTGAAAACAAAGACCTCTGGGTTGTGAGTCATCTGTTCTTTCTGTGGCAGGTGTTGGGGTCAGAGCACTTTGGATCTTTACTATGGTTTGTAGAAAGGACAGTTAGCCCTATAAGTCCCAAAGCTGCTGCAGCCAGTGCACTTTCACTAGACAAATATTCATTTGAGGTAGTTGCATGGTGTACTAGAGTTTGCCTTTCTCGCTGCAGGCCTGGCTTTCAGGTTTTCTCTGTAGTATTTCATGTGGAAGCAACTGCTGATGCATTCTAGACTTTCAGAGCTAGATGTTTTATCTGAATCCCCAAACCACCAGGCACTTGAATGTGCTATAAACTTGTCAAGGTCTGTTTTATGGGGAGCCAGGTATGGACAGAGATGGGAGAGGCCTGCACTGCTGTCACCTAGATCCGGCATTCAATTTGGTTGAATCTTGCTGGTATTAACCTTTAACAATTGTCATATCACAGTAGAAAAATACTATAGTGCAACACCATTATTTGAGAGAAGGGTAGTATGAATACATGAAATATTAGTTAAAAATTATGAAATTATAGCTATGGCTGGGAAATATCATTCATTCATTCATTCATTCATTCAAGCCACCCAGATTAGTAGCAATCAGGAAGCTTATGATAAGATACAAGGCTAATTCATAAGTGGCATATTGATTGGTTTGATATGTGTAGATACCTCAAAAATTTCTGAGGACACTTAAAATTTCTCCCTAAAGATATAAAATATATATGAGTGTCACACAGGACAATTTCTTGAAATGCCATTTTTTTCTCTTTCTTTCTGATTAGAAGTGAAAAAAAGTAAAAAAGCAATGATTCAACCCTCTTGTAGTCATGGGTAAAATATCTATATTTTGGCCTCCCTGGTCTCCAGAGAATTAATAGTGTCTTTGGATTTCTGTGGTCAGCTAGAGAAAGCCCCGAACAAGTCTTTGTTTGGAAACACTGGGATTTCTAAGGGAAGAGGCTGGAATTTCCTGCGACATGGTAAACAAAATGTGTGGCCAGCTCTAGTTGACCTGGGCCCTTTCCTGTGCCCTGACAGAAACAGCAGGTCCACTGAGGGGGGATGGCAGTGTGAATGGCTGGAGGGAACACTGAGTAAAGTCTGTCCTCAGGCAGAGTACCAGGGGGTAGGTACAAGGAGAGGAGCTACTCCAAGCAGAGCAGCTGCCATCTTCAAGTGGACTTGCTTGCTTAGGCAAGGGACATCACAGGGCAATGCTTCTTTAAGCAGCAGAGGACTTCCTGCAAGTTTTCTAGATGATGTTGCTTTAGGATCCCTAAGATGGGGAAGGGTCTAGAACAAATGAAGGAAATTGGGTTCCCTCTTATTGTGCTAACTTTAAATGGATTTAGAATACTGCTTTTGGAACTGTACTGTGTGTGTGTATTACATGAACTCTTGTTAAAATTTTGGTCCTGATTTAGTAGGTCTTGGATTGGGCCTGAAATCCTGAAACTAACCAACTCCAGGTGATACAAATGCTGTTGATTTATGTGTCACACTCTCAGTAGCAAGGTATAAAAAAAATAATCATGAAAGTTTTCACACTGGAGTATTTAGGAACAAATTTGTGTATATACATACACACACATTTATATATATATATACATATATACAACTTTATATATACTATATACACAAATTTATATATATACACACACAAATATATACACACATATATATATATATATATATATACACACACACACACACCTATCAGGGGAGCCAAAAAAATGTATACAAGCGGACACTTTGATCAACGTTGCTCAACAGTAGTTGCCATAATCAGAAGTGTCTGGATGCTGATGGTAACCACTTGGAGCACCTCTTGTAATTATAGAAGTCAAACGTGACTTGTATTCATCTTTTGTTACCAGTATATATTGAGTATTACCATTTTAATACAGTTTTTCCTTTCTTAACATGTGTACACAGTTTTTTGGCACCCTCTGCATATTCAATAGAGCCTACTAACCTTTAATCAAACGGTAGGCTATGGCCTCCTGCTGCAGAACTAAACTACCTGGAAGTGTTTGTCAAGGATGTGGAATCCTGTCTCTAGACCAGGTTTGCTGCATCAGAATCTGGTGCAGCCTCCTGGCCATCAGAACTACAAGTTGAGACCCTTTGGCGAGGCTGGCAGATTCTCCCCCTGGTTATACCTTAAACTTGTGTGGCGAGTTCTTTTAAGAAGCTTTGTCTTCATACCCAGAGATTCTGATTCAGTTGTTATGGAGTAGGGCCTGGGCATTGGGATTTTTTCCCCCAAAGTTCCCCTGATAGTTGTAATATGCAGCCAGGATTGCGATCCATGAGGAGGTGAAAAGCTGAGCAGATGGAGTCAAACTTCACTGTGAAGCCTGGCAAGCACACTTCCATCAGGGTGACCTTTAACAGCCACTTAAACTTTTAGTCTCAGTTTCCTCATCCATAAAACGGGGACATAATGAGAAGCTCATAGAGAAAAGAACGCATGGTAAATATATGGTTATAGTGCTTTGCACATGGATGTTTGCCTTTATATTTCCTGTTATAATCTTATTTGTCATATTCCTGCAGTCCATCTTCTATGAAAGATTTACCAAGCAAAGCCAAACTTTAATACAACCTGTGTCCAAATTTTCGCAAATACAGAATTATGAAAATTTGAACTTGGGTTACATATATATGGTCAAAGTTTATATCTTTTATGGTAAGTCTAATTACTATTGGGTCTTCAGAAAGGTCATGACGCATGTTTGCAACAGATGGCGCTAGTTCATTTTTGGAAGTACTAGAGTCATTCGCATCTATATTATTGCTATGTCATTTGACAGCTGACAGTTCTAGCTTCATTCTAAAAAAAAATTGAGTGATTTGGTTGAGTTTTGGAGATTTTACAACAAGTTGNAGCTCATTCAGAGTTTAAAAAAAGTAAAACAGTTTCCAACCTTTACAAATTGTGACATTTCAGGTAAAATTGTATTTTCAGTATCTTTAGAAAATTACTTTGAGGCCATTGGGGTTGCATGATGACATGTCTGTGTTTGGTCAGAACCAATGAGTGGCCTGTGGGCTGTTGTTTGCCACAGTCCTACACGGCTTCCTCCCTCATCTTTGTCACTTGCTTAACCCCTGGGGGAATTTCAGTGTCCCATCCCTCCTCCTAAAAGTCACTAGGCCCCCAAATTCCTGTTTTTGAGCTTGGTATCAGTCAACATAAAGATATAATTTGAAGCTATGACACTGAGGGGAGAGAAAGAGGAACGGTTGCCCAGGAAATCTCTTCAGATTTTATTTCATTTTTTCCACTCCTACTCTCCTCTCTCACAAGTAACTTAATTCAGACCAAAGTATTACAAAGCAGGGAATGGGGGCATGCTAGGTATGTCCCATGCACGACAGGTTACAACAATGGCTCTCAATCTTCTCTACACACTAAATTCTATACAATCATTTAGAACATTCCACTGCTTAGGCTGCACCCCAAACCAACTGAATCAGAGTCTCTGAGGGTGGGACCTGAGTGTCACAAATTTTAAAGCTCCCTAGATGTGTCAATTGTGCATTCAGTGTTGAGAAGTGCTTGGTTAGGCTTTCAAGAAGGTTTATAGAGGGTCCTTCAGGTCTTTGAACTTATGAATGTCCTTTACTATCTTGCTAGGCAGATGCAGAGATGTGTCTTAGATAATGAACGTCAACTCATTCTGAGTGAGAGGCCACAGTCCCCGCTGCCCCTACTTTTCCTTCCCAGAGTTAGCTGGGAAGACTCAGGGCAGATTTCTTCTCCATCAAGGGAAGGGTCCAGTCTAACATTTACTCTCCTGCCACTGGTGCACGTAGCAGCAAATGTCATTCGTTTTCACTATCCGCTAGCTAAATGCTCCATCCAAGTTTGCCAAACTTTTTCAAAGCACTAAGGATTCTTTAACTCACACACTGAACTATCAATAGGATATGTTATGTCTCTTTCCCCATCCCTAAACAATTAGAACAAAATATTCTTGGGACCGGCCGAGTGGCTCGTTGGTTAAGAATTGCCTTGGGAGCTCCAGTTCTGAGCAGCAAAGCCCCGATTCGGATCCCACATGAGGGCCAGTGACGCTGTGCCCTCTACAGCTAAAATGGTGAACAACAGCTCGACCTGGAGCTGGGCTGCCGTGAGTCTCTGGCAACAGTGTAGGCTGCAGTGGACTGCCATGAGCTACCTGGTGAGTGGCTGGCAGCCGGCATGAGCGGCCAACAGCCGGAGTGAGCTAACATGAGCTGGCATGAGCAGCCATCCAATGGCCAGTGAGTGACTGCCTCNCTATGTCATTTGACAGCTGACAGTTCTAGCTTCATTCTAAAAAAAAATTGAGTGATTTGGTTGAGTTTTGGAGATTTTACAACAAGTTGAAGATGAAAGACCAAATTGTGCATTCCTGCCATATTTTACTGTTTTACTTCCATAAAGGGAAGAACACACATCAAGCTTGTGAAAAGTTGCATAAAGTTTGTGGTGACAATGCTCTACAAGAATGTCAGTGCCAACGATGGTTCACGAAATTCTGTGCTGGCAATTTTGATCTCAACGACACTCCTCGGGCAGGGAGGCCCACTGAAATTGATGACAAAATAAAGGCATTGATCGAATCAAACCCATGTTACACGACACGAGAGATTGCAGAAACATTGAACATCCATCATTCAAGTGTTCGTGACCACCTGAAGAAGCTGGGATACGTAAGCAAGCTCGATATTTGGGTTCTGGATGAACTCAAAGAAGTTTATTTGATGGAGCGTATAAACATCTGCAATATGCTCATTAAACATGAGGAAAACGATTCTTTATGAAGCAACTGATAACTGGTGATGAGAAGTGGATTGTTTACAACAATATGGTGCGCAAACGGTCTTGGTCCCGACGTGATGATTCACCTCAAACAACATCGAAAGCAGACATTCATCAGAGAAAGGTTATGCTTTCAGTGTGGTGGGATTTTAAAGGTGTCGTATTTTTCAAGCTCCTACCAAGGAACCAAACAATCAATTTGAATGTGTACTGTCAGCAATTGGACAGTTTGAATGAATCCATCATCCAGAAATGTCCAGAGCTTGTTAATTATGAAGGAGTTGTGTTCCATTGCAACAACGCGAGACCACACACAACTTTGGTCATGCGTCAAAAATTATTGAGATTGGATGGGATGTGTTCCCACACCCACCATACTCGCCTGACCTTGCGCTGTCACACTTCCACTTGTTTCGCTCTCTTCAAAACTCCTTGCGTGGTATAACGTTCAATTCAGATGAGGCTATAAATTAGCATCTTGTTCAGTTTTTGCAAATAAAGACAGGTCCTTCTATGAATGAGGAATTATGAAGCTCACTGAAAGAGGGCAAAAGGTTATCGAACAAAATGGGCCATATATCATTGATTGACCTTTGTTCTTTATATAAATAAATGACCTTTGAAAAACATAGACAAAATACTCATGACTTTTCCGAAGACCCAATACTTCACTTGTATTACATTTGTCATGTGAAAATAACTTAGACTCATTATAAAAATGTTTGGAAAACTTATAAAAGTAAAAGGAAAGTAAAATTCTCCCAGGATACTTTTACTTGGAATTAACTATTATTAATTTTCCTATCTTCCCTTCTAGCATTTTCAAATGCATATATAGAGTATATATGCATATATAACAAATTTGATGCATGTGTATATTACAAAATTGGAATCTTCACTGTATATAATTTGTACCATGTGTTTTTAACATTAATATTTTGTCATAAACATTTATCTATGCTATTAAATATTCCTTTAAAAATATGACTTTTAATTTCTACCTAATATGCTATTATAGAGCTATACTATAATTTACTGAATCTTTTTCCTATTGTGAGATCATAACAAGGTGATAAATATTTTTGTACATAAATCTACATCTCTCATTTACTTATGGATAGATTTCTAGAAGTGGTGTTATTGATTCAAAAGTATTTTGATTCAAGAGCATTTTTATGGATCTTAATGCATGATGCCAAATAGCTTTCCAAGTTGAATTTCCAATAGCAATATATGTGTAAGAATACTTACTTTTATCACTCTTACTACTATTAAATATTACCTTTAAAAATATACTGCAATCTGATAGGAATTTTACTTTGTGTTTAAAAAAATTACTAGTTGAACATATCTTCCTTTTTTTTACAAGTTTAGTGTCTACTTTATTCTTTTGTGAATTTTCTGCTGATGTTTCATTCTTTTTCCATTGACATATTGACATATTCCTGTTTCTAAAGGGTTTATTAACTCCTTATCATATTTATATCTAATAATTTTCCTAATTATTTAACATTTACTTTTACTTAGATTCTTTGATAGACATACAGAAGTTTAAAACAACAATATATTCAAATATGGCAATATTTACTAGTTGATTTGACTAATTGTTGTATACTTTGAATGGCTTTCCTCAGCCTCAGATCAGTTCAACAGCTTCCTATATTTTCTTGTGCTATACTTTTAAAAAGTATATGACTCTTTAACTTTTATTAATGTGTTTGGCATATGATATAGGACAAGACTCTAACTTTATTTGAGTTGCCTGGCAGAGAATCAAGTTCTGGAGCTGAAGACTTGTGTAGGCCTCATAGTATGGACTCCAGAAACTTCCTCCTTTATTACTGAATTATTTTCGCAGAGCTAATAGAGAAGGGACCAATTGTGTTTTAACCCAGATGTGGGTTTATTCATGGCGTTCTCTCCTTGCCCCACCTCATCTGCTAGGAGTTTTTTAATTTTATTTTTAAACATTGGTTTACCAATCTCTAATTTCACTGTGATGTGTTTCAAGAATATGGCATATATATATATTAAAGTGGTGAAAAAGCAGTTTATTAGAAAGGATAGTACACTCCACAGAAATGGGAGCAGGCCTGAGCAGTAGAGAGTGACTCAAGTGCCATTAGTAGGAGAGAAAGTCAGCTCCAAAGAGTTTGGAGCGGGCCCCGAGCAGAGGCAAGGCTCAAAATGCTCAGAAGGCGAGGCGTATATTTTTAATTCATTGAGATTTCCATCATGTCCATTGTGTAACAAAATAATTTTCTCACTTACTCTTTTTATTTTTAACTTCATTGAAAGAATCGGGTAGTTCTGTAGAGCTTGTTATGAAGAGCAGCAGTATCTCCCGGGCCCCACTACCCATCATTTGTCACTCTCCAGGGCCACCACTTCCAGTTCTTTCAGCAGATTCTTTTAGCATTTACCTCCATATCTCCACATAGCAAATTAACATTGCTACTTCCCACAGAGGAAAACAGGGATTTATTCTTCTGATTTCTCCAGAGACACAGACATACTCAGGAGCCTCACCCCACACAGACACACACATGCACACACTTTCCATTTCCCCCTGATATATTTATATATTTCCTGGGGGTAATTTTGGCTTGATTTCTAGTCACTGTTTATGTTCTCATTACTCCATCAATACAGTTCACCACCAAGGGACACTTAGATTGGGTTTATTATTATTTCTTTAAATTTTTATTTCTTTATATATATATATATATAT
>NW_017731445.1:3321083-3324696 GCF_001890085.2 Hipposideros armiger | reverse complement strand
GAGGAATATAAATAATAATGTTGTAAATATTTTGTAGGGTGTCAGGTTGTCATGTCTTGTTAGGGAGACCACATCATAGAGGCTTGATCACTGCACTGTACACCTGAAGCTGATGTTGTATAATATTGTATGTCAACTATAGATTGGGCTTATTGATTGTTGGTGTCACTGTATTTTGAGCTGACTGGGCTGGCTCACTGGGAGCCGTTGTTGTTAGTTTCTTTTTGGACTGGTCAGATATACCAGATAAGGCTCTTTTCATTTCCTGCTTGGAGAGGGCATAAGAGCTGGTCGCCTGTCTTGTGCAAAGTGTGCTGGAGGCAGAGTGGTACTGAGGGGTGGTGGGGTTCAGAATGTATGTTTAATCCCTTTGTTTTTGGTATAGCTCAGTGCCTTCCTTCTTACCTGTATCTGGTATCTCCTTGTCCAGGACCTTGTGTTATACTTTATCTAGAGATTAAACTTCCAGTCTTATGCATGGGTTGCGGGAAGCTTGTGGGGAGGGGTGGCCAGTTGCCTGGCCACATTAAGTGGTGGAGGGGACTTGGGGATCTCATTACTTTTTAAACAGACTTGCAGAAATCCTTCTTTAGTCTGACCTTAACCTCCTACTTACAGAGGTATCTGGTGCTGCCAATTTCTGAGTCTTTTGGGTGTTCTTCAGAGTAAATTGGTTTTTTCATGGGTTTTCCCACTGTCAGCTTTGGATTCAGCTTTCTTGGGTCTGCTAAGTCAATTACCTTGGGACATCTGCTTTCCAGCTTCCAAAATTTTGTTGCCATTGTCTTTATTCCTGTTCTTTTTATTCTAATGGGTTTATATTTTTATAAAAATCTCTTTATTGTCATTTCAGTGGGGAATGTTGGGGGCAGTGTATGCAAATACAAACACTCACTTTGCCTTCTTTATCTAGTAGCCCATTTTTTTCATTATTAAAAAGAACTCTTGTGTTCATTTTAGATAAATTAGAAAATACAAGGTTGTCAAAAATATTTAAACATCACTTATAATCTCACCTTCCAGACATATGCGTTACTAGTATCATTTTGATATAAAGCTTTCAAGATACATATATTTTTATTTATTGAATATATTTATAAGAAAATGGGATTATTATATACAGACTTTTGGTAACCTCATTCAAGATCGTCTTCACCTGCTAATAAATAATATTTACTTAATTCTTTATAGAGTTCTTAATAGAAACAAATAAAAAGCTTATCTGAATAATTTTGTAAATGTATTTACATTTCTGAATACAAGTGTCAAAGAGAATTGTTGAAAGGCAAGTTAAAAGTAATTGTCTCATTGAATTAGTAGACACAATATAGTCATGGGCTAGGAAGTACAGAGTGGGGAGTATAATCAGCAGTGTTGTAAAGATTATGTAGGGTGCCAGATGGGCACTGGACTTATCAAGGGGATCACTTCATTGACTGTGTAGATGCATGACCAATGCACTATACAACTGAAGCTGAAGAATAATAGCATATGTAAACTATAAGAAAAAATATAAATATAAATATAGTCACAGTAGGTGGAGTATAGCATAAGGAAGATAGTCAATGGTATTGTAACAGCTATATAAGAGGTCAAAGGGGTAGTAGCTTGGGGGAGGGAGGTTATCACCTTGTGAAGGGTGTAAATATCTATCTATTAAGTTGCTTTGTACACTTGACACTAATAAAAAAAATAATTGTCTTATAACTGTATCCTAGCTTTTAGCTACCAAATTACATTAAACAAAGATGGGGAAATGAAGGTAAGAAGGAGTGTGGAATACAACCTGCCAAATCCTTTGTTACAGATAATGGGATATCGAGAAATTCTGCTTTATTCTTGAATTTGGTAATTAGAAAGAAATGTAGCTTAAAAATACTTTGTTTTGTTTAATTTATTAATATGTAGTGAAGACACAAGCAAACTCACGTGGAAATAAAAAAATAAATAGTAATGAAGCAAATATAATACAAAGGAAAACACAAAATAAGCGACAAAAATTGATTCCTCATGCAAAGTTTTCTTTTTCCTTTTGTGTAATTTCCTGTCAGTCTTTTGCAAGTTGATTGGACCACAATGCCTATCACAGTAAAGGCCAAGTTTCTTATTCTAAAAGTATTTCATGTACAAGTGACTGTAGTCAGTTGTATTTAAAAAACATGCCTTTTCTCCAACGATCCTGGCAGAAATGTGGATAGCTGGAAGTTCAAAGACATTCATAAATCATGGAACAGTAGATTAAAATACACATCTTTTTCATTTTGGGTCAACTGTATTATATTGTAATATAACATGTAATATATATGTAACATGTTATATGTTCCATATTTGAAAATGGGCATCATTTATTGTGCACTTGTTTGCTAGGCACTGTTAGGCATTTAAAAAAATAGATATATATCATCTTGAATCTTTCCAATAATAAATGAAGGTATATATTATTCAATTCATTTATTACATAAAGAAGCAAAGGCTCAAAGAGGTGAAGTAACTTGCCCAATTAACTTAGCTAGTATATGGCAGATGGTGGACTTGAACCAAGATCTTCCGATACCAATTTCTGTGGTCTTCTACAAGGTGCTACCTGGAAGTAAACGCCTACATATTTTTCCCCAAAGTATTAAACTATGCCCCAGTGCAGTTCTTCCTCCCAAGGCTAATATTTGGAAATCTGTCGGTCAAGTTAATTAAGCATGCCAACTCTTGGGAACGTTTTGGGGTTGCTATATTGAGCAATGTTAAACAAATACTTCTGGGGGCCTTTACAATGGTGGTGTGTATTGTGACTCATCAGAGGGAAGTGCTGTGCACCCAGTTTTACAAAATTTTTGGACCATGGAACCCCTTTTGTTTCTGATATACCTAAAATGGACTCGCTTGGAATAGTCTCATGGGGAGCCCTGATTTGGAACATTGTGCTCTGGTGACCATCATACATTGCATGATAGGATCAAGTGTACTGAGTCTTGTAACTTATTTCCGCCCCCCTTGTGAAAGAAAGAAATAAAAGAAAGGAAAGAGGGAATGTAGGAAGGAAAGAAAGAAGAAAAAAAGGAGAGAAGAGGGAGTATCATTTATAGGCAGTGTTCTCTTCTTGGGGAAAGCAGGCACACTAGATTATGTCATTCAAAGAGATTTTTTTCTGGGTTTGGAAATTACAATAGACAAATGATATAAGCTTTTATGAGTGAGAGAATGTGTTTCATTTAGCTTTATACCCGTAGTGTCTAATGCAGAGCCTGCCACAGAATTGCTGCTCAGTAAATCAATGAGCAAGTGAACGAGTGAAGGAACAGAACTACAGAATCTGAGGTATGGAAGCATTGGTGAGCTTATGTGGTCTCTCTGCTCCTCTTGGGTAAAATGGAGATGAATCTTCCATGTTGTGAGGATAACATACAGGGTGAAGTCTCTAGAAGTATTTAGAGGAGAGTAAAACTCAGTATATTTCAGTTAATTTCCTTTTCTCTTCCAGGTGAAGATTAAAAAAAATTTTTTTTTAAAGATTCCATTGGGGAATTGGGGGAGGGGAACAGACAAGTTGCTGTCCTTCCGTTCCTCTGTCCAGCCATGAGGACATCGCCCCACTGGCCAGTGTTGGCATCATCACTGC
>NW_017731445.1:3317182-3319858 GCF_001890085.2 Hipposideros armiger | reverse complement strand
AGAATGTCTGATTTCCCAACCTGATAAGGCCTCCAAATGGAAATGGAGAAAGAGAGTTAATTTTAGGTGGTGAATGCAAATACCTTAGTTGCCTCTGTGGCCTTGCATTCTGAAATAGTACACAAGTGGACTTCTCGAATTTCCTTACACTTCTCAGCCTGGTTTTTGAGCTGATGGTATGTTGACGTCTCTCTCAACAGCAACAGCAAAACTATCCATGCTTCCTTTCTTCATCTGCACGGATGGATTGCTTTCTTCCAAAAGGCTTTAGTGACTGCAGGTGGATATTCTTTTGAGTCAATATTTTTATTTTCACAGGATACCAAGGGTAGGTCCCTTTCCAAGAACATGTCTATTCATTAAGACCCAACGAACCACATAGTATGCATGTTTAGTATGTTTGGGGATATCTCCACTGGTGCTCGGCCAACTAATTACTTTCAGGACAAAGGCAAATTATCTTCTTTTTGTTCTCAAGACCCCCTATTAACTGGCCTATGCTTCCTTATTGCCACACCTCCTGTTCCTGCCCAGAGATCTTCCTTTCCTCCAAAACTGCTTGCTGAACCACCTTCAACAAGGACAAGCTTTGGAAGTCACAGTACTCAGTGCTGGAGCATATGTGGGGCTCAGCAGATCCTAGCTCCTCTTTAGGGACAAGTATAGTGAAAAGACCCCTGGGTAATGAGTCAGAAACCTGATTCTTCAACTTACTGACTCTGACCACTGAGCAAGACTGGGAACTAAAACTCAATTTTCTAATCTGTAAAATGGGGTAGCTGTACAAGTATATGGATGTATGGTCTTGTAAGGATCAAAATTAATAATAATAATAATAATGGCTATGCAAACATTTTACCCTTGGGAAAGTCTCTTATATCCATTATGGCTTTAAAGGAGGGATGTCCCTGCTTATGTTTTTCCCCCACATTTTGGCAATCCTCCCCCTTCCTCTCTGCCTAGATGAAATCCTTTCCATCATCAGGGCCCTTGGTTCTGTCTACTTTATAACACTTTACCCTGCTGCTCTGACCATGTTGGTCTTTCACCATTCAAGTCACCTATAATCTTTACCGACAGAAGACTGTATTTTGTCAATTTAATAAATAAATCCAGCTCTGTATTTGATTTAACTTTTCTGCTTGTCATTCACAAAAAATTGATCCTCCTTCTGACCAGTCCCGGTAGTGTTATATTCAGAAAATGTGTACATTCAACATCTAAAATAAATTGAACATCCGTTAGATCTTTACTATAACCTTTCTACAAATACCGAAGGGCATGACATTGCGTGACAATTGAAAATGTTTCGCCCTCATCACAGCGTCACAGCAATTCTGCTCCCCCTTCAGACTCTGTGTGTTTCACACACTGGTGCACCTGATCCTCAGACCTCTTTCTTTCATCCTCCTGGATCTGTTTTTTTTTCTCAGTGAGTAGCTCTCTGATGCTTCTAATGTAGATTAAGTTAGACTTTCTGATCATTTGGAGAGAAAGGAATAATTTTGAATCCTTCACAGTGCCTTGTACAAAACTGAACTAGGCATGGGGTAGGTGTGCCCTTAATAATTGTTGAATTTTGTCCATCCCATAAAAACTTTGTGGCTATTGTGATAAAGAAAGATTGATGCTGCCACAGCTCTCAGGTCTTGAAGTGGCTACAGCAAGGCTGGGAATGGCTGTGCTGTCAGAACTGGAGAAATGTAAAAAGCAAGGGCCTTCATTTCATGACCATCCCTGTGTTTCCAACCTAGCAATTGGTCAAGGCCTTGTGCCCACTGTGGGCAGTGGCAGGTGGGGACGTAGGAATGGGAGCCAGCCACCTTGCCCACCTCTCCTCCTTCTCTGCCAGTCTCCAGGGTAGACTCCTCCCAGTCAGCTGAGAGAACAGTGTTCACACAGTTGCTTTTTTCTGGGGAGAGGAACCTTCTGAGCTCATATCCCCCACAGTCTTACTTTACTACCCTTGTAATCCCTTACATGTGTATGGAATTCCCAGTATTCAAGCCAATTTCACATATATTGTTATGATTTGATACTCAAGGCAATCATGGAAAACAGACAGTACTGGGCTCTGAAACATCCCTTTTATAGATGAGAAGGGAAATAGAGGAAGTACAAAGTTTCCTCTGCCCCTCACTGGCCACAGAATGTCTTTTTGAGGCTCTCTCCATTATATAGTTGTCCCGCTAGTTTTATCTAGTGTATATCTTTAATAGTTTAATTGATGCTATGGTCCATTTGTTTTATACCCTTTAGAATTGTCAGCACTGAGGGCAAAATCCTATCCATTTAATCTCACGGAAGGGGATTCAGCACTGTATCCCACATGCATTATGGAAAATGCTTCTGTTGTGATGGTGTTGACAACTGCATACCTGTTGGAAGTGGGGTTTGGGGCACAGATGGTGACCAAAGGAATGAAGATAATTTGGAAAGAGTCTCTGCTTTGACATGTAACAAGTGGAAAGTGCACCTGGATTTTCAGGGCAAAGTGGAATGAAAGGGAAATGATTTCCAGGAAGGATGCTTCTTAAACCAACTCCACCCAGCCCATCTGGGTTAACTCTCAATGGAAGCCCTGCACTGTCTACCCGCGGCTTTGAGAACATCATCTGCTTAAGAGATGCAGGCCTGCCCTTTAGGAAGTTAACCAAACCTGTCACTGTTTGGGTT
>NW_017731445.1:3307509-3315417 GCF_001890085.2 Hipposideros armiger | reverse complement strand
TTTTTTTTTTTTAATTTAGCTTCAAAACAGATCCTAGCAATACAAATTGGGAAATTTTATAGCTAGATAGAGGGAAATAGTATAGCAGACAGGGATTTTCTCTCTGGCACTAATTTCAACTGCTTTTCAAATGCTACTTTTCTCTCCACAGATCAGAACCACATGTGTGAATAATTCTCAATAAGATGAATAACTGATATATAGCTAATGGTTACCTCCTGCAAGAGTAGGTAGATGGTTTATCTCAGAGGTAGCTAATCCTGGCTGATCATTACATTTCCTTGGACACTTAAGAAAAATACAGATACTTTGGGCCCCACCTCAGACATGCTGCTTCAGAATTTCTGAGAGCATGAGGCCTGGGCATCTGTATTTTTTTAAAAATCATCTCTGCTCATTCCTAGTAGATCTTCTTATATATTGCTGACAGGGTTGTAACTGGTGGACCCTTGTTTGAGAGGACAATTTGATTCTATCAAAATATAAAATACACTTCCCTTCGAACCAGCAATTCTACTGCATGCTTTGGATGTATTTGGACAAGTATGAAACATATATGCAACTCTGTGATAGCAAAAAACTGGAAACAACCTAAACACTTATGAAAATGAGTTGGTTAAAAGAGTGAAATATAGCTGCACAATGGAAGAGTACATAGTTGTTAAAAATAATGTTAGATCATTTGGGAATGATCTATGTTGGTATGGAAAGATATGCATATATATTTTAAGTGAAGAAAGTAAGTTGCAGAATAATTTGATTCCTTGGGTGGGTGTGTATGTGTATATATATACATATACATAATCACACATACAAATATACATATACACCCCCACATTTATGTAGTTAACTTCTGGAAGGATATACTGCTAACCATTTGGATTTACTTTGAGCATATTTCCTAAGCCTCTCAGCACTGATCAGGTGTGTCTAAGAATCAAACCAGTGTGTTAAGCTGCCAACATTGGACTGATTCTCAGGCCAAGCCAGTGATCCTTGGAGGCTCCCAGGAAGCCTTCTGTGAATGTCCATTGTTACCTAAAGAGAAGCCACTGCTCTGGTTATATTAAGGTAGCAACTGGATTGGTTTGAGGATCACCTTAAATGATGGGGACCCCTTCTTAGAGTTTCAAAAGTAGTATCTATACTTATTTCCAGCCAATTTCTTCTCTTTTTTTTTCATGGATGAATCAAATTCAGAAAAATGTTTTGAGAAGCAAAGGGGTGATCTTCTTCTCCTACTAGAAATAATATTTAAATGACTTTGATCATATAAATCTTATTTTATATGTTTTATTTTCTTTAAAGAGCTTCTTTTTACATTTTGTCAATATAAAGAGGAGCTTTATGATGACGAAATTCACTTGAAGCACATGCTTACTTTCAAGAAAGCAGGGAATTTGAGAAGGTTATTATTACTGATATTATGGAGGACATAAGATGATGGGGCACAAACATAGTTTCTAGTTGAAATGGAAGGACTACTGTTCCCTTGATCCTGCTACCAACCTTTGTCTTTCCTTCTCCATTTCCAGATGGTTGTACACTAAATGCAAGGAGTATGAAAAAGGAAAAGACATTTAAGCACTAGGTGGGCATTGTACTTCATAGAAATTGTTTTATCGCTTCTGAATAATCCTGCAGGGAAATATCCTTCTTTCACAAATGAGAAAGCATATTGAGAGGGATTTTGTGTTGCCCAAGGTCTTGTCCAGTTAGCAAATGTTGGAACTAGCATGGGGCCTCCATAGGCCCATATCTTTTCCACTGTCTCTACCAAGTAAACCCCAAACTAATAATTTTTGTAATAATAGTATCTTGGGTATTAAAACACCCCAGGAGTCACTTTTTCACGATTGGAAAATGCTGATAGTACCCTAAAATTCAACATTTTCTCAAATGAAATCCAAAATAATCCTTATTGTACAGGTCTTTCTTACATTATATGAAATGGTAGCAGGAAAATATTTTTGATATTTTTCCCCAATGCTTTTGGTCTCTTTGGCCCTTTTCCAATTCAGCCAAAAGGACTGGAAATATGGATTGCCTTAAGGAAGGAATATTATGGTAGAAGTAATAAAATCTGTATTAGTTTTCTAGGGCCGCCATAACAAAGTGCCACACGCTGAATGGCTTAAATAACAGAACTTTATTGTCTCACAGCTCTGGAGGCTGGAAGTACAAGATCAAAGTGTTGGCAGGATTGGTTTCCTCTGAAGGCTGTGAAAGAGGATCAGTTCCATGCGCCATGCCTGCCTTCTGGTGTTTGGCTGGAAATCTTTGATCTTCTTCGGTTTGTAGATGCATCATCTTCATGTGGCATTCTCCCTGTGTTTGTATCTCTGTGTCCAAATTTCCTCTTTTTACAAGGGTACCTGCATATTGAATTAGGGGTCAACCCCACTCCAGCCTGACTTCATCTTAACTAATTACATTTATACAATGCTATTTATAAATAAGGTCACATTCTGAGGCACTGGAGGTTAAGATTTTAGTATATGAATTTGCGGAGACACAATTCAACCCATACCACAATTCCTGACATGTTGTGGGTATTTGAGAGCTGAAAAGAACTGGGACTCATTTTTCCAGTAGATGACAAGACCTCTGAGTGGAAATGACCAGGTGATGGGACCGTCCAGAGAGCTCTCAATTTACAGGAGATGAGAGCAGCAGAATGGTCCTGTGAGGCTGAGCGGGGCTTAAAAGAGACATGGCCTTAGAGAGCTTGTGATGATTCCGGAAACCCCATGATGATGCTAGAGTGGCGGAATGTGTTTATGCCCTAAGAAGATCCCCTCAACTCTGAGCAAGATTCAAACTTACATCTTTTAGGGCAGAAATGAGCAAGAATGGAGCTGCCATCTGCACGGAAATGTGGAAGAAGGAAAGCAATTTCAGTTGTCTGACTGTGGAGAGGACTCCCTCCGTAAGAGGAGCTGTGTCTAGCGTGTGTACTTGGGTGAGCCAAGCTTGGCTTGCTCCTGGCCAGACAGCAGTGAAGCCCAGAACTGTTCATGCCATTAGCACTAACAGGGAGAAAACCTCAGGAGGGCAGGGCCAGCCAGACCAACCTGAGGCTCTGGGATGTGGTATTCTCAGACAACCCCAGAGGAAGGAAAAGTGGGGAGCGTCCCAGGGGGCTGTTTAGTGAAACAAATTGATTGGCTTATTAGCCAACAGTTCATTGCACATTGGGGAAAAACAAATATGAACTGTTTTCCTCTTCATTGCTATTTATAGGTTGAAGCTCTTTGATAATAAAATGCCAGGAGACATTGGAAGCCAGGTAGATCACCGAATTTTTCAAATAAAAACAGACTTTTCTAAACATTGGCAACGATTTCCTTTGTAAATAGGTTTAACCTTGGACCTGCTGTCATCTCACATTTTTACACAGGAAATTAATTTTCTCCATCCTCTTGGTGTTTGAGGGAAGAGGGAAAAAGTTGAAAAAGTCCCTGGGATTTCAAAAAGCTGCCATATAAACTTTAAAATTAAACAGATGTTATGTGAATCACATGTAAATTGGAGCCATGGGAGCCTCGGTCATAAATTGAATGGGATGTTCTGAACAGGAGAAGAAGTGGATTTTGGGGGCAATTATTGGGGGCCTCATGGATCAGAAATATCAAATGAAGATAGATCTTTGTGTTTCAGCAAGAGTTAGAGAATATTCCACACCATAAATCCTTTCCGGCAGATTTTAAACTTTCTGAGGGCAGAGGCCATGTCTTTCTCTACTTTCAATTCTCAGCACCTAGTAAGTATGTCGCAAAAGGCAGACACCCAAACCTTTTGCTGAATTCAGTCCTCTGGGAGTAAGCGTATAGTCACAGTAGGTAACTGTTAAGTGCCGAGATCCCTATATCTGACCTTAGTGTCATTCTTCACTGTTTTACTTTAAATTTTCCCCAAAGCAGAGACTGAGGTAAAGACTTACGTGCAGGTAGTATATTTTGGAGGTGATCCCAAGAAGCAGAGTGAAGGAGAGGTGATAACGAGATAGGAAAGGAGGAATAAAAAGCATTAGGGGGAATTATCAAGGCCTCTGCTATAGTCAATGATGGCGAGTTTATTTTGCTGGAATTCCTTTGAAAGATACAGAATGCCTCCCAGAATTTTCTACCCTGAAAAGAGAAGCTGGGAAATTTATCCACGGTCTCCAGTTCCCCATGTCAAGAGAAGGTTTCAAGGTAGAGCGAGGCATCTACACACAGTTGAAGTGGGATCATGAGCTCACCTAGGTGGGGGCTGGAATGAGAGGTGGGCCAAGAGGGTGAGACACGGGCCCCAAGAGCATCTTCTCCACTTACTATAATAATCTCCATTCCCTTCCTCCTTCTTTGAGGAAGATTCTCTGATTTGATCTATCGTGGATGGTGTTTGATTTTGAATACCTTTTAAATAGAAGCAGATTCACCCCTTATTTCATGTGATTAATTTTGCTATTTGTAGTAACACAGTGGGAGACTAAGACTGTCAGAGAGTCTACAAGCATATTCTGCTTCCACAATCCTTAGGTGCCTGCCACACCCTTTATGGAGAAAGGTTCCTGGAGGGTCTTTCCATCCCAAGCTGAACCCACGCAACCTCGTCCTCTCCCTTTCTCAGTGCTTCCTACAATGAGCATTAGCCCCGCCATTACCAATCTCATTTCTGCCTGTGTCTTTGCTGACTCAAGTTATTCACCAATCAGTTCACCTCAAAATCTATCTCTCCACTTTTATACCCCTTTCTAGCTCTTATGGGTTGAATTGTGTTGTTTCCCACCCTCAATTCTTATGTTGAAATATTAATGCCCAGGGCCTTAGAAAGTGACCTTATTTGTAATTAGGATTGTTGCACATGTAATTAGTTAAAATGAGGTTATTATACTGGAGTAGGGTGGGCCCTAATTTAATATGAAAGGGTCTTTACCAAAAGGGGAAATTGGGACCTAGAGACAGACTAATATAGAAGATGATGTGAAAAGGTAACAGGAGAAGATGGCAGTCTGCAAGTCAAGGAGAGAGGCTTGCAGAAGATCCTTGCTCATAGCCCTGGGGATGAAAAACAACCCTGCCAACACCTTGATTTTATACTTCTAGCTTCTGGAACTGTGAGACAATACATTTCTGTGCTTGGGCCGCAGTTAGTGGTACTTTATCATGGCAGCCCTGAATGAATACATTAGACATCCTGCACGTTGAGCTCCAAGCCTTCCTCTTCCATGAATTTGAGTGCATTATAACTCCTGGACAAGGAGTTAGAAACTCTAGGTCTATTTCTGGTACCTTCCACTAACAAATTACATAAACGTTGGCAAGTGTCTTAACTTCTTTGGATCTCTTTCTGCATAGTGCAAAATAAGGATAACAACCATCCTGCCCCATTGCCTCAGAGTGGGATTTGAGGATCAAATATAATCCTCACATGGGTGAGAAAGGGTTTGTAATTTAGAAAGCAGTACACAAATGCATGGAAGGAGTGTAAAGAGGAACGCGTTGAATCTTTTGTTTTCTTCTACCCCCACCCCCAAGCTGTTGTTGTTCTCAATCTAGTTGTGGAGGATACTGCTCACTGGTCCATGATGGTGTTAGGATCATTGCGCTCTTCCCGGCTGAGGCAGTCGCTCACCGGCCATTGGCTGCCTTCTCACGGCGGCTCATGATAGTTCTTGTTGGCTACCAGCCACTCATGCCAGCT
The DNA here is from genome assembly GCF_001890085.2 of Hipposideros armiger. Taxonomy (NCBI): domain Eukaryota; kingdom Metazoa; phylum Chordata; class Mammalia; order Chiroptera; family Hipposideridae; genus Hipposideros; species Hipposideros armiger. The sequence continues at coordinate 3,309,729 of NW_017731445.1, read as the reverse complement.
GCCAGCCACTCACGGCGGCTAACGGTAGCCCACAGCAGCCCATGGCAGCTTCACGGCAGCATACAGCAGCTCACACCATCCACCGGCCACTCATGGCAGCCCAGCTCCAGGTCGAGCCATTGTTCACAATCTTAGCTGTAAGGGGTGCAGCTTACTGGTGCAGCTTACTGGCCCATGTGGGAACCGAGCTGGCAGCCCTGTTGTTCAAAGTTCGATCTCTTACCAGCTGAGCTATCCAGCCACCACAGGAATGTGTTGAATCTTGACCTGGGGGTCAGAGTGACCTTGAAACAGTTGTTTATTTCCTTTGAGCTTCAGTCCTGACTTCTGCAAATTGAGATGATTTTTAAGGCCCCTCCCAGCTCTGAAGCTCTAGGATTATATGATATTATTATTGATCATTATTGATTCAACAAAAATCGATTGTCTATTCCATGCCAGGCTCTGCACAAGGCACAGGGGATTCAACCATGAGTAACTTCAGTTCTGGTTTTCCAGGAGCTTTGTTCTTCCAAAATTTTCCTTTTCAGTAACTCCCACAATGGCCATCTCCACTATTTGATGACATATTTTTCTTTTCCTTAGAGGAACAAAAGTTTGGAGGAACACAAATGTGGGAACAGGAAAGGATGGTTTTAGAAAGTGATTATTTCCAAAGCCATGCTGTTTTGTCAACAGTTAAGGAAGCAGTTGGCTATGGCTTCCCTTGTATAAGCCAACAGTGACAATTTTATTAAAATTTCATCTTCCCAAATGTCCTCGCTCAGCTTGGCTTCATTGTGTTGGTGTACCTCTGGGTTTATTAACAACATGCAGCTGTGTAAGGTGTGGGACAGCATATTCTTCCCTTGAATTATTTCTGACAATGAGTATTTGCATTGTAAGTTGTGTCACCATCTCTTTAGTTTTTATTTCATTTTTGTTGTATTTTGCATCATGGATATTCCATTTACAACAGAGCTAAGCTGTCTGCCTTGATCTCATCTAGGCAAACCTCTCTGCATGTCTGTATCCGTGTCCAGGTCTTAGTGGCTGGACACTGGTCTCAGTCGAGAAACTGAACTTGAAGTATTTCACTTATTCAGTAAAAACATTTTTTAGAGTGTCTCTACGGGGCTCTCTGAGAATAGCTGGGAATACAGTAGTGACACGTCAGTGAAGGTTATTATTTAAGTATGTAAAGAAACAAGGTAAGTGTAGATGATAAGCACCAGGGCAATATACTAAGAGAGTGACAAAAGTGGGTGGGGAACATTGGATTCTGTGGCGTGAACAAAGAAGTCCTCTTTGAGAGGTGATATTTGAGCAGACAGTTGAGTGAAAGAAGACTGAGACATGGAGTGCTTTGGTGGAGCATGAAATGTTTCCTATGCAGAAGAAACAGAAAATAAGAAGAACTCAAGGAGAGGAAACAGGTAGCATGTTGAGGGAATCAGAAGAGGGCATGGATAGATTATAAAACAACTGGAATGCTGGTATTATTCCTGAGGCACTCCCTTCCCTGCCTCCCATTTCTCTGCTTCCATTTTGTTTGAATGACTTATTTGGACCAAGTCCTCACTCTACCTGTCTTTTTCATAGATCTTCTCATTGTCTGCAAACCTTGTTCCCCTGAGCATTGTATTTATTAAGTCCAAACCACAGGGGAAGTATTCTTGGAGATATTTTGATTTATTTAAGTAAATGGGAGAATGTGGGATGGAGTAGAAGAAGGGATCTAATATGTATCTCTGGCAGAAGTCATTGAGTTATAAGATAGATGAACCTATTTGAATTAGCATGAGAAAAGGGGATTGCTTATCAGGATGTAGGGGATACTTGTGGAACCCAATGACAGGAGGTATAGCTGGGTTTCATTGTCTCAGGAAGCTCCTGTTTTTGTTGCTCTTTCTCTGGAGTGCTTGTTCTCTCATGTCTACTTTTCTGCATGTCTGCTTCAGTCTGCAGCCTCTTCCTCTGTAAGGCTCTTAGTTGATCCTCTGCTATAACTTTGTATTGTACTTGACTAAAGGATGGCCTTGTAGCATGCAGACAAATTGACCATGCCTGTCTAACCCAGTCTGTTAACTACAGACTTTAGTCTCAACTATAAATTTCTAGAACAATGACTCTACTTGGCCCATTAGAGGTTAGGCATCCATCTTTGGTCAGCTGAAATATAGCTGTTGTAGGGGGTATTCTCTTGGTTCGTAGGAGTATCTCTTTGGTGCAGCAACTTTT
>NW_017731445.1:3236081-3306384 GCF_001890085.2 Hipposideros armiger | reverse complement strand
TCCCAAGCCAGCTCTTAACCAATGCGCCACTTGGCCGGCCCAATGCTATTGAGTTTTTAATGTTAATTAATAAGGCTGTTAGTTTTATCCTTGCCAGTATATTAAAAATATTGATTCTTTTCTGGAATGTCCATCTTCTCATTTAATGTGGGCAGAGATGGTGGAATATTTTAATATGAAACTAATAAATCCATAAGATAGAATTATAAGGTTATAATAGAGTGAAAATTAACTGCAAAGAGAGTATGTAAATTTGATACTGAAAAATTTTGTTTAAAAGCGAAATATCCAGTGATGTATATAGATGCTTAATCTCCAGGGATGGCGTATAATTCATTTTGTGATTTATTTTGTGGCTAGAGAAATTGTTTGCTTTACACAGAATGTTTGAATTTCATCAGTCTTAAATTCATTCTAAAATGCCAGCTACAGTACACCCTTTTATTTATCCAGGTAGTTCAGGGACAAATTTCCTTAAGGGAAAAAAAATCCTTTTCTCAACTAAACTTTTAACTTTGGTAATGGAAATGTAAAGAGAAGCACATTTCATTAAAGTTTAAATATTTTTCCCTACCACACATAGTTGACATAGACATATAACACAAATGATATATGCAACTGTACACACACACACACACACACACACACACACACACACACATACACATACATCTACACCCCTATGCTAACATGCCTCACATGTGGGTAGTAGTTTATGGCTTGTTTTATTTTGCACTTTGGAGTTTCTAACAGACTTGCACTAACCTGTGTGTTTTGTTTTGTTATTCTGAGTTTGGATGTTATAGAATTATCTGAAAGTTGAAAAAAAAATCACTGGACCAGAGTCAATGATTCTGGTTTCATCTCTGCCACTACTTGCCCTGTGACCCTAGATATTACCTCATCTCTTTAGACCTTGATTTCCTTAACTATGTAATTAAATTGGGCTAAAAGAATGAGCTTTGGAGTCAGATGGACCTGAGTGATTTTGGGCAAGTTCTTTAGCCTCATTTCCTTAATTTATAACATAGAGATGATACCTTTCCCTCTCAAGGGCAAGGTGAGCATTTATGAGGTATATCTCAAGTCCTAGTTCATAATGAATACTTAATTATTTGATTCCGTTTCCCTGTCCTCTGGATATTGAAAGTTGGCCTCTTTCTCCCCAAAGGAGTGGCAAATATCCAGATAAGGAATCCAGTCTTCTGTTATCTTGTTGTAGGTCTGACTGTTGTAGTTTTTACTAGGCAGAACTGAACTTTTGTTCTGTTCTCTTGGATCAAAGAATATATGCATAGGAAAGGGAGCATGTTGGAGACATCAGATATCACACATTACACACACTGGGAGCACCCATACCAGGGGAGCACCTAGTCCTGTGCAAAAGCAGGGATGTGTGGCATGTGTGTGCATGTGTGCGTGCACGCGCACACGCACACACACACACAGAGTTTGAACTCGGTGTCTGTGAAATTGAGTCAGCTATTGCATGTACCTTTCTGATTCTCTTGCTCACTCTTGTATAATATCATAGGGAAAAGAAGGAGGGAAGAAGGTATTTGCTACTCAATGATGCTCTGACAGTATCAGAGATAATCTATAAGGAAATCCTCCAAGAAAAGTTATCATGAAGTGTCTTTACAATCCGTGACTATTATATAATCTCTTTATAGGGTGTTGGTTTCTCTTTGGAATTTGTAGAAGATCAAAAACACCACTGTCCTACTTCAGCAGAACTTTTGTTAGTGAAATGAGAACTGTCCCAAGTGATGTATGAGCTGACCAAGGTGAGAGTTTCCTGTGTCAGTCCTTGGCCTTGTTACATTCCAGAAAGGGAGAGATTGCAGATGGCCCACTTGCTGTCCTTGCTATCATCATATGGATCGAGAACTAGCCTAGGGGCAGAAAACCTCATTTTTTTGTTCCACCTTTGGTACTAACCAGCTTGTAACTTTCACCTATAATTTTCCAGTCCTCAGTTTCCACAGTTTTAGGTTTTTTGTTTGTTTGTTTGTTTGTTTGTTTTTGTAGCTGGGCCATCCTGCCATCTGTTGGCAGCTCAGCCACAGCTCAGCTTGGACCGGGAATTGAACCAGCGACCCTGTTGCTCAGAGTTCACACTCTTGAGCAAGCTCTTCCCAACTGAGCCACTTGGCCGGACCTCCACAGTTTTAAATTAGGGAATTGGACATCATTGATCTCTAAGATCTTGAGTTCTAGCATTATATGATTTGAATATAGGATTTTTCTGAAGTATGTTCTAATGCATATGTCTCAAAATAAACTAGTTTTCATGTCACCTTACTCCATATTTTTGCCTTCGTCTAGGCAGTATCTAGACTAGAAAATAATTTGCTCAATATTTTTATTTCAGTCATGTTTAAACTCATCCTCTTTCTCAGCAGTAATATTCATGAGCTTACAGATTTGATAATACACACACACACACACACACACACACACACACACACACACCAAATCTCTAGCTATTAACTTGTGTGTGTGTGTTCATCCATGTAATAACACATTTTGGGAAATGCTGCTATAGTATTTTTTTGAGAGGGATTAGTATACTACTATTCAAAAATCTAATTTTTCTATCTTGAATATCTTACCTAGTGAGGATCATAAATTGATATGCTAATATTTATGCTGGTTCATAAGCTGTTTCCTATTAGCTAAGGAAAGGAAAAAAAACTATGTATCATTGTTTTTGTTGTAAAAAGCTTTGAAAAATGGCAACCTTGCTCTTCCCAGTAACACCTGTTGATCTACACTTGGGATTCTGTGTAATACAGATGTAATATAGATTATAAGATCAGAAGAGCAGAGAAAGGGGCAGAGGAGGGTTAGAAAAATAATTCAGATCAAGTTATGGGTAAAAGAACTTTCCTTTTTTTACCAAGAAAGTACTGGATACTATAACACTGCATTATGTATGTGTCCTTTTATCTCTTCAATATTTTGGCAATGGAGCTGAATTGCACACATATATTCTTTAAGCCCCCCTTTTAGGTGTTTAAAATATCTAATGTGCTTACATTTAATTAACTAATCTGAGTAGATGAATTCCTTGCATGTCTTGGTTTTGAAAGCGTTGCACAAGAATTGGAATTCATGAAACATACAGCAACTTAAACCTAACCTTTATTTTAAAATCACCTGATATCAATTAGCATTCCTCCAGTTTGGGGCTGATTTATGATGCCCTTGTAAGGCCCTGAAAATATGAAAGCAGAGAAGCAGTATTTCAAAATGCGGCATAAAATCAACAATAAAATGTATATTTATAACCTGAAAAGTATGATTTCATCTTGGAGAATTACCAACCCAATAGCAGTAATAAGCATGATTTTCATTGTACCATATTGTACTTATTAAGCACTTCAGGGGACTTGTGAATAAATCAAGTTGTGGGATCAGTTTTGGATATGTGAATATATTTTTAAATATTGTAAAAATGTGGAAAAGTATCACAACTGGTTATCATTTGTTCGTGTTTTCCAAAAGGGTTTTAATAAAAAACTCATTCTTACATCCTCCTATAAGCTGGACTAAAGCTGGAATGGCCTGTAAAGTGACATACTTTTAATAAATGCAGATTTAATATGGTCATGAGATAAGATTAGACTCTTCAAAAACCCCATTCCAATACCACAGATTCTGATTTATGCTCATAAAAGTCAGGGAGAGCTAGGTGGTTTGGAGGATGCAGTGTTATCAGAGAATTTAGGGTGATGTATATGCCTGCTTTTGATTTAAAAGTTTAATAAAAAAATTCAGCATGGGAAGTTAAGGCACTGAATTGAAATGCCTCAGCCTTCTCCGTTTGCATTATTTTCACTTCCACAAGTCAAGTCAATTCAATTCAACCAACATTTATTGACAATGTGCAATGTATCAAGCATTGTGATAGGGAGTGGGAGTTACAGGGTCAAAAGATAGTAGTTTGGGAGAGCGCTCCCTGGCATAGGGATCATGTCTGAGAGGTGAAGTTCCAGGTTGACCCCAGAGCATGACCTTCCCAGATTTGGTTAGTATTCTGAATTTAGATCAATGATCACGGAATCCATTGGGACAGGGATGTATGGGTTGGCCTGTGTCTCTAGAGGTCAGTATCCCCGATGAGTCATTTTAGTGTTGCGCTAGGTTACATTTCTAGTAGCAGCTGGGTTAACCTGCAGAGCCTGGCTTAAGTAGCCTCAGATGGATGAGAAGTTTCCAGTTCTCTGCAGGGAGAGGATTGGTGACAGGGGCATCTCCAAGGAGCTTTATGATCAAAACAAACAAGATTTTTTTAAAACCCATTTTATTGACATTCTTTTTTACAGGGCTATTAGATCATAGCAAAACAAATAAACCACTTTTGTTTCTAATGTATACATGGCACGGTGTGAAGCTCTCCTCAGGTTTTCCAAAGGAAGTGATAGATGTGAATGAGCCCTAAAAAAGGACAGGTGAGTCCTCAAGTGTGCTGCTGAAGAAGATGATGATATTGAATGTCACCAATAGGATGGGCTCTCCTCCAAACTTCTGAGTTGCTTGCCACTGCTTTGTCCCTAGTTCAATGAAGGGAAAGCCATAGGCACTGATTATCAGAATGGGATATTATAAATTAGGGTCTGCTCAGGCTAATCCTGCCCTTCATCACCCCATTGTGGGAGCTTCAGAGGCTCTGCTTATAAGCCCTTGGACTCTTGGCTTCAAAATAGCTGATCCACAGTCTCTGCAAGCCACATGTACATCACTTAATGATGCAGTCATGGAAGTAGCTTTTATCCCATTCTTTTGCTTTCTCTGTCTTTTTTAATTAAAATTTATTGGGGTGACAATTGTTAGTAAAGTTACATAGGTTTCAAGTGTACAATTCTGTAAACATCATCTATGCACCAATCTGCATGTATCACAGTGTGTGTTCAACTCCCAGAGTCAGTTCTCCTTTCATTAGCATATATTTTATTCTATGTACCCTCATCTACCAACCCCCTGCCCCGCCTTACCTTCTGGTGACCACTAAACAATTGCCTATGTCTATGAGTTTTTGTTTGTTTGTCTTGTTCCTTTGTTGCTTTCATTTTTATATCCCACATATCAGTGAAATCATATGGTTCTCAACTTTTTCTTCCTGACTTATTTTGATTAGCACAATAATCTCAAGATCCATCCATGTTGTTGCAAATGGCACTATTTCATCTTTTCTTATGTCAGAATAGTACTCCATTGTGTATATATACCACATTTTCTTTATCCAATCATCTATTGAAGGACACTTTGGTTGTTTCCATGTCTTGGCCACCATAAATAAAGCTGCAATGAACATTGGAACACATATATCTTTATGGATAAATGTTTTCAGATTTTGTGGATATATACCCAGGAGAGGGATTGCTAGGTCATATGGTAATTGTATTCTTAATTTTTTGAGGAACCTCCACACTGTCTTCCATAGTGGCTGCACCAATCTGCATTCCCAACACTTTTGTCTCTTTATAAAGAGTGAGAAATTCTGGGTGGTGATGGGGAGTAAAGGAAACCAAGTGTAAGGTTGTTAGGTTACTTAAAGTGTTTTCTGTTTATTTTCTAATGGGTTGCATTTTCAGTTCCAAATTTGCTTGGACACCAAATTCTGGTTCTGACTAAGCAATGGAATGTTGTATTAGTTTTAAAAATAAATATAAAATCTGATGAGTTCCTTCTCACATTTAACCATTTTCCTTTGGTACCATATACCATGGAATTATCTTGCCAGAGAGATGCAGACCACAGACAGGAGCCAAATGTTAACTGCACAGGTTGATAAAGGCAACCAATGGCACAGATAGTTTCAATAAACAAAGGCTGAACACATAATTTGCATTTGTGGATGATGATGATGATGATGATGATGATGATGATGATGATGGCTACCATTTATTAAGTACTATGTAGAGAAATTTTGTGCTATGTATTTTACATACCATTCTCTTATCTAATTTGAGCCTCACAGCATTCTTGTGAACTAGCTATCGTTGCACCAGTATACTTGAAAGATAAGAAAACTGAAGCTTAGAGAAGTTACAGAGTTGATGCTGGGATCGAAATCTAGCCATTTTTCATTCCATAGCCCATCCATTTATATTACACCCTATTGCTTACTTTGGAATGATGTGTCAAGTTTTTCTGATGTAATTTGTATGAGACTGGAGGTGCTCTTCTCAGCAAAACCCTTTGACAGATCATTTGGACCTTGGAAAGATAGACTCTAAAGGAGTGTTTTTCAAACTGTGGGTATTACGAACTGAATGTTTGCATAGTTGCCCCTCCCACCCCCAATTCATATTTTAAAAACCTAACTCCAAAGTGATGGTATTTGGAGGTGGGGTGTTTGGGAGATAATTAGATTTAAATGGGGTTATAAGATTTCCCCCCCCACACCCCCCGCCCTGGGATGGTATTACTGTCCTTAAAAGAAAAGGAAGAGAGACCAGAGCTCTCACCAGGGTAATGAACTGGAAGGCATTTTAATCTTGGACTCCCCAGCTCAGAACTGTGAGAAATAAATTCCTGTTGTTTAAGCCACCCAGCCTATGGTCTTTTGTTATGGCAGCCCAAGCCGACTACAACAGTGGGTTATAACTGATTAATGAGTCATGAAATCAATTATTAATGGATTGTGACCAATATTATGTTTTCAAAAAAGGAAATAGAATAGAAAATATTAGAGTGCATAGCAGTAAGGGTAACTATTGTTTCATGAAACTTTTGATACACACACACACACACACATGCGCGTGCACACACATGCGCACATGCGCACACACATGCACTCACATATACATGATTTTGGGTATATGTTTGTATTTATATCATATGTGTGTGAGTGCGTGCATGTGTACATGTGTGTGTTCACAATATAAAATATTTTTTTTATTATGGATTTTAGTCAAAAAGTTTGAAAACCACGGCCTTAGGATATGGATAGGGTGGGCAAGTAGTAAGATTAAGAGATATCTAACTTATCCTGTGTAAGGAACAAAGAAGGATTTGGGGGTATTTGTGGGAGTCAAGCTAGGGAGAAGCAAGTAAAAGAAGAGCAAGGGGTTTCTAGCAGCATGGCAAGGGACTGGCCCCTGAGTGGAAAAAAAATGAGTACAGTTTCTCCAGGTGAAGAAATGGTTCAGGGACTTTTAATAATAGGTCTATCTCTTACTTTTAAATTGCTTTCTATGAAGTTTTGCACTACACCTTATCTTTTCCCCCACCCTCCTCTCTCTTCTGCTAGAAATCTTCAGTAGAGTCTACTAAGTATACAGCCTAGATCCATTGGAGAGATGGGGTATAAAGAAACGAGGGAGGTATCCAGAGAGAAAGAACTGAGCGGAAGCAGAGATTGGGAGCTTGAGGTGACTGGGGTCATTGGGAGGAAAGCTGGCTTTCCTACTGTGTCCTTGGAAATGAAGGTTGAAGTCAGCTTTACTTACATCCAAAAGGATGCTGTGCTCTAGTAAGCTGGTGACTTGAAGACAGTCAAGAGGCTGATGTTGAAACCCATGCGTTTCCCCTACCCACTCATGCTCTTCCCTTGTTTCCTGCCATGCAATGGATATCACAAAAGACTAACAGAATCATGGAAGAATGTTAGATTTGAAAGACAGACATAATGACTCACACTAAATCTCAGACACTTTGAAAGCAAAGTGTGTGTATATGTGTATATCTACTTTTGCATTATTTTTTTTTGCACAGGGCCAGGTGATTTCATGGTACCAAGGCTTAGAGTGTATGTGATATGTGGTATGTGATGTTTCCAATGCAGTCCTTTTCTAGGGAGATTTCATTTTCATTGGGTGGCAGCTTGAAATACTGAACAGCACGTTGGTCTGGACTCCAGAGGTGTGGATTCTTGTCTGCTTTTGCCCTGTTTCCACTGTGAGTTTTTGAGCAATCTATTACTTTGGCTCTCTTGTTGTGAAAGGGAGAGGGAGGATTTCATTTTTCTCTGCTCTCCCACAGCGCTAGTGGTGTTTGATATGAGTCCTTGGAGGCTACATTGAGACACTTAAGCAGTTTCTAGATGACCTGGGAGAAGAAGGATCCCTCCCCTGGGCCCGTTTCAACTCCCTCCACACCACCCTCCATAGCTTCACCAAGAGCAGCACTACATTTCTGTCTGTTTTATGTATTGAGATTCCTGTTAGAAAAAGACACAAGAAAAAGTGCGAAAAACTACTGTACTAGACAATCCACAAGGGAGGCTGTTCGCTTTTCAATGACTAAGACGGGGCTGAAACATGAAACCAATAGGAAACTAAGCAACTGAAAAATATTTTCCATAGAAAAGTTTCAAAACTACACAAGGATATTAAAAAAAAAGAACTGACAGTCCCTTTAATGGCAGGTGAACAGAAATATCATTAGTGTCTAATATTCTAAATATTTGTTTGACACATAATGAGCTAGCTTTACCTATTCTAAAATATTTAGTGGGCTATATCAATGAATTGTCTTTCTACAATTAGGAGATAGCATAAGTCAATGAATGTAATGGAAAAACTTACTTAATGCTGGGACTCATCTAGTTCAGATTGAACACACAGATTTGGCCGAGGTCTCCCATAGATGGAAACTTATCTGGCTCACTTCTGATGGGGGTAAATCTTCTCACTCTGAAAGCCTGAGACCAGCCAGTTCTACTCCAAACCCATGTTGGTGTTGACCAGATTGGAGCTGACTTGAGGAGCAGACAGGAAATGGTCAGCAAGTAAGTCACAAATACCAACCACAGGTAACATTTATTGAATATTTATTATATATCAAAATCTGGCCCATATGTTTTTCTTATAACCCTTACCACAACTCTGTAAAGGAAGTGGTACAGATAAAAATAAACAGCCAAGTCTTAATGAGGTTAAATCATTTTCCCAAAGTCCCTAAAGTTGGGGAGTGGTCGCCCATTAATGGCTCCAGTTTCTGTTCTTCCTTAATTATTCTGTGTGTCTGCTCAAGGTGACATCTTGAGCCTTATTCATTCTAAGCATGTTGAGCCACATTTTAATATATAATCTTTAATCTCAATTTATAGCTATTTGTTTATTCAATCAAAAATAGTCATAGAGCATGTACTGTATGAAAGTCATTATTTATGGAATTTAGAAAAAAAGATAATTTAAATATGCTTCTTTATCTATAGAAGCTTAATGTAGAACAGATAAGCTATGTACATAAAAAAATTACAAAACAAGAAAGCACTCACAAGTGTCCTATGAGGAGATATAGGTGTTATAGGATTCAGAGGAGGAAGATAAAACTTTCTCTACCATTAGAGAAGTCTTGTGTAGGAGGTGGTTTTCCAGTTTACCCTTGAAGGGGGATATAATTGGTACATGTAAATTTGTGGTAAGAAAGGAATTCTGGGAGAAAGAAACAACATGAATATAGGTATGTGTTAAACGAATAGTGGGGAGTGGACAGGGAATAAAGCTGTTTGGCTGGAAAGTAGGGTATATGAAAGGGAGCCATAGAAAATTAAGTTGGGAATATATATTGGATCAAGTTAGAACATGGGGGTGGGGGACTTGACTTAAGCTAAGGAATGTGGGTTTTATTCTTTGGGAATGGATGGAAGCGATAAAAAATTCTTGAGAAAGAATATGACATAACAAGACAGTGCCTCAGAAAGATTAACCAGGTCATAGTGCATATGATGGATGTGCAGAGACTGGAAAGAGAGTAAACAATTTAGGAGGCTTTTGAGATAATCCAGGTCAGGGGCATTGAGTATCTTGAATGGGGGAGGGAGTGGGAAAAGAGAGGAGGAAAATATTATAAACATGAATTAGTAAGCAGAGGCCAATAACTGGGGAGATGGGCTGTGCCTTTGACTGAATAGAGAATATGCAAGAAGGAGCAGATTTTGAGGGTAAGAGGATGAGTTAGTTTGGCACATGCTGAGTTGACCCATAGGAGGGACTACAAAGCAGGGGGACATGGAAACATAAAGTTTGGTACAGTGTAAATTTGAGTAAAAGGGCTAACACACAGTTGTGATAGGCAATGCAACAGTACCCAAATTGGTGCTAAATGGAATGTTTTATCTTGGTGATGGTGGCAGGATTTCCCCCATGCTGCTGTTGAATACCCTGAAAGAGAAATGAGGCATTGCACACCAGCCTATGGGGTGTACCAGACTTTGGTATTTTAAGGCTGCATTAATACAAAGGATTTGGTTTTGGTTGAATGACTATTAGTATTTTAAAACATGGTTATTTTTGTCAAACATCTGTTTTGTTTTAGAGGAAAATATTTCCCACTGAAATGACTGATGGTTTTAACATCCTTGGGACACAGTCATCTTTGTCAGGAGAAGGGAGAGGCATCAGCCTACTGGCTTTGAAAAGTGCCTCACAGTTTGGCATGAGGGAAGTTTGACTGGTCTGCTCCATGATACCACCCCAAGAGTAGAAATATAAGTGGTATCTTGTGATAGGATTAGGTCTGAGGATAATGTGTCTTTTATTTGGATATTTTTTTTATAGTGGAATAACTTTTATCGCTCCTAAGTGAAGTTTAACTTTGTGGCCTAATTTATAAGCATGAAACCACATGATACTAAACAAATATTTATTTTACTGACTTTGCCCTTTCTGTGGCTTTTCTGGACCAGGTTGACTCACAGTATTCAGTTCTTCTCCCTTATTGGTTTCTGGTGCTAATGGTCTTGCTTGTGCTAGAGATTGGGCTGATGTTCTCTGCCAGAGCACTGACTGGTCTCCATATCAATGTATGAGATCAGATGTGTTGTACAGCTGGGATCCTGAGGTGTAGTTCTTGTTCCTTGACCAGTGGCATGCAAAATGGAAAGGACCAGGCCCTGGGACTGGACCTAGCTGTCTTAGCTACACCAGTAACATTTGAGGTGACTTGTTCTAGGAATCCTACAGAAACAGTTTTGTGATTTGCTTTTAGCAGCAGACTAAGTTACTTTCTCCTTTGTGTCCTTCCTGGTCTCATAGTTCTCAGATCTTATTGTAGGAAACACCCAACAACTAAGCTGCTGAAAGTAAAATCTTAATAGGTTTCTCTGCCATTAAATGCATTCCCTAGAAAAGCTCTTATAATAAATCAATCTTCTTATGATTGATGGATCAATTGACACACCATAAAATCTTATCTTATTATCTGGAGGAAAGTGTCATGAAAGTAAGGGACCCCATTTCCATGAAAAGAGAAAATCCTGAACCATATGGGACATCTCTGAATATTCTGTGGCCAATTATTTATTATTTAAGCTCTTAGAAAATTTAAATGTATTAATTGAGCATCAATTGTGAGACAAAGCAATAGAGTGAATGTGTTTTTTGCATGCGTTATGTTGGTTAAGCCTTATTTCTTGAGTTTGGTTTGTCTAACTATCAAAAGCTATTTATGGCCCAAGAGATTTAGCACTCAGGAACCTACAGAGTTTTAGGAATATGTGATCAAATATGATCCTTGTGAGACCTGGAAGGTTTGAACCTGTAGAATGCCTATGACAAAATGTGAATCTTGTTTATGTTGTCTGTCCTATTTTTGTTCCCATTTTTCAGATGAGAAAACAGAGGATCAATAGGTCATATAGCTAAATAGGAATGGAATGAGGTATTTTTATTTTCAGAGGACATACTTTATGTCTGCAGAAAAACAGTCACATATGTCAACTATAATTTAATATATATATATATATATATATATATATAGTCAGGATGTGGAGTACAGCATAGGGAATAGAGTCAATGGGATTGTAACAGCTGTATATGATGTCAGAGGGGTAACAGGTTGGGGGAGAGGGGTAATCACTTTGTGAGGGATATAAATGTCTAATGATTACATTGTTTTGTATACCTGAAACTAAAAAAAAAAAAACAAAAAAACCACACAATAAAATGATAAAGGTTTACCCTAAAAAAAAAATATTAGAACTTATGTTTTTTTCATATATCCATTTAATTTGTTAGATTCTCAAGGCTGTAATTTATCCTTATCTATCCCTAATCTCTATTGTATAGCCCTCCATGGCAATGAAAGATGAGGGTTTGCTTGGTTTAGTTACTTCATAGATTTGAAGACCACTGTGAAGTCATGCACTAGACTTTTCTTTTTCAACCTAAAAAATATGATTTGAAAATTTGGGGCTCAGAATCTTTAGAAAATTTTATTCTGGAATCCTCCAGAACCAGTCCAGTGGGTCTGATCTCAAGTTATGGTCCCATGCAGGTTGTGTGGCATAACTCCAGGTTGTCATCTATGTAAATATCCCTCAATGCAGATGATACCCCTGTAGTTGTGTGATGTCAGGGTCCTGGTCCCATGTGGCCCTATTCTGTTCAACTACCTCCCTGATGTCAAAGTTGCCATATGCTCTACCCTCCCTCAGTAAGCACACATTGGCTCATTAAAGTATGAGCTCTGAGTGTGGATGGACCTGAGTCTGATTGGTTCCTGAGGCATGAATTATAGAGCTCTTTGGATTTTATGGTGGAGAACTCAGGGGCTGTTCAAATGTGGGATCAGCTTTGGAATCACAAATATGTTGTGTTTTCCCTATTGGGTCTACAGAATCTGTTCCTTGGTGGGCACATGTGTTTGCACCATTTGGTGACCATTTCTTTCCACATCTCAGAAATGCAGAATTTAAGAGGAGGTTGTAATGTACTTCTATGACATCAGATGTTTCCATTATTGACTTATATTTATGGAAAAGGGGGCAGGGCAACAATTTTCAAGGGCATGTTTTGCATTTTAGTCCTATTACAATAAACAGATGCTTATAGGGACATTGCGCTACTTTTCAACTTAACTTACTCCCACAGTCATTTTTGCATTACCTACTGTGTGCAAAGAACACACTCAGGTTCCTGCCCTCTAGGAATTTAAGATCTGCTTGTTTACCAATGGGTAATATTTTTTCCAAAGATTTACTGGAATTCTATTTATTAATATTAATAACACATATGTTACTTAAAACTTTAGTGTATCTATAAGGTTAGACAATGGAACAATATAACTAACCTGTTAAATGGGAAAACTCAAAATTTCCTAAAACTATAGATTATATTTTTGTTTGAAGTTTACATCTATCTGCTGGTTTTATCATTCCCCGTTTCTTGGGCTGGGGACTTCTTACATGGCTCTCTCTTCTTGTGGGTCTAGGACTTTGGGACTTTTCCTTTTCCTCTTACTAATTAAGAGCTAGTCTAAAACACATCTTTTTTACAACCTCCAGAATTCTATTAACTGCATCTCCTAACTGATCAAACAGATCCTTATACATTCCAAGTGTGGCAGGGTATTTGCAGAATAACTACTATGTGAAGCCATATGGCAGGATCAGTCTCCTGAGGTAGCATATTTGGATTGTCACATATTTTCTAGGATGGGTCCAATGACAATTTCATGCATTTTTTTTGGGGGGGGGTGGAATTAGTCCATTTAATAGGTAACTAAATATGATTTTATTTTAAAATCTTTTAAGTCTTTTCACAAATCAAATTATATTCTTATCAAACTAGAAATTCTGAACTTAGGTTTAGAAAAATATGCAGGGACCTAGTGTAAATGCATGTTGACAGTTTTCAGTACTTCTCAGCATAATTGACAATTACCTTGACCAGCAATTAAATTATGATAGCAGTTTCCAATTTTAAAAGTTTACATGGCCAAGTATACCAAAAGGAAAGTAGGGAAGTCCCAACCATGGGTTTGCTTTCTGTTAAAAGGAATGTTTTTATGGATCTTGTTAAAGGTCATGTTTACAAAAGAATTGGGTGCGAGAAGGTCCAAGATGGTGGAGTAGATAAACACTATGCCTGCTGCCTCCCAGGATCACATAAAATTACAACTAAATTATAGAACAATCAACCTCAGGCATCATCTGAAGACTAGCTAAACAGAATCCCTATAACTAAGCATATAAAGAAGAGGCCATATCAAGATTAGTAGAAGGGGCAGAGATGTGAAATGGCTGACTCCAAACCCACAGGTAGTGGTTGAGCACTGGGAGGGGCACCTCAGTGATGGAGGTTCCCCTCTGAAGAGGGAGGAGCCCCAGCCCCACACTGGACCCCTGAGACCAGGGCTTCTGTGCCAGGAAGAGGAATACCCACATCTGGCAATGAAAATCAGTGAGGATTCTATCTGTTTGTCTGGTGGGCTGGAAGGCGGCTGTATACCCAGACATCCACTTAAAGGGCCCACACACAGACTCACATACCCAAAGGCCCTCACCCTGAGCTCCAGTGGAAGGACAGTGACTCAAGAGGCACCAGAGACATACAGGGAAAGAGTGAGTTGTGTGGCTGCAGAGAAAGGGCGAGAGAGACAGCTGCCATTATCCCTACTTCTATTATCCCTGTGTGGAGCCTGCCTCACATGCAACCTACAGGAGGACACCATCGTTCCTATGTTGAACCCACTCTCATAGGGCCAAATTTGAGATCGCATCAGTCTGGTAAAATCCATGTGAGTCCACACCATGTTGGTGAGTCCCTTGGACTCCACCCAGCTAGTGTGGCATCGCCAGTGACACCCTCAGATCCTGGATGTCCAGCCTGCCCTGCAAGCTACAGGAGGCTTGTACAATAGCAGACAGCCCACAACAGCCTGGGATGCTTGCGGTGACAGGTGGTCAGCCTCAGCTGGTGCTGCAGCCTTTCTGAGGCAGCTCTGGGGTTCTGTGGGGCCAAGGCAAATGATGACTGGGCACGGTGTTCTCTGAGCTTTTTGTGGAGTGGCCACAGACTTAGTACTGGCACAAGAACTGAATCTGCATTAACTTTTAAAAAATCACTGAGCACACTCCATGAATTCCTGGGACCCTGTCCTACCCAACTCAGGCAGCATCATGCGAGGGACGGGGGAGAGAAGGGACACCTGTGAACACTGGGTCAACCATCCGGGCATGTGCACCTAAAGAGGATCTTTTAGCCTCTGAGCCTTACAAACAGCCAGTCATTGGCAACAGGCTTAGGGGGGATCTGGGCATTTTGCTAAGCTGCCCCAGGCCTGATATTGGTGGCAGCCAACCTCTGTTCATAGTGAGGCCACCCCCAAGTACCTCCAGATGCAACACAGGCAGCAACCAATTGCATATAGTTTTGTAGCTCCTACCAGGTAACCTCAGGCCGGTAACAGGCAAGGCTGAAATTGGCGGCTCAGGAGACCTTCCCAAAAGGCACAAGAAACAATACAATGAGAGGCCAGCCTCAGACCACAGCAGAGAATTACCCAATTAGCCCCACAAGTGGCACACCCAAAGGGTGGTATCAACAGGCACAAGAGCCCTCTCTGATGGGTCAGTCCACACACAGCAGCTCATATGCTGTACACATAGCCAATTCTCCCAGAATCAGCCTAAAAGTCATCCCCACCCCCTGATGCACCAAAAACTATCAAGGCTCAACTACAACAGGAGACTACACACAACACACATAAGGGACACTCCTAGAAAACATGCACAGGTGATCAGAGAGACTGCGCCACTGGACCACACAGGACATCTACATAAGGCCACCCAGCAAAAACTGAGAGACATAGGAGACCTACCTAATACATAGAGGCAAACACAGAGAAGCAGCCAGAATAAGGAAACAAAGAAACATGTCCCAAAAGAAAGAGCAAGAGAAAACTCCAGGAAAAGAGCTAAGTTAAATGGAGGCAACCAACCTACCAGAGACAGAATTTAAAATACTGGTTATAAGATTGCTTAAGAAACTTAGTGAGAACTTCAACTAAGAGATAGTAAACATAAAGAAGGACATAGAAACCATATAAAAGAACCAGTCAGAAATGAAGAATACAATAACTGAAATTAAGAATACACTGAAAGAAATCAACAGATTAGATGAAGCAGGGAATCATATCAGCAATTGAGAAGACAAAGTAGCAGGAAACACCCACTGGAACAACAACAACAAGAAAGACCAATAAAAAGAAGGATGATCGTTTAAGGGACCTCTAGGACAACATCAAGCATAACAACATTCGCATCATAGGTGTACAAGAAGGAGAAGAGAGGGAACAAGGTATTGAGAACTTATTTAAAGAAATAATAACTGAAAACTTCCCTAACCCGGTAAAGGAAATAGACACACAAGCCCAGGAAATGCAGAGTCCCAAACAAAATAAACCCAAGCAGCCTTACCCCAAGACACATTATAATTAGAATGGCAAAGGTTAAAGACAAAGAGAGAATCTTAAAAGCAGCAAGATAGAGGCAGCTAATTACTTACAAGGGGGCTCCCATAAGATTGTCAGCTGATTTCTCAACAGGAAAGCTGCAGGCCAGAAGGGAGTGGCAGGAAATATTTAAAGTGATGAAAAGCAAGGGCCTACAACCAAGACTACTCTACCCAGCAAGGCTAATCATTTAAAATTGAAGGTGAGATAAAGAGCTTCCCAGACAAAAAACGCTAAGAAGTTCATTACCACCAAGCCAGTATTATAAGAAATGTTAAAGGGACTACTTTAAGAAGAAGAAGGGGGAAGCCAAACAAACAAAAGGACATCAATAACATGAACAATACCATGGCAACAATTATGTACCTATCAATAATCACTTTAAATGTAAATGGATTAAATGCTCCAAAAGACATAGGGTAGCCGAATGGATAAGAAAACAAGGCCCATACATATGCTGTCTACAAGAGACCACTTCAGATAGAAAGACACATAGACCAAAAGTAAAGGCACAGAAAAAGATACTTCATGCAAACGGAAATGGGGAAAAAAAAAAAGCTGGAGTAGCAATACTTATATCAGAAAAAATTGATTTTAAAACAAAGGCTTTAACAAGAGATGAAAAAAGACATTGCATAATAATAAAGGGATCAATCCAACAAGAGGGCATAACACTAGTAAACATCTATTCACCCAACATAGGAGCACCTAAATATATAAAACAAATATTGACTGACATAAAGGGAGAGACAGTAATACAATCATAGTAGGGGACTTTAACACCCCATTGACACCAATGGACAGATAGATCTTCCAGACAGAAAATCAACAAGGATACAGTGGCCTTAAATGACACACTAGACCATATGGATGTAACTGATATTTTTAGAGCATTTCACCCCAAAGCAGCAGAGTATATATTCTTTTCAAGTGCACATGGAACATTTTCTAAGACAGACCACATGTTATGCCATAAAACAAGTCTTAAATTTAAGAAGATTGAAATCATATCAAGTGTCTTCTCTGACAACAATGGTATGAAACTAGAAAACAATTACAAGAAAACAAAACAAAAAAACCCCTGGAAAACACAAACACATGGAGGCTAAATAACATGCTACTAAACAATGAATGGATTTGTATTTTTTTTTTTAGCCTCTATTTCATTTATTTCTGCTGTGATCTTTATTTTTGCCTTCCTTCTACCCACCTGAGCTTTGTTTGCTGTTCTTTTTCCAGTTCTCTTAGGTGTAAAGTTAGACTGTTTATTTATGATTTTTCTTGTTTCTTCAGTTAGGCCTGCATTGCTATGAATTTCCCTCTAGGACTGCTTTCACTGTTTCCCATAGATTTGGGGTCATTGTGTTTTCACTTTTGTTTGTCTCAAGGTTATCTTTGGTTTCTTCCTCAGCCTTTTCCCAGGTCTTGTGGTTATACCCAGAGTTCACTCTCTGTTTCTGTGTTTCCTGATCCATATTATAAATGACATACTTACACTACACTAAAAAAACAAATACCATATGATCTCACTTATGTGTAGAATCTCAAGAACAAAATAAATGAACAAACAGAAACAGACCCACAGATACTGAGAACAAACTGACTGTTACTAGATGGGAAAGGTGTTGGGGGTCTGGGTGAGAAAGATGACATGATTAAGAAGTACTAATTGGGCTGGCCGAGTGGTGCATTGGTTAAGAGTTGGCTTGGGATGCTGGCTCTGAACAGCAGGGCCCCGGTTTGGATCACACATGAGGGCCAGTGACACTGCGTCCTCTACAGCTAAGATGGTGAACAGCAGCTCGACCTGGAGCTGGGCTGCCATGAGTCACCGGTGATGGCGGGGGCTGCCATAAGCTACTGTGAGTGACTGGCAGCCAGCATGAGCTGCCAAGAGCCGCCGTGAACAGCCGCCCAGTGGCAGCGACCAATCTGCGTCACCTGGGAAGAGTGCAATGATAATACCAACATGGGCCAGTGAAGCGATGTCCTTCCCAACTAGGCTGAAGAACAAAAGGACAGCAACTTCTCTGTTCCCATTCCCCGATTCCCCAGCACTATTCCCCTCCCCTAACTCCCCAATAAAATCTTAAAAAAAAAGTACTAATTGATAGTTACAGGAGAGTCACAGAAATGTAAAGTACAGTATGGGGAATATAGTCAATTGTATTGCAAAAACTATGTATAGTGTCAGATCGGTGGTAAGCTTATTGGGAGATCACTTCATAAATTATATAGATGTCCAGCCACTATGCTGTGCATGTGAAACTAATATGAAATAATATTGAACATCAACTATATTTAAAAAGATAGTCACAAGAATGAGTAGTGCAGCATAGGGAATATAGTCAATAATGTTCTAATAACTATGTACAGTGTTAAGTGGGTAGTAGACTCATTGGGGTTATCACTTTGTGAGTTATGTAAATGTCTGATCACTATGTTATTCTGTATATCTGAAATAATAATAATAATAATAATAATAATCTAATAATAATAATAAAGAATCATTATTTTGCCATAGAAGATCTTGAAGAGTAGTTCCCTATTTCCTCTCCCATTCTGTATGAAGCAAAACCAAATGTGGTAGTGTACTAGGTCATAAAAATGGGGGGGTATTGATGATTTTGAGAGTCTTGATAATACTCAGTACAGGTCTTGTGTATTTGGTTCTTTCTCAAGGATTGGGATGGAGGGGGCTGGAGTTTTGTCCTCATAACTGATGTGCTTGATTAACCAACAGCATCAAACCAAAGCAACCAAGGCTTGACTGGATTTCACTACTCCAATTTAGTCTTCCTAAATTGACTGAAAGCATGGAATTGCTGTCTTTTGTGTATTCAGTCTGCTTTTTCATTACATGCTTTCTGGCTTCTCTCATCATTTTCCCTGTGAAAGAAGGAAAGTCGAGTCTCTTTTTCTTCTACTTCTCAGGAAAGGCCTAGTTATTCTCTCCCCAGTTCCTCGTAGCAGCCATTTTTTCAGGCTTCAAAAGAAAAATGAAAGCAGACAGGAGAATGATGTCTGCTGTAGTGCTTATGCCCATTTTATGCCTGCCTTGGATTAGCAAAAATCGAAAGATAAAGCCATTTTATTTTATGATGAAAATTTCTTTTTTTTTTTTTTTGGTGGTGGTGAGAGGGAGAGGATGATGGGGTAGGGGTGGAAATCCAGTGGAAGTGTGTACAGAGTGGTTCAGAACTTAAATATGAGACACAGTCTGGAAACAAAGTCTGGAACTTAAACATGAGACACAGTCCAATTGCTTTATCAATTAGAATTCTGAAAGAGTTGGCCCCTGATGTGTTTCTACTTACCATGTATGTTAGTAATTTAGAAGACTAAGTACATCTCCTCTTAGGCGTCTATCAGAATTTGTGAAGCATCAAAATAGGACTTGAAATATCCCAGGTAGGACTCACCTAGACTTCTAATATAGGTGACTAACTCTGACTGAACCAGTGTTAAGTACCAGACACTGTAGGCACGTTTCATGTGCATCTCATATAATCTTTGCCACAATCTTATGGGGTAGTACTATTAGCACCATTTTCAGATGAAGAAAATGAAGTTCTGAGCAACCAAATGGTTTGTCAGGTTCACACAACTGGGAAGTGACTGATCTGGGATTCCTGCCTTCTTTAAAGCTCTTGGGTTTCCCCAGTGAGGAGCTCAGAACCAACCCTATTGAAAGAAATGCCAAGATACCCACGAGTATACTGGCTACAAGCATCCAGTTACACTTCCTTGAATGGGGTCCAACACTGGGGTGGAGGAAACAAGGCATATATGAGAGGAATGTTTATGATGGAATCAAAAACAGGCAGGGATTGGGCAGAAAGTCTTTCATAGTGTTCCTTCATCCATAGAGTCCCAGCCTTGTGTAGAGGAAAGCAGGTATTTTTCATTTTCCTGAAACCGTAAAATCCTAGGAAGGACAGGGGTCTGACAACACAACGGTCTGCATGTGAAATGCTGACATTCAGGTGCGTGTAAGGGGTGTGTTTATGTGTACAAAGGCACTAATGCTGGTTGGAATTTTTTCCCTTCTGAACACCCAGCAAACCTCAGAGAAGGAGGCTTCTTGTCAAAATATACGTCCAAGGAGGGAGGAACACGGGTAGCCACTAGCAGATGATGCCAAGGTACTGGTTAGGAACCCCAGCTGAATATACTCACAAACCCAGAAAAGTATGTCACGTATAATATGGATCAGAAAACACAGAAACAGAGAGTGAACTCCGGGTATAACCACAAGACCTGGGCAAAGGCTGAGGATATTGCAGAAATTACTTTAAATGTGTTAGAATTAGGTTTAAAAGACTTTATCCAGCGTGTTTTATTTCATGTAGTTTAGAATAGGCTGTTCAACAGTGAACTAGGTCCTCAGTTGGAGTAAAGGTCTCTGCTTTCTTGCTATTCAAATTTTGGTCCATGGCATCAGCATCAGCTGGAAGTTCATTGAAAATGCCAAATCTCAGGTCCCATCCCAGACCTATGGAATCAGTCTGCGTTTTGAAAAGATCCCCAGGTGGTTTGTATGTACAGTGAAGTCTGAGAACTACTGTGCTAATACATACTAGATACAGCACAGTATATCAATGCTATTAATCAGTGGTCTCAATCCTGGCTGCACATTTGAATCACTCACCCTAGACCAATGAAATCAGATTCTTTTGGAGAAGAGCCTAGGTATTAACATTTTTTTAGAAAGCTCCATAATGTGCAGCTAGATGGTGGGTGACCCATATGCATGTGGGAATGTTGCTTTATCAATTGGAATTCTGAAAGAGTTGGCCCCTGATGTGTTGCTACTTACCAGGTATGTTAGTGATTTAGAAGACTAAGTACAGGACATACTGCCAATGATAGGGAATTGCATAAGATCGCTAGCTAACATCCTGAAACCCATCAGAACTAAAATGTTAAGTGACTGTGATCAGAGGGGAGAAGGTGTAGACAAGTACAAGAGTCCCGCTAGGTCTCGGAAGACACCCATCCTACTATATCAGCATCCAGAGGCCAAAGTGAACTGCAAGTGAGCAATGATTCAGCAATGGAGGGCTGTGGTTAAAAAGGCAGAGAAAAATCAGAGCACATGAAATGTAAGGAGCAGGAAATCATGACCTAATCTTCCTCTGGCACTCGATATGCTTAGGATTTGACACTGTATTGTCCAAGTGAGGATGCTGGGACTAAAGTGCAATTATGATGAACTTTGGATACTTTCAGAGGAGACTAATAAATATTCACCATAAAGTAAAGCCAAAAAGGTTGATTTTATTTAGCATGTTGAAAAGAAGACTAAGGGGAGAACTTAACATTTTTCTAATACAGGAAAAAGTGCTTTTGTATGAAAGATGGTGATTAGCTGATCTTTTTTACCTGAAGGAGATGAGAATAGAGAATAATCATTAGAAAGAACTTTCCAATATAAAATATGGGGAGACTATGAAATAAGATATGAGGAAAAGAAACATATATGTTAATGTTGCTTTGGGGCCCAGGAGGCAAAAATGAATTTTAATAATATATGTGGAATGTGAGGCCCTCTACCAAAAGATAAATAAGAGACTCTTGTAGCTTGCTCATCCTACATAGAGAGTGAGATATTGTACTGGAATTCTGCAAACCATCACACATTGACAAAGTTGGTGCACTTTGAATCTGCTAAACACTTGAGCCAACTTTGATGTCTGCACACCTGTCTTAGTCAACCAGGACTATAGGAAAACTTCTTTATCCTAATAATAGTCATCTATAAATTACCTTCAGCAAACATCAGATTTGATGGAGAACATATGGAAACATTATCTTAAAGACAGTGAACAAGACAAGGGTGCCCTCTATCACTACTCATATTCAATGTTGTATAGGACTTCCCAACCAACTTGTAAGACAAGAAAAATAAATTAAACATATACAAGTATTAGAAAGGAAGAAACAAAGTTATAATTCACAGCAGATATGCATAACTAGGGTTTTTTTGTTTTTTGTTTTCTTAGAAAACCCTAATGAGCATACAAATAAATGATTGGAATTACTCAGAGGATTTGGTGATGTTGCTGGATATAAAAATAAATTTGGTAACACCAATCACATTTCTGTATACCACTACATTTGAAAATTTGTTTTAAAAAGATAGCATTTACAGTAGGATAAAAAAATCTGAAGTATCAGAGTTTGCCTTCTAGTAATGGCTCACTAGGATTTCATAGACCAACCCAGAGAAAAGCTGGGCAAAATGCAAAAACAAACAAACAAACAAATAAACAAACAAACAAACAAACAAACAAACAACCAAACAAATAAATAAATAAATAAATAAATGTTTGAAGATGCACAAAACTATGCCGGCAATGATAATTTTCAGGTCCAAGATTTGGAATAACAGGGATGACACTGGGGGTTACTTTTCATCTTGAGGCAACTACAGATCCTGAAAGTAAAAGCAATGGCTGAGACATCCAGAAGATGACCAGTTTTCAGGAGTGTTAGGGCTGGAGGGGTAAAAAGTAGAGTTCAGCGCCCATTATGAAGAAGACGCCCTGATAAACATCCTAAACTTTGGTTAGGACACCAAAGGGCTACACACTAGTAGTATGAGTGAACCAGAAGTAGTCAAGTCCTCATAGAACTAAAACTCAAATGATTTTAATCCTGATTGGATTAGGGTGATATGTTCCTACATTAACTGCCTGTAAACATAACTGTAAAATTAAATTCTCTTTTGAGGGTAATAACATCATCCAGAGCAGCATATTACCTCTATAATTTTTCCTAAAAAGTGTCCTGCATTCTATAAAGTATAATTAGGTATACAAAAAGACATGAGTTGACTGAAAAATAAGAGAAAAAATACAGTAAAAGCAGACCCCATAGGGAGGTCTAGTTATTAGAGTTATAACATATAGACTCTAAAATAACTGTAATCACTATATTAAATAGCTAAAAGAAATATAGAGAATATTGACACAGAATGAGAAATTTAAAAGAATCAGATACCCTAAAATGGAAAAAATACGATATTAAAATTAACTCATTGGATAGGTGTAACTTCAGATTATACACAGCAGCTGAGAAATGAGTCAACTGGTAGATCAGAATAAAATATCTATTCTGAAGAAAGAAATTGAAAAGGATGAGCAGTTTTAGAAAGAGCATAACAGATAGATGGGACAGAGTAAAAATGTCTAACAAAAGTTGATGAGAGATAATGTGGCAGAAGCAGTATTTGGAGAGGTAATTGCTGAGAATATTCCAAAATATATGAAAGACTTCAAGCTATAGTTTTTTAAAAGTGCTGTAATTCCCAAACAGGAAAACTAGGAAGAAAATTATATCTGGGCACATTATTTCCTCCTGCCTCCTTGCTTCTGATGTACTTTTTTTTTTAGATCAGCTGTCAGTCTTGCTATTGCATGTAGAAGGTCCTACCATTTCTTTTCCTCTGACTTGCTCTACCCAATGGGTGCTTATTGGCAGAGGGGTAGCCAATAGACCATTTGAATAGAATAGAGAGACTGCAAATGGACCTATGAATATGAGGACATTTGTGATGATTATTTGGTATGATGGAAGAAAAAGATGTTTTTTTTAATAAATGGTGTAACAAAATTTGATTCCTACCTGACACCATACTCAAAGATTAATTTCAGGTACATTAAAGACCATAGTGTTATTAATTGTTTTGAAATTAATGTAGGAGAATATCATTGTGCCATTAGGGTAGAGAAGGATTGCTTAAGACACAAAAGCATAATACATAAGGGAAATATTGATTTAAAAAGGTTTGTGACAATTCAGTTTTTCTAAGCTACAGGTCTCCATGCAACATCAAGTTATAATTTTCTATTTTGATTCCATGAACATTAAGATTTCACTCTCCTGCACTGCATATTGTTGTGCATCAATTCTTCTGAGTCCAGGGGAAGAGCTTTCTGTTCACCGTAGGAGCCCAGGTCAGTTCCCACCCAGGACTTTGGAAATCTCCCTCCAAAAGAAGAGCTTGGCGTCACACAGTGGCTTCCAGTTCAAAGGTGACCCTTTATTCCACACCCTCCTCAAATCATCCATTGTTTGTACAGGCTACTGGGTCTTCCTTTAACCTTTTTTGAGTAGATGAGGGTGGAGAGTAACAGAGAGCATGTATGAATCGGGTGGGGGAGACTGAGTTTCCACAGACTCAGTTCCATTCATCATTAGTTTACCCCTGCCTACTCCCAATCTTTTTTTTTATTGTATTTATTGGGTGACAATGGTTAGTAAAATATCGTAGGTTTCAAGTGTACAATTCTGTAATACATCATCTATGTATCATATTGTTTGCTCACCACCTAGAGTTAGCTCTCCTTCCATCACCATATATTTGACCCCCTTTACCCTCTTCTACCATTCCTCCTCCCCCTTTACCCTCTGATAACCACTAAACTGTTGTCTGTGTTTATGAGTTTTTGTTTCTTTATTTGTTTGTCTTGTTCCTTTGTTGCTTTCAGTTTTATATCCCACATATGAGTGAAATCATATGGTTCTTGACTTTTTCTGTCTGAGTAATATCTCTTAGCATAATAATCTCAGGGTCCATCCACGTTGTCGCAAATGGCAGTATTTCAGTGGAATACTCCCAATCTTTAATCCTTGCAAATGTTTCCCCAGCTTGATAAAATATAGCGGATTTCTCCTTTCTGGTGTTTTGGTGCTAGGATGCATTTTGTATGTCCCCCTCAAAAAGCTGGGAAGGAGAGGTGGTGGAGTTACAGTCCCCTTGGGTAGGGGAGGGTGAGTAGTGGGAGAAGGGAGGATTGTTTGTGTTTTCCTGAGAGAGCTGCATGTGTTTGAAGTCTGTCTGCCTTTTTTGGTTGGAAATCCTTGGCAGTAACCCTTGCTTATTTCCTTCTGAATATTTGTGAATTACCACCAGGTCTTTCATTAAACTAGACATAGTGGCCACTCAGTTTTCTAATAAGAGAGGAGACGTTGCCGCATGGCCTTACACACTTTTGGAGGCAAAGAAAGTAGACTGCTGTCCCCAAGTCAGACCCCATGATGGCCTGACAGCTGGAAAAACACAGGAGGCAACTGAAACACTCTGAATTGTCGCAAAAGTGTAGCCCAGCCCCAGCTGACAGTGATATGAGCTTTATGGGAGGAGGAGGTCTGCCAAAGAAGAGAGACTGAGAGAGAGGGAGAGGAAGTTGCGAGAGGCAGAAGGGTGGGGGGAAGGAGAGGGCAGACTAGCCAGGGAGTGAGGGGAACAGTTATATGTGGCTTTGAGGCTTGTTGAGGTTTTGTGGTAGTGTGCATGCTGCTGGATTCACTTGGGTCATTTATTTAATTAGACTGTGTATAAAAAACAGGGAGATCCAGCCCAAGTACTTACCCAAGTACTTTAACACTTGTCTGATGGGAAATGATGTGAATCCATCAGTTGAAAAAGGTGTGTGTACCCTGCTGGGACAGGGGAGGAGTAATTCAACAATCCAGAAGCAGAAGGAAGGAGAGGGAGTGGGGTACATGGACCCCTGAAAAGCCATCATCCCAGGTGGAGCCCTGCTGTGTCCTTTCTCCCTTGCCCAAGGGGCTTCTTTGCCAGGACTCCTGGTGGGCAGAGAGCCTGTGACAGCTAAATCATCCAATGCCCGGGGAAGACCCTGTGCTTCACTTGGGCCTGCTTCTGTTTTATAGCCTGATGGATTTGGGATCTCCCTTTCTCCTCTTCAGAGGCCTACAATCCGCACCAAATGTTTCACATTACTCAGTGTGAAAAACCTCCTATTCTTTCAGATTTTTTACAAGTTCATACATCCGTGGAAACCTGATATTCCATATTTCATTCTGCTTCGTGGATGTCATTGTGAGGGATGCGGGTTCACATGCAACAGGCCTCCTCTGGCTTTGATCAGCTTGACCGCAACTAATTGTAAATGGAGAACAAATGAAAGAAATATTTACAAATTTCATGGGAATTCAGGCGGGGCCTAAGCCTTCCCTAATGCCTCCATTCACAGTAAATGTTTATTGAACACTTTGACTCTGCTGTGCACTTCAATATTTATATAGTATTAGGTTTTAGCTTGTTCTGAAGGGATGCAAAGAGTTAGTAAAATGACCTTCCCCTTCTCCCTGTTTTACCCCCTTCCCTTCTGTAAACTTCCTTTCTTTTCCATTACAAAATCTGCTGCTGCCTAAAGAAAACCAACTCAAATTCCAAAGCTACAGCTGTAAGAGGGGAAGACAAAAAAGGAGAGTGAGAGAAAAAAAAACACCAAGGACCGTAAAATTTAAAACAAATTTTGAGTTGCATAGTCGAGTTGGGAAAAGTCAAATGAAAATGTTTGAGATTTGTTCAAAATAAAGTCATAAATGCCCAGAGCCAAATTAAGCAGCTGTTGGGTCAGGGAGTTTAAGAATTGAAAGGCAGCACCAACTAAGAGCTGGATATTATGCAATTTATCAGCATTTGCTTGGTTATAAAGAAGCATGCACAGCCCGGTTAGAGAATTTCTGATTTAGGCCTTTCCATTCCTAAGCACACTTTTCCAGAAGACTTTTGTTTACTCAGGAATCAAAATAACCTTTGTGACTTCTCCCTGGAGGTGAAGGACAGGAGGCACTCTGTGGCTTAGAAAGGGTCAGCTGACCCCCACACCCCTCCAGCTCCCTCCTCCAGCTCACCTGGCTCATGGCATGTGCTGGAAGCCCCATCGGACCCTAGCTTCTTCCCAATGTTGTCATGAGCTGCCAACACTTCCAGGATAGCTTAGACAGACGATGGGCCAGATGCTGAAGGGAGGAGAGGAGGTGACCTCTCTCCAGAGACCCCTTGGACTACCACCTTAGACTGCAAGTGCTTCTGGGATCAGCCAACATTGTCTTAATAAATGCTCTAACTACTGCTCTTTTAGTTAAGAGCATTTCACATCTGTGTCTCCTGTAACCTGGGCCTTTTCTATTCCAGGAGTCATAAAAGTCAGGCTGTTATGTACAGAGGCTGACTTAACTTGCTCTTCACCTTTCCACACGAAAGATGTGATTCAAGAATCGTGCTATGAAAGACATGATTCAAGAATCTCACAAACTAGAAGATGAATGACCCCGAACAACCCAAAACATCTAATGAGAGAGGTTCATGCAGAAGAGATGGTTGCAAGTGTCTTAGGATAGATGGCTTGAAATAGAGCAGTAGAAGGCTGAGAATTGGAATGGAACATTAGAGAAGACGTCAGCTCTAAAGCTGATAAAATATGGGCATGAGATCCCAAAGGGGAGTTTTCAGAACATTTTGTTAGTATAAATTAACTTTCTAAAATCAAATTTTAACTTTTACTCATTGGAAAGTTATCCAGTGAATTAATCAAAGCCATTTTTAGGAGCACACAAACCAGAAATCAGTGTTATTGATTTTTAAATCATACCTTTTTGTGTTTTGGCTGCACAGCATTGAGAAAAATTCTTATTTATAAAATAAGTAGCTTCAAATATTAAAGTTTAAGCAGTTTACTTTACAGTTTGTATCTTTTAAATTAAACTGATCTAGACCCTTGAAAAAAGACCACTCAATAGTTTTGTTTCAAAATTCAATGCTGACATTTCTTCACATAATTAAAAAGTCAAGTAAGCACCCCAAATTTTAAACAGTGCAACTATCTATATAACTACAAAACCATGATGAAACATGTAAAAAATGCATTTGTTATTGTATAACTGACTATTGTGTATTGAAGAAAGAATGGTTGACATTTAATTAAGCATAGCACACATATTCTATATTAAGAGTGTACTGATGTGTCCAGTTTTACATGAGTGGACATCAACAGATCTGATTTTTTTAAAAAAGCAGTGCCTATTCATACATATTCTGCTGAAAGACTTGTCTATAAAGTTCACTATTTCACATCCTGTAGTATGTGATTTTTTGTGGACATTAAGGTGCTTTTGTAAGCACATCAGGCCTTAGGGGAACAATTTTTACCAGAGATGGGTGTTAGGGTGGGATGGGAAAATGAAGTCTGTGTCCATTTCTGTGGTCTTCCCAGACATAAACCCAGAATTGCAATCCAGGCAAGAGGAAGAAAAAGATTCATCAAAGAGAGAAATTAAGCCAACTTTTCTGGACCTCTCCTGCAGGGATCAGGTCTCTCTCTCTGACACTGTCAGAAAAGAGCACCCCATGAAGACAACCTTAATATGTTATTATACTTCCCGGATGAGTCCTTGCCTGAGAAGCAGCCTTCTCCTTGTCCCAGGCTCCCAGCTGTAGGATTCCCAGGCTGCCCTCTTAAAGGCCCTTCTTTCTCTATCAAGATTTTAGGAGGATATGGCCTCATTTTAATCTTAGTCCAGGCTGGATGGAGGAGTGCCAGCAGCAGCTCTGCCCCTCTTTCATTGCCTTGTTTCAGTGCGGTGCTCCATCAGTCAGAGGAGGACTGAGCAGCCGTCAATATATCACTAAGTGGAGTTGTACTACACCTCTGGGCCTCAGTCCCTGAGGCTCCCAGGTCACGCTGGACTGGCCACGCGAAGTCCTCCTTGTTCTCACTTCAAGCCTCTCCTCTTGCCTCTGGAGCTGCCACTTGTTATCCCCAGGAGTCCTCTTTTTTTCAAACAGTCTCTTCTCATTAAGATGTGCTCCTGTAGCCTGTTTACCCTTTGATGTAAATGGACAGTACTATCAAACTGGTTTCATTTTTAAGGATTATTTGCAGGAAGCTAAATGGACAGAGCCGGGATGGTGGGATTTCTTAGCAATGCAGCAGAGCAGGGAGCTGGTTGGAAGCGAGCTAACCAGCTGTAAGCAGCTCACGCTTGCCTGTGCTCAGTTAGGGAGAACGGTGGCCTCGGTGAGTCATGCAGTGCTCTGTAGGTTCAGAGGGCATGATCATGTGATGTTCAAGGACTTTAGTTTGGGAACTAGATGAACCAGGCCAAATCCTGTCTGCCATTTGTTAGCTGTGTGATGGGCAAGTCTACCACTGATCCCTCATCTATAAAATGGGGCTATTAATAGAGCCCACTCCATAGTACTGTTCTGAGACCTGAATGAGTTAATATACATAAAATGTTTAGTGCAGTGCCTAGCACATAATAAACAGTACATCAACATTAACTGTTTTTATAATTTCAAGAGACAAGAGATATTGTCTTTATCAGAGCATTCATTAAGTTCCCACTGCCATCTTAGCAACGAAACTGTTTATTCAAGTTAGATTACATTTCTAGAGAGGGTCTCCACTTTTAGGGCCTTTCTGGGACTAATAATTCCATCAATTTACATTTAATGCTCAGGAATTTTCATGTAAATGTTTCAGTTACTTCTTATGAATTTTAATTCAATAGTATAGTATTTTAAATCATGTATGTATTTTAAAAAATGTCTATTTTCCCTTAAGAACTGAGAGGAGAAAATCCACCTACAATGTACTTACAGACAATGCTCAATTAGAATACTGAATTATTATCCTTGGATCAGTTTTCTTCAATGTGCCTTAAGCAAGACAATGACCGTTTTTCCTAATTTTCTGTTCTAAAGACAGTGCTTATAATTGTTCAATAGTCATATATCAAATGAATTGCTTAGAAACAAAATTAGAGTGTTTGTTAATCAGTATTGATTAATGGAAGCAGTGGGAGGAGACTGTGGACCAGTGTGAAGCAGTGTTATTTACCTTTCCTATAAAGAACCTGTCTGAGTTCCATGAACAAGGTACGGAAGACATGTATCCTGCCTGCAACTTGAGCTATGAAAATTGCCCTGTGTCTAAGCATTCTTAATGCAACCAGCATTTTTTCTAAACCGCAATTTAAAGAAGGACAAGAAAGCAAGCAGTTTGCAAATGGAACCTCTCTGCACAAATGGACAACATTCCAGATAGGGTTTTATGGGGTCTCCACCTACATTAAGCTGACCAAAAGGAGGGTGACCCAAGAATAGATTCCTTTATTGTATTGTTTTGACGCAGAGCAAGTGACATTCCTCAGGCCCCTTTTCATGTAACAGTATGTAACACAATACGCCGGTCCTCTTCTTACCTGTAGAACTGGGTTGTATCAACTCCAACACTTTTAGGCTTATCTGATGGCGAATGAAAACTGATACTGGTGGGCAGGATCATGCCAGTTTGGTTACCAGACAGCCATCACCTCTGTGTCTAAGTTCTTTGAGCAGTTTCAGTTTAGCCCCGTAAAAATGTTTATGAGCAATAATATATACCCACATATCCATGAATATACTTATACAAGATAAATAGGGAAATATGCGCATACATGCTCTTCAAATGATATATATTATGCATCCATGCTGAGATTAGGCATTATATCATGATTATGTGTGCATACAAATTTGGTGTGTATACCTGTCTGTGTGCCATAATGTGACCCTGTTTGTATAGGTGCATGTTTATGTGGATATAGGTACATGTAGAATAAAAAAAGCATTTTCCATAACACTCTGAAAACAGTGCCCCAGAATGAACGAAGTCCTGACCCATTAATTATATGAATGCTGCTTATACAATACGTAAATACTACAGCATTCTTAAATGTCAGTATCACTGGAAAAGGGTGGCGTTCTTAGACTATCTTCTATAACATTCCTTGCGACATCATGACTTAATTGTCCTGGAATGTAGCATGAGATAGATTTGCACCTTTTTCCCAGCCTTGAACACTGAGAAAATTATAGGCTCTGTCAAATGACAAACAAAGAGCTGTTGAAAATGAACAATCTACTTTATGTGTTTTATGAATGATGACACAAACATTATAAATATGCAGTAATTATAGAATACATGCTAACATACACATTCAATATATTCAAATTTTCAACTGCAAATATTTTCTAGAATGCTTTTCTATTGTTACTCTCTTTGGAAGTTGTAATTTGGCTTCAGCTTTGGGTACATTTCAAATAATCACATGTCACTGGAAGTGACTTCGGAAGCCACTAAATATAGAAATTGAAAACTCTTGGCTAGCACACCAGAGTTTGCCTGTAATTGGGTTTTATTTGGCCACTCAGTATGTTTGTGTTTGTGTGTGCATGTGCACACATATGTATGTGTAATGTTTTATTGAGGTGTAATTGACACACACTAAATTGCACATATTTAAAGTATACAATTTGATATTTTTGGATAAAGGTATATACCTGTAAAACCATCATTCTAATCGAGATAGTTAACATAGTTATCACCATGAAAAGTTTCCTCATGGCTCTTCGTAATCCCTCCTTCCTGTTCTTAACCCCCCTAAGCAACCACTGATTTGCTTTCTTTCTCTGTACATTAGTTTGCATTTTCTAGAATTTTGTTTGAGTGGAAGCATATGCGGTCAGACAATTAAGTTTGCAAACTCATCCTAGAAAAAGTGCTACATACCTCATTGCTGAATATCACTATGGTCACCTTCTAAGTACGCCCCCTTGAGAAGCTATGCACTGACACCAGCACCTAGTCTACCCTTCAAAGCAATTTGGATCTCTTTTTCTGGAATGGCCATCAGAGCTGTCGTCGTATTACCCTTGATGCACTGAATGTCATCCAAATGTCTTCTTTTCAATATTTCCTTTATCTTCAGGTAAAGAACGAAGTCACTGGGGGCCAGATCAGATGAGTAGGGAGGGTGTTCCAATACAGTTATTTGTTCACTGGCTGAAAACTCCATCACAGACATTGCCGTGTAAGCTGGTGCATTGTTGTGATGCAAGAGCCATGAATTGTTGGCGAAAAGTTCAGGTCATTTCCATCTAACTTGTTCACGCAGCCTTTTCAGCACTTCCAAATAGTAAACTTGGTTAGCTGTTTGTCCAGTTGGTACAAATTCATAATGAATACTCCCTCTGATATCAAAAAAGTTTAGCAACATCATTGCAATAAGTTCGCAAACTTAATTGTCATATCTTGTACATTATATACTCTTTTTCTGTCTGGCTTTTTTCACTCTGCACAATTATTTTGAGATTCATCCAAAAGTCATAATAATTATGAAGGATTTCTCCTATGTTTACTTGCAGAAGTTTTATAATTTAATTTTTATTTATTTATATTTTATTACAATAGATTTTATTAAAATATAGCTAACATACAACATTAGTTTCAGGTGCACACCATAGTTATTCAACATTTATATACCTAAAGAAGTGATCACCATGATAAGCCCAGCAACCATCTGACACCATACCATGCTATCACAATATTATTGACTATATATTGGGTTGTCAGAAAAGTCATGACGTATTTTTTCTATGTTTTTCATTGCGAAAATGCATCATGACTTTTCTGACAACCCAACATATTCCCTATGCTGTACATTATATCCCTGTGACTTATTTGTTTTGTACCTGGAGACTTGAATCTCTTATTTCCCTTCACTTTCCCAACCTTTAAAAATTTTTCAATTACAGTTGATACTCAAAATTTTTCATATTAATTTCAGGTATACAGCATAGTGGTTAGACATTTGTATAATTTAATGTCTATATTAATGTCTATTTTTTCTGGTATAAGTGTTGCTACACCAGCGTGTGTGTGTGTGTGTGTGTTTCTTTTCCATTTTCATGAAATATCTTTTTCCATCCCTTTACTTGCAGTCTGTGTTTATCTTTCAATCTGAAGTGAGTCTCTTGTAGGCAGTATATGTAAGGGTCTTGTTTTCTTATCCATTCAGCCCCCTTATGTCTTTTGAGTGGAACATTTAACCCATTTACAATGAAAGCAATTGTTGATTGATATGTAGCTATTGCCATTTCATTATACATAATTTTGATCTTTTTTTTTTTTTTCCATCTTAAGTCCCTCTAACATTCCTGGTAATACTGGTTCCCTTTTCTGGGAAGCTCTTGATCTGTTCTTGGATTTTAAATGATAGCTTTGCTGGGTGGAGTAGTCTTGGTTGTAGGTCCTTGCTTTTCATCATGCTGAATATTTTATGCCAGTTCCTTCTGGCCTGCAAAGTTTCTGTTGAGAAATCAGCTGACAATCCTATGGGAACTCCCTTATAAATTACTAGTTGACTTTCTCTTGCTGGTTTTAAGATTCTCTCTTTGTCTTTAACCTTGGTATTCTAATTACGATGTGTCTTGGTGTGGGCCTGTTGAGGTTTATCTTGTTTGGGACTCTCTATGCTTTCTGGACTTGTATGTCTGTTTCCTTCACCAGGTTAGGAAAGTTTTCAGTCATCATATCTTCAAATAGGTTCTCAATCCCTTGCTTTCTCTTTTCTCCTTCTGATACACCTATGATGTGAATGTTGTTACACTTGATGTCCCAGAGGTCTCTTAAATTATCCTCAATTTTTTGGATTCTTTTTCCTTTTAGCTGTTCTGTTTGGGTGTTTTCTGCTACCTTGTCTTCCAAATCAGTGATTCAATCTTTTGCTTCATCTTGTCTGCTGGCGATTCCTTTTACTACATTCTTCATTTCAGTTATTGTATTCTTCACTCCTGACTGGCTCTTATTTATGGTTTCTATGTGTTTCTTAATGATTGCTATCTTTTTGTTGAAGTTCTCACTAAGTCCCTTGAGCATCCTTATAACCATTGTTTTGAACTCTGTTTCTGGTAGGTACTTGTCTCCATTTTGCTTAGTTTTTTTTTTTTTCTGGAGTTTTCTCCTGTTCTTTCATTTGGGATGTATTTCTTTGTTTCCTCATTTTGGCTGCCTGTTTGTTTCTATGGATTAGGTAGAGCTTCTCTGTCTCCCTAGCCTTGGCCGGGTGGCCTTATGTAGTAGGTACCCTCTAGGGCCCTGGCACAATTTCCCAGGAGCTCCAGGAGTATTCCTTGTGTGGGTTGTGTGTGCTCTCCTGTTATAGTTGAGCCTTGATTGCTAATTGGCAAGTCAGTGTGTGGCATTGGCTCTCAGGTTAATTGGCTGTGGGTTTTGGCCACGTCCACAGCTTACAGGCTGCTGTACAGAGGGCTTACGCCACTGAGTGGGATTTACCCAGTGGGCTCTCGTGCCTGTTGAGACCACCCTTTGGGTGTACCACTTGTGGGCTAATGGGGCATTGCTATTTTGTGGTCTGAAGCCAAACTCCAGGTATGTGGTTCTGGGGCCTCTTGTGAGGGGCTCCAGTGCAGGCCCAGGTCACTCACTGCCTGTGACCAATTGTGGACTACCTGGTAAGAGCTACAAAGTGATCCATGGTTGTTCACTGCCTGTGCTAACCCTAGCTGTGTGTGGGAGGGGCCATGCTGTGAACCAAGAATGTCTGCCACTAGTACCCGGCCTGGGGTAGCTCTGCAAAATGCTAGCACACCCCAAGGCCTGCTGCCACTTGCCAGTTCCCTTAAGGTTCAGCCGCTGATAAAGCCTCTTGTGGTATACAAGTTGGGTGAGGCAGGGTTTCAGGAAGTCACTAGAATGGGAAGAGTTGTGGTCACCAGGTTGATGTAAATTTTGGTTTGGTGCCAGTGCTGAGGCTGGAGCTATTCAGCAGAAATCTCAGAGCACACCGTGGCCAGTTGCTGCCCATTGGGTGCCTGCCAGACTCTGATAATTTTCCAAGAAAGAGTGCAATGAAGGCAGGGCTGGCTGCTCACGGAGAAAGTGCCTCCAGCACTGGGGGAGTTGAGTGGGGCTGGCTTGCAGGAAGTCAGCAGGGTAGAGTGAGCACAGCTCACCAGACCAATCAGATTCAGATTTGGCTGTAGGCTTAGGGGGCGAGCTTAACACAGGAATGATGGTGCCAGCCTGCCGGCCCCTGGAAGAACGCCTCACAGGAAAAATGCTGACTGTCTTCTAGTCCTTTTTTCCAAAGCCACACACCTCAGTTTTTCCCCTTCCCTATATGTCTCCAACACCTTTATAGTCAACGCCCGTCTACTGGAGCCCAAGGTGAGTGCCTGCAAGCGAGTGAGTCTGTGCATGGGCTCTTTAAGATGATGTCTGGGTTTCCCGCAGCCTTCCATCCCCCTTGGATGGTTGCAATCCCCAGTTTTTCACGGCCAGATGTTGTGGGGGCTCCTCTCCCTGGCACCAGTACTCTGGGCTGGGGAGCCTGGTGTGTGGGGCTGGGGTTTCTTGCTTTTCTTGGGGGAAACACCCTGGCCAAGATATCCCTCCTGGTTCTCCACTGCTACACGGATGTTTGGGATTAGCTAGTTTCATGTCTCTGCCTCTCCTACCAGTCTTGACATGTTTTCTTCTTTATATCCTTAGTTATAAAACTTCTGTTCAGCCAGACTTCAGGTGGTTCTCAGGTTGACTGTTGTATAATTTAGTTGTAATTTTAATGTGTTCACAGATGGGAGCTGGTACAGGGTTTATCTACTCCGCCATCTTGGATCTCTGTATAATTTGTGCTTTACTTTTAGTTCTATCTCCATGTTAAGTTAATTTTTGTATATGATATGAGGCATGATGGCAGGGTTTTTTATTTTTTTATTTTTATTTTTTCATGTGGGTAACAAATTGTTCCAGCACCATTTGTTGGGAAGACTGAGACTGTCCTTTATCTACTGCATCGCTGTGGCATGCTCTCAAGCTGGACAGTTGTAGGGCTCACTTCATTTTTCATTTCTCAGAGGTGACTATCCTTGTTGACTTATGTCCAGTGTCTAGAAAACCATTGTTTCATATATTTTGTCTGTTTTTTTCCCTTTTTTTCAGATGGAAGTGTAAGTCTGATCCGTTACTCTATCTTAGTCAGAAGTCTCCCATTTAATATTTTTAAATACTTTAATTTGTTTCCAACAGGTAAAAATTAGGACATATTATACTGAAATTTAGATTTCTGGATTTTCATGAAAAAACTGCAGATCTGGCAAAATGAGACACACACTACATATGACGTCAATCAGTTGAGGAGAACAACAGCTCCCCTCTTCCTTGGGTGTAGGACCTCCGAAGTTTCTCACAGTCCCCACCTGGCTTGCTTCACTCACTTAAATTATTCACTTGACCCCCTTAGGCCGGATCATTCCAAGTTTTTCATTTTATTCAGAAGGAAAGAGAGGGGCAAAGTGAAATGGAATTAGACCTGGGTTCTCTGGCTCCAACTCTAAAAGTATTTCCACAGAGATTGAACAAGCATGTTGTATTATTGGTGTAGAGATGAGCAACCTGAAGCTCTGAATAATTACTGACACATATAGATGTTCAACACCTAAGCCATACTCATTTCACATCTCTTGATATTAGCCTGTGAAGTATATTTTATCTGTTGCCACATTTGGAAGCAAGAATTTAAGAATGTAACCATTAATGTCTTTAAAGGAATTGTTCATTCAGCAAAACCATCTTTTGCGGATTATGATCATTTTTTTTCTCATTAAATAAATTGCCTATACACTTATTAGAATGGCCAAAATCTGGAACACTGACAATAGGAAATGCTGGCGAGGTTGTGGTGCAACTCTCATTTATTACTGATGGGAATGCAAAAATGGTACAGTCTCTTTGGAAGATAGTTCGGTGATTTCTTATAAAACTAAAATACTCTTACCATCTGACCCAGCAGTTGTGCTCCTTGATATTTACCCAAAGGAGTTAAAACTTATTTCCACACAAA
Organism: Hipposideros armiger; assembly: GCF_001890085.2. NCBI lineage: Eukaryota > Metazoa > Chordata > Mammalia > Chiroptera > Hipposideridae > Hipposideros > Hipposideros armiger. The sequence continues at coordinate 3,269,685 of NW_017731445.1, read as the reverse complement.
AACCTGCATATGAATGTTTATAGAAGCTTTATTTATAATTGCCAAAACTTGGAAGCAACCAATATGTCATTATAAATGGAGAAATTCAATCTGTTAGCCTGGGAAATTATGTGATAAAAAGCTATACTTACCCTTTTCCTTTCTCAACTGTCAGCCAAAATATTATTAAACTGTTGTGCAGTGTATAGGAATAAGGGTCAAAAAACAAACCACAAAACCACTAAGAATCACATGAAGTCATATTTTCTTAGTAGACATGTTGTAAAAATGCATATGATACATTTTGGGTAATAAGTTCAATGTCTTACAAAAATCTGTCTCTTTCCTCTTGGATGTTAGATGCATTGGACATATAGACCATGTAGAACAATTTATAACCCTTAATTTCATATTCTGGCTTTTCAAAAAACTTAGACCCTGTTCAAAAAGTAGAACTGAAAGCATGATATGAAATTATTTTGGTATTATTTTACTGTGTTAGTCCAGATGACTATTTATGATTTAAAAAGGAACTGTCAAATTACCTTATGATTTTCCTGTTTAGGATTATATTAAATACCTAAAGAAACTGTTTTACCTGCTTGCAAGAGCTTTTAAAACTGCCTATGTGACAAAGAATACTATATACCATTCCAAAAGCAAAGTGGGAACATGCTTTTATTGATAGCAGATAATAGCAAGGCATGGGTTTCTGGGAGTATGTCTCCATCCATCCGATGCCCAGGCTGTACTGACCGATGGAACAGAAGAGAGAAATTCAGAGCATGGCTTTCTACATTCTAGAGCTGATAGCATTTGTGTGTAGGATAGTTTATTTAAGTTCTCATCCAGTAAATTCTGCCCTTCTAATAGATTTTGAAAGGAAATTTTGTCAAAACCACCAAGCTGTTTTTTTTTTACTTCTTTCATGTACTCCTCTTCAGTCTCATTTGCTCTCTCTTCCTCTGTCTTTCCCCTTCCTCCTTTGCACCATCTTAGGATTTCCTTCTTTTCAGATTTAAGCATGTCTGTATTTTTCTTTCCGTGAGAATTCTCACTTAACCACACCTCTCTGCAACCTTTCTCCTCTTTAGCATGTCTCTTTAGATTGACTGAACAGGAGATTTACGCCTATCATGCCTCAAATCTAGCAACGTGACCAGTTTCTGTCCCCGCTTCCTCTCTAAAGCTTCTACTCTGGCTAACATCTCCTGTGGCTTCCTTTAAATCAAGACACAAAGTGAAGAGACTGAATTTTACAGCACTCTCCTACCTCCTTGGGCAGTTTGTTTGGGCCTCTCCTTTCTCTAAGCCTCTCTAGGTTGAATACCTGAGACACTGTTCTCATTCCATTTTTTCTTACTTCATTTTTCTTACATTTTCTCAACCTTCTCCCTCCTGTCTCCTCTAACCTGATCACCGACTTTTTTGGGATACTCCCTCAACATCAATTTCCTCCCAGATCGTATCTCCTCTTATTGCATTTCCTACATCTCCATAGAGAATCTGTAATTTTTATTTTTACTTTTTGGCCCCAAAGCTTGTAAATATGCTGGTAAGTTTTTAATAGCCTGCGTTTCTTTCACCATCTCCCTTCACTCCCCATCACTCTTATATTTCCTTTATTAAAACCAAAAATGTTATCCTCACCCCTGGGAGAGATCGGTTACTCAAAGTAGATTTTCTCTTAGCAAAGACATCTTTCTTTGACATGCAGTTTTGCAAATCTACTTCCTTGTTGCTACTCTTCCTGACCATTCATTATGAGATACTTATTTTGTGTTTGTGACTCTAGCATTTTACTCCCAGTCTCTTCTTTCCCAAATCCATTCTAAGCCTTACTTTGACTTCCTTGCATTGAAGAAGGGTGTAGATGGGCCTGAAGATGAAGTGCTGAAACTGGTTCCTCCTCCCTCCTCTAGTTTCTGGCTTCTGCCCTCAGACAGCTTAAACAACCAGAGAGGATTATGCTGTGGGGAAAGAAGGTTATGTGAGTGGAAGGGTGGGGAGATGGAGAGTGGTGATGGAGAGAGGTCTTCTCCCACCCTCCAGCCTGGGGAGGAGACAGAGGTTCATGGCATATGGCTTCCATGAGAGGTGGTGACCTATGACCCACTCTCTCACATGCCTTAAAGCACAGGCAGGGCCAGGACTAGGGGGAGGCAATGTGAGGCATTTGACTCAGGTACAAAATTTGAGAGGACTTCAAGAGACTCAATAATCAAGATAAATAATATTTTATTGCAATATTAAAAAATGAAAATCAATGCAAAAGAATCCTTGATGAACCAAATATCAATATTTTAATAAAGACAGGGTTCAGAAGGGGCTAGAACCCCAGAGGATGGTGGCCGCAGTGCCCAAGGTGCTGACCCCAGGCATCTCAGCAATGATTCCCAGGTTCCAAGGGCACAGATGTAGCAGAGTCCCCCAATTTCTAGGAATCCTGTAGATTTGGGTAGGGAGCATCTCAATGCTAACAAGTTTGGAGAGATGGACAGAGAAGCATCTCTGACAATTTTTTTGATGGAGAGAACCCCTAGAGTCCTTTGCCTAGCCATGGGCAGGAGGCCTGATAATGGTAGAAATTGGGGGCTTGCATTTGGATCGGTTTTGACTTCAAATAAATAGAAATGAGGCACTTGTTGTACTCACATTTTTATTGTTGCAAATTCATACCAAATACGCTCCTCCATCTGGACCTTTGTCACTATTTCAAGGGAAGAATGGAAAGCTGAGTTTCTTTATTTTCTGTCCCCAATTCTGTAGTGCCTTCCCTTCCCTATCACAGAAGTCTACTCCTTTATTAACCAGTGACTCACCCAGCTTCCATACATTTAAAGATCTGAAAAGTATATATAAAGTTCAAAGACATCCTCTTTTTCTTGCTTTATTTGCATCCTTCAGATATGACTTCTTTTCTCCAGTCTTCAAATCAGCACCTTAAGGTGGGCTCTGTAAGGCTGCTTGACTTGACAGAATGGTCATGGGTCCCAGCGTTAGGAGACTTGGATGCTAGGCGTACCTGTGCTCTGAACTAGCTGTGTGAATGTGGATAAGTAAGTGCCTTTCATTCTCTGACCCTCAGTTGCCTCATCTGTGTCAAGAGAGTGTTAAACCAGGTGAGTTCTAAGTTTCTTCTCTTATCCAATATTCCATGCGTTCTATGGATGATTATGTCAGAGCTGCCAATTTCCAGTTGGTCCACTTACAGTGACTCTAAAACTGCCCGTCTATGATTCCACTTTTTACCCTGCAGTTTGGCATTGTTGTTTCCATTTTCAAAATCCTCTGGCCTTCAGTTGCCTTCTGTGTTGAAATTGGATTCCTCACTCTTGGTTTTCAGTTCCCAACGTGTCAAAGGAAAATCTCTGACAAAGTCTTTGATCTTCTTGGATTTAAACCTTACTTAATGTTAAAGCAGAAAAAGAAACTGTAATACTTTGGACCAACCATAAACTAGTTCCTTCATCTGTGAAATAATTTTACTAGATGCTCTTTTAAGCCCTTTATAGCTTGATGATTCTAAATCACTTCAAGTTCTTAGATTTTGAATGTTTATGATTTCTTTTTTGCCCCAATCATTAGCTTTTAAAGCGTTCCCAGAAGTTTCTTCTCCCATCAATTATTTAAAAATTTACATGGAATTGTTAGACTAGCTGTTATGTGGCTCATCAAACTTTTGTAATTTGGTGTTTGACAACCACTGCTGCTTTATAAGGAGAGAGAGAAAGTGTGTGTGTGGGGGGGTTCTGCATACATATTATTTTAAACATATTTAAAAATCTGATTTTTTTTTAAAGTATAAAGTGGTTTCTCCAGCCACTGCAGAAGAGAAAGCTGTGTGTGTTCTCTGCTTCATTTGCAAGAAGGACTGCACAGGTTTTGTACATTCTGGCGCTTGAGAACTGTGAGATATGGTCTCCAGAGCTTTGTTTTAAAGATGAGGGTGGGAGCCTCCTTGCCTCTCGGTGTGGTTTCACTTCCCATTTCTGTGAGCACTCCCGAGTCCTCCTTGCTTCTGTCCCACATGTCTTCCCCACAAGACATCAATAATTTCTTTCTCTTCAGGTAGAATAAGAGAAATGTATTCAGTTACACAGAGATACACATTAGGAAACAGTATTCAGGAGGGCCAGATGAGCTCATACAGTCTTAACCATCATCCCCAACTTGGCTTGCCGTTCAAATCCCACCTCAGTGTGATAAGGCTATAAGTTCAGCGCAGGCAGGGACAGAGTCGATGTAGGTACAGATTCTCTGGTAACGTGGACTTCCATACTGGATGATGTTGAGTTTAGAGAGAGAACAGCTTATCAAAGTAGACGAAGAGGAAATTGTAGCCTATGATGGTAAAAATACAGGCTCTAATGCTACAGAATGAATAGAGAAAAATGCCTCTTTAATGCCATCTTCTGTTACTACGCATCACTTTTTGAAGAGCAGCAATAGAAAAAACTTTTAAAAAATTACTCTAGAAATGCAGAGTTGACTAGACTGTGCCACGCTGATTGGAGAACATCAGTAGAGAGAAGCTTATAACTCAGTGCCATCTTGTCTTTACTATGCAGCACGAGGAAACAACTTTTTATAACAAATGAAAAATTTTGCCTTTCTAAGAACAGCGTTTAATACACTAATTGTAAAACTCAGTGTGAGTAAGTAGTCTCCCATTGCCCGTGGTTTCACTTTCTGTGGTTTCAGTTACCCCCACAGTCAATTGTAGTATGAAAATGTCAAATGGAAAATTCCAGAAATAAACAATTCATAAGTTTTAAATTGCACACCGTTCTGATTAGCATGATACAGTCTTGCACCATCCCGTTCTGTCCTGCCCAGGATGTGAATCATCCCTTTGTCTGGTGTGTCTGGGATGTCCACACTCCCTGCTAGTTAGTCCCTTAGTGCCATTTCAGTTAGCAGGCTGAGAGTGCTTGCGTTCAAGTAATCCTTGTTTTACTTAATAATCCCTGCAAAGCACAAGAAAAGTGAAGCTAGAAATTTAGATATGCCAAAGAGAAGCTGTAAAGTATATGTGTTCATAAGAAAAAAAACATACCAGGGTTGCCAAAAAAATGTATACACGTGGACACTTGGGTCAGTGTTGCTCAAGCAGTAGTTCACCATAATCAGAGGTGTTTGGACGCTGATGGCAACCACTTTGAGCACCTCGTGTAATTGCAGAAGTCACATGTGACTTGTATCCCTCTTTTGTTATGGGTATATATTGAGTATTACAATTTTAATAGTTTTTTCCTTTCTGAAAATGGCCCTCTGTTTATAGGGTTTGGTACTATCTGTGGTTTCAAGATTGGGGGGACTACTGTAATAATTGGTGGAGCTGTTAAACTAGCACTATGAAGAGATTAAGCGTTTTGAAAGAACACCATGTTCATTATAAGGGAAGTTAGAAATATGTATCATTTCAACAAAGTCATCTTAGTTTTATCAATTGCAACTTTTGCAATTGATAAAAAGCATTAGCAGGAAGTAATAGTAAATTCTGGATAGAATTTTTCTTAGAAAATCCATTTTTTAAAAATACAAAACCGGGGGTAACATTGGCATGAGAAAGCTACTAAAAAATAAAACACTGTTTGGAAAAAGTAGATATGTAATCTTTAGGCAGCTTCCTTAGCCAACACAAAACAACGAAACCAAAAAACCCTACTCTAAACAATATAAAATAGTCCCCATGTGACATATAAATTATTTCTTGAACAGGCCATATTGATCAAGTCTCATACATTTAAAAATTATCTTTCCTCCTACCATTTATTAGATTTTCAAATAGAAAATCTAACTAGATGTAAAATAAAAGATGATGGTGTGGAGACCCCTGATGTCTTCAAGTTAAAACTTTCAGGGCTTGCATTCATCTCAGTGAACATGAACAAGCAACTTGGAGCAAGATTATATGTTTTCTTGATCCTTCTTGTAGTTTTAGGAGCTACCTCTTCTGTAATGCTCTTCTGCTGCCTTCTCTTTGGAAATAAAAGGAAAAAAAATAATATAGCATTCATGTGATACAACTCAGGCAAAAAGAAGCCACGAGGCGAGAACATTCTCCAAGGAATGGCAGCTGCTACCTGCTTTGGCCCATTCTGGGATTTCGGACCTTGACTGTAACAGCTCAGGTCCGCCCTGTCCAGGTATCCATACATAACACCTGCAGCAATATCTTTAACAGGAGACTTTGGAAGATTAGCAAAAGAGGCATGATGGTATAGAGAAGCATCGAGCAAAATGTGTTTCCAGACCATGCCCATCAGGATCACCTGGGGGATGCGTGAGATCCTGCACTCTCCCCCAGGCCACTGAATCTGAAACTCTGGGGATGTGGCCTGAGAGCCCACAATTTTAACAAGACCCCCAGCTAGCCCCCAACCCCTTTTCTGAATTTTGAAAGTGTCTGCTCTCGTGGATAGTTTCACTGTCTCTGGGTTCAAGTCCTGGTTCTGCCCCCTTTTTCCCGTGCCACCTACAAAAAGCTCTCCAAGCTCTCTGAGTCCCACTTCCCTTCTCCATGAATAGGAATCATGATGGTACCCACCTCTTCGGGTCCTGATGAGAATTAAATGAGATAATACTGTGAAACACTTACTACAGTGTCTGACTCATATGAAACACTCATAAATTTGAGAGGCTATTCTTATGATCATTATGAAAAGCTTTATGAAGGCTATGGAACCTCTACTCAGAGAACAATATAGAATGTGTGTTTAAAGGAATGAATACAAATGATATAGTGAGTTCTGATATTAAATTATAGCGCTTTTTTACTAAGGTGGTTGAAGCAGTGGCTGCTTCCCCCGCTTTGCCTGCACCTTTCTTGTCCCAGGTTCTGCTGATGACCTTTTTTTTGGGGGGTGGGGGCGCGGGGGCACTCTCTTTGGTTCTTGTCCCTCAGAGGCAAGGGTACAGCCCTCTTTTGTTGGATTTAAGGCCATTACTCCTGAGCTTCTGCTTTTGAACCGGCTCCAAGGGGAGTGTTGAGCAGATGATTTACAAAGAGGGCTTTGATGTCCTCCAGTGTGCCCTGCAGCCTGCTGTCAGTTCCCCTCAGTTGTTAACCCTGGTGGCCTTTGAGAGCAAGGCCCTGCAGCTGTCTCGCTCCGGTCACTCTCCTGTCCTGATTCGCATCTTCTCTCTGCTGTGCTCAGCTTCTTCTGTCGACCACAGCTCCGCTGCTATGGTTATCGAATCCCCATTTACTGAGTCTCGGTGGGATGAATCACTCTCTTGTGGCCCATGGAGCAGGAAAGGGATTCCTCGTGGCAAACAGGGTGACACTTTCTGGATAACACCATTAAAAAGCAAATACTGTATACGCTCTTCTTCCCACAAGCTGTTTTGTTTTTTTTAACGTTTTAATCACATTAAATTTGTTGGGGTTTAGAGGTTTTATTAATGGCAAAGAATCACTGATTCTGAGGGCTGGAAAGGTTCTTGTGTCGTAATTTTCTTGAGTCTTTTCAGAAAATATTTTGGGACAAAATAAAATGCCACAGTCTGGGTGGCTTAAACAACTTAAATTTATTTCTCACAGTTCTAGAGGCTGGGAAGTCTAAGATCAAGGCACCAGCATATCCAGTGTCTGGTGAGAGTACTCTTTTTGGTTGGCAGATGACTGCTTTATTGTTGTATCCTGGTATGGAGGCGGGGGGCGGGGGAGGCGGAGAGGGGAGAGAGAGAATTTCTCTCGTCTCTTCTTGTAAGGGCAATAATCCCACTCATGAGGGCTTCCCCCAGGTGATTCTGATGGGCATGGTCTGGAAGCACACTTTGCTCGATGCTTCTCTATACCACTATGCCTCTTTTGCTAATCTTCAAAAATCCCCTGTTAAAGATATTGCTGCAGGTGTCATGTATGGATTTGGGCTTCAACTTATGAATTGCAGGGGATCACAAACATTCAGTCTATAGCACACGCTGTAGGAACTGTGAGAGTTTATCAGAGACTTTCACTGTACAACCAGGGCACTTTGAATCTTGTAGTTTGGTTTATGGTAAAAAGGCGGACTTAGAATCATGGTCCAGATTAGCATGAAAGGGCAGAACAGGCCTGGAGCCTGGGACTCAGTTCTGAGGGATGCTTGTCCTCATGGTGCCACAGAGGGCAGCATAAGGGAAACGCAGGTCCTTGGGCAGAGAAGCCAGGAGACAGACAGACTCTGAGAGGCAGGAGGGAGTGTGCCCACTTTTGCTAGAGGAGAGAGCTTCTGAGACTGTCACACCAAGAGTATACATGGGCAGGTTCAGAGCCAACAGAGATTGGTGAAGCACCAGCTCCAAGCCAGGCCCTGCACTTGGCACTTTTTCTTCTATGACCTTGACTTTTTCAAGCTTGTGGGGATAATAAGCCCCCTCCTCTTCATAATGGCAGGTCCTGGGAACCAGAGTGAATAATCCCAAGGTTCCTTAAGGAATATGGAATTGGAGCTAGGAGAGCTGGAAGGGCTGAAGGGGATTCCATGAGGTCATAGTGCTCAGAGGCATGCATTCCTTGGGACCTCTGTGCCAATTGGGTCAGGGTGCCAGTGTGGCAGAGTGGTAAGAACATTTATAAGTGTCAGAGTCAGACAAACCTGAAATCAAATCCCATCTCCTCTATTTATTAGCAGGGTGCATTTAGGCAGTACACAATGTCCACAACTTGTATTTATTAAGTGTCTACTATGTGTTAGACACTGACCAGATATTGACACCTTGCAAGTATTAACTTATAAGTATTTTTAAGTATTTAAAAGTATGCTATGAGGTTGATGTTATTATTAACTTCATTTCACAGGTGTGAAAACTTGGGCACAGAGGGGTTAAGTAACTTGCCTAAGGTCACACAGCAAAAATTGGAACCCAGGGAATGTGCCTTCAGCACCTAATCTTTTAACAATTAAGCTTTCCTACTTCTGTTTCTTTATGTGTCAAACAAGGATAAAAATAGCTACCTCAGTAATGTGAAGATTAAACTAAATGAGATGCCAATAGATAAAGGACCCATCTTTGCCTGGGTCACCTGTGTACTCAAATAGCAGCTCCAGCTCCTGTCTTCCTTCTTTTAGGGTGTGCATGACCAACCCCTTTTCTGAACAAAGCTGGAGCCTCTAGCCTCGTTTGTGTCCAACTCTTTTCTCCCTGGGTTCCCTGCTGCCTGCTGCACTTTTTTTTTTGCACTTGGAACTGCAGCTGAACCCTCCTTATGTCTACACTTCTCCACAACTCATTACAGTTTCTGACTGTGAAGCTTATTTTCTACCACATCATTCCCAACAGGCTGCTTCCTGACCACCTCTGTCTACAAGGCACCTTAATCTCCTGGGTAAGACTTCTCCATCTCACACTGGGGGTGCATTACTTCTGAGAAGGGGGCCTCTCTGTGTGGCTTCTTGCTAATTTCTCTTTTTAGTGACAGTCCTTTTCCTGACCTTTTTCTGGGTACCTCTTTCCCACTTCTAATATTCTACCTGAAGTCACCTTATTTTGGCCACTGCTCTAGCTGTGACCCCAGGAGCCACTGCAGTGTCTGAGAATCCCTTAGAGAAGGGTCTCTTCCACGTTCCATAGTGCGAGTGTCTCCATCACTACCTTGGAGAGGGCCCATCCTGGTTAATTTCCACTGGCACCTGACACCACATCACCATTATCCTTTCTCTCTGCTCTCCGCTGGGCTGTTTGCCGTGGAGGCTGACCCCTGTGCACTGCATTACCTTTGATCTGGTGCCTCTGGCTTTCAAATGGGTTTGGCCAACAGCAGTCACCAGCAGCAGACGGAGAGGGAGCAGTAGCTACAGCCCTCCATGACAGGCTCTGCATCTTAAGGGACCCCAGTGTAGCAGCAGTTGGGGGTCTGGGTGGGAGAGTTGACCTCTCTCAGGGTCTGATTTCAGGGATGAACTCATGGTGCCTTCAGAAGAGAATAAGGAAAAGGTTGTAGATTAAAAGCAAACCCCACATCTCTCTGTTGGCTTTCTTTTTTCCAGCATGGATTTGGAAAAGGAAGGAAGAAAGGAGGATACTGGGTAATTTCTCTGTGTCAGGCAGAGTGCTAAAAAATTTACACACAAGAGCTCATCTAATCATTACAGTAGCCATATTACCCCCAATGCACAGATGGTGAAGCTGAGGCTCAGAGAAATATGGTACAAGTACATAGCAGAAGGACACATGGCTGATGATAATCTCAGTTGTGACTGTGCCAAAGGATTAGCCTTAACTCTTCCAGTTTGATTGAATCATAAAATCATTTCTAACCTTCCTAGTCTTCACATGCAAATGGGTCCTTACTTCCCCGCAAGTTTAAGATAGCTGGGGTATTTCATTGACCCTTCTTTTTGGGCCTGCTTTTGTCAAAGCCTGCTTACTCTTTTCTATTTTAAATTTAATTTATGTCTGGTGTTTTGCCAAGTGGAAGGTTACGCAGGTGTCTGCAGGTTTACTTCCTTGCTTATTAGTTGTCTGTTGTGCTTTTCTGGAAATTGCTATACTTGGGCATCGGCAAGGAATGAGAGAAACAAGATAGGAGAGGCGTTCCAGCAATGCCAGGTTGTGACCCATGTGGAAATGCCTTCTTGTGGAGGGAGCCCAGAGGAAAAATGTCTCTGCCCTATGGGTCATGTCCAAGGCCACTCTGCCGGTAACCCAACACCTTTTCCACCTCCAGTGGGCAGACCATGTTAGCTTTTCACTCAAGATAATATCATTCACCTTGACAAAGTCAAATCTCTTATTTCCATTTTCTCTCAGCCTTCACATTCTTAGCCACACTCATAATATTATTACTAGTTCCTTAATCTACTGGCTGTTAAAGTAGTTTTCAACTACTTCAATTAGAACAGTTGAGCCAAACATTTGTCACCACGTCTCAGGGAAATTATACGCCATTTGTATGAGAAATAATTTTTTTTCTATTTCTAGTGCTAAGACGGAATCCTCTCTCACTGACCAGGGTGACAAGTGTGCACTGGAAGAATTTGACATCAATATATACCAGGTTCCAGCATAACTCAGGTATGTATACAAAATACCCTGTGGGTTATTTACCTTAAAATGATCTCATCTAAAAATAATTACAGTAAACTCACACTTTCTGTATCTTGTGATGAAAAATATTGACATTTCATGCACAGCATGTTTGAAACAGTTGGCCTCAACAGGCTCTTCAAGTTCTTGTTCATATTTATTTTTCTTCTCTAAGAGAGGGGATAAGAAAGAATGAAACTCACCTTCACTCAGTAAAGGGGAACATGGAAAAGTCACCAGGCTAATAGTTAGGCTATTTGTATGTTTTCTGTTTGCTTGTTTGTTTTTGTCTCTCCCTTGGCCCCCAGCCCCCAATTGTTCCAGTTTTAGTTCTTATGTCATGGTGCGAGCTGCTTAACCTCCCTGAACTTGGCTTTGTGCAGTTGTACTATCCTTGAGAGCAGTGGTTCTTGACTGGAGGTCAATTTGGTCCCCTAGGGGGCATTTAGCAATGTCTGGAGATATTTTTGGTTGTTAAACTGTTTTCTTTGGGGGTGCTACTGGCATCTAGTGGGTAGAGGCCAGGAATGCTGCTAGACATATTACAATGCATGGGACAGTCCCCACAACAAAGAATTATCTGGTACCAAATGCCAATAGTGCCACGGCTGAGAAGCCCTGCTTTAGAGGTTGTGGAGAGGAGAAACGTTAGTTAAGTGCTTTGTAAATTGCTTAGAGCTGTATGAAAAGTGTTACTGTAGCTCCTTCCAGGTGTGGGTAGTAATCCTGACTGTGTAACTAGTTAGTGGCCAGCATGGCCCATGCACCATTTCCAGTTCAGGTTTCATTTATTATTCACATGTATGGGGCTTCATGATCTCTAAGATCCTTGCTGGCTCTACATGGTAAAATCATTATATGGCACTTGGGCCCAAAGTGAACAAAATCAATAGCTGCTAATTTCAGCATTATTTAGCCTCCATACAGATCACTGACCTGAATCTTTTCTCTGTAGATAAACTTGAGATTTGCTAAGAGGGAGGAGACATAGAATTCTTAACTTTTTCCTTTAATAGGCAGACAAGATTTGCTATGGCAGTGTCCCCTCTTCTATCACATAGAATAGCTCTGACATCGCGCAACCATAACAGCTGACTCTTATATAGTGCTTACCTGGTGCCAGGCACTTGAATACCTACTGTGTGCCAGACCCTGCCCTAGTGCTCTAGCTACAGTAACTCATTTTATTTTCACACCCTGCCATGCCTGGACTGTTGGTGTTATTGGTTTAATTTTACAAATGAGGCATGTGAGGCTCAGAGAGGCTAAGTAACATGTCTGAAGTCACACAGCTAATGAGTTATTAAATTGCTTTAAAATATAAGGCCTGGGTACTTCTCACTTCTCTATATTCATACTCAAGTTGGTCAGTTAGCAATGTTCCAGCATGGATTTGGAAAAGGAAGGAAGAAAGGATACAGAGTGATTTCTGTGTCAGGCAGTGTGCTAAGCACTTAATATACATGATCTCCTCTGATCATTACAGTAGCCACATTAGCCCCAATGAAATTGCAAGGGAGGGTTAAGGAACTATAAAACGAATGCCAAGAAAGCAAGTGAAAGCTCCACCATTTTATAAAACTTAATGCTCTGCAGGCAGATGTGTGTCACCTGGTTTATTGAAGAAGAGAGTCTTACAATAAATATTGCTGTCAGCCTGAGCTTTCAGGAAGCAGGACAGCTCAGACAAGTGGCCTATTTCTGAATTTTTCCAAGTAATTAATAAAATAGCTCCTGTGTATAAATTTAGGGCTGAGCTCCCCGTACTAATGATAATGTGATTGCTAGTAATTGAGAAAACAATGGTAACACAAAAATGCTATTGTTTTCGTCAATGTTTTCTCAATCATTCTTTTATTTTTTTTTGCGATTTAATTGTATTCTATTGAATAACAATGATAAACACCATCTACTTGTTCCTGGATTCTGTCTTTAAACCTGGCAGATAAGAACAAGGGTTTTAGATTATGATTGAATGGGGCTTTGAATACATAGGATCAGTTATTCCCCTTGGATGACAGCAATCCTTCTTATCCATCGGTGGTTCTCCATCTTGGCTGTCCCTTGAAAAATCCCGATGCCCAAGCTACACCCAGGCCAATTAAACCAGAATCTCCAGGTGGGACCAAGGCATTAGAAATTCTTAAAACTCTCCGACTGATTCCAATGGGTAGTCAAGTTTGAGAGCTAGCTCTCTATATTCATGGCCCTTAAATGTCTGTGTGTATCAGAATCATCTGGAGAAAGTAAAATCACAAGGGCCCAGGCCTTGTCCTCCTTCAATGAACTGGGGCCTCTAGGTTCAGTATTAACTCCTAGGTGATTCTCATAAACACCATCATTGAGAATCACCACTTTATTTTACTCCTCTTTAAGTTTTACTATATTTTTTAAATGAATTTAATAAATGACTTTATTCCAAGGTGAGGAATTGCCTAGGTTAAAACTGTATGCATGTGGGTCTTGCTGTGAGTCCCCAAGAGTCATTACTGGGTTGTGGGCCAGACATCAGTCTATTCCCCATGTTCTGTAGATGCCATCCTGGGATTCCTCAGCCCTTTCTTTCTAGATCCTTCCTGACTATGGCTCATAGTCCAATCAGGGGGTATTTCTCTGTCCTAATTTGAAAATACAGTAAACTTATTGTGTGTGTGTGTATATATATATATATATATATATATATATATATATATATATACACACACATAATCTATCCATGATACGTATTGATACTTGGTTCATAAGAGATGAAACAGTTGAATAATTATGAACCTAGAGTGAAGCCACTTCCTGTAAATACCCGTATTAGTCGGGGTTCTCCAGAGAAACAGAACCAATAGGAGATACACACACACACACATACACACATATACATACATACATATATAATTAATATATTACATTATATGTACATTAATCTATTGTTTAATATATAAAAATTAATGTATAGTTAATTTATATTAAATATATACCTATTTATTATGAGGAATTGGCTGGTGTGAGCTTGGCGGCTGAGAAGTCCCGGGACCTGCTGTCTGCAAGCTGGAGATGCAGAAAAGCAGTGGTGTAACTCAGTCTCAGCCACGAGAGGCGATGAGATGTCCCAGCTCAGCAGTGAGGCAGGAGAGGGACAGATGATTCCTTTTCCCTCTGCCTTTGCTTCTATTCAGGCCTTCCGCGGATTGGATGATGCCCACCCACACTGGGCAGGGCAATCTACTTTACTGAGCCGCTAATGTTATCTGGAAACACTGCCACAGACACACCCAGAAATAATGTTTAATCAGGGCACCCCATGTCCAGTCAAGTGGCCACGTTAAAGTTAAACGTCACAACATCTAACATCTAATTTTACTTCTGGTTATTCCCAGAGCGTTTGATGGCTTCTGAGTTGCTATGTCTCTAAAAGAACCTTTGTTGTTGCACCAATCCCCATATTTCAGAAATACCCCCTCAGCCTGCCAGCACTTATACGGCTGTGCACCTCAGTGGCTCTCTAAGTTTAAACACAGGAATCCCTAAAACTAATAATTAGTTACATCATGGACACAATTCAGTCCATTGCAGGTTGGCTGCCCAGTCATAAACATCCGGGTTGCTAGAAAAGCTGGACTTTACTAGGCTCATTCATACTATGCTTGGCTCTTCTAGAAACATAATTCAGATCTTTGCTTCTCCTCTGCTCAGAGCTCAGAACTGGTTTCCCATCTCTCACAGGGTAAAAGCCAACCGTCTTACATGTCGGAAAAGTCATGATGCATTTTTGCAATGAAAAACATAGAAAAGAAAAAAAAAGTCATGACTTTTCCGACAACCCTATAGTTTGCAAGGCTGTCAAAGTCGGCCCCTTAGAGCCGTTTCTTGTTCACTGTACTGCAGCCACCCCGACCTGCTTCCTGTCCTTTGAACACACAGGCGCTCTTCCACCAAAGGGCCTTTGCACTGGTTGCTCCCTCTGCTCGGCACGCTCTTCCTCCAGACACCCACCTGTCTCTTTCTCCTTCAGGTTTTTGCTCAAATCTCACCTTTACACCTAGGCCTACCCTGACACCCCTGTTTAAAACTGTTACCCTGCCCCATCACTGGCACTGCTCACCCTACTGTTCTTGATTTATTTTCTTCTGTAGCACTTACCAAAATCTAATAATAAACAAATATTTACTGATTCATTTGCTTTATTGTCTAGTCTACTCCCTTTAGAACGTAGGCAGGACATTTTGTCTGTTTGGTTCAATGCTGTTTCTCCAAGGTCCAAACCCTAGATAGGGCCTGGTACGTGAGAGGTATTCAATAAATACCTTTTGAAGGAATGCATTTTTTTGCTGAGACAGAAAGAGGGCCTTCTAGAGCTATGGTATACTAGAGGCCTGGAAAAATGTTTTTCATTCATGCTTTTCTGTTCTATGTTATGCTCCACTTTGGAAAAACTCAACTAACGTTAGCCTTAGGTGCAGGACCAACCTTACACGAGTGTTTATTCTAGACGTTTCTATCCTCCAAATGAACTGCATGGTCCCAAACATCTCCCTAATGGCCTGCCAAATGCTGCAAATAGTCACTCCAGTATATTTATCCAAGTCAAATGATCTTGCTGAGAATATCAGTAATAAAAATAACGACAAATGTCTGCTCACTGTTCATCACATGCCAAACATTGGACTAAGCATTAATGTGCATTAACTCATTTCGTTGCTCTACTAACCTTATATGAACAGGGACTATTATTATGCCCATATTACAGTGGAAGGATCGAAAATTTGATTGTTGGAGGCAGAATGGGGCTTGTTCAGGGGGAAAGTATCCAGGGACAGGAATGGCATGTTTGATGGTTTAGCGGGAAGGGAGGGTGTGATGTATTGGAGGTACTGGAAGATGTTAAAAATGGCAGGAGTGGAGGATACATGTGAAAATAATTCAAACTGATGATGAAAGATTCATAGTTGTAAATACTTTAGGCCCATCAGCTTAGAAATTCCTATACATATATTTTGGTGAATATTTCCCAAACCTTTGGATTCCCGAGGCCCATGAAATTCTCGTCTGTCATATCATTGTGATTCCTCCAATTTACAGGGAGTTTGTCAGTTGTTTTTGCCTAAAGTTTTAGTGTTTTCCTGGGCATTCCTAAAATCAGAATAGTACAGGCTTTCTTAATTTAAAACAATGTGTTTACTTTTTCCATTGGCTCATAATTTTGTTTTTGCTGACTTTCAGAGACTTTTGTTTTAAAAACAAAAGTTTTTGAATTATGTAACAAAAGTTATATAATTCAGTGTTATGATTCTGCTCCCAAGTCATAAAATGTAACCTTGTGTCACAGAAGTTTACACAGTAACCTATTTCTTAAGGGTTACTACTTCATTCTGAGATCAAGCAGGAAAGCTAATGGGGATAATTTTTACTTGATTGCAGATATCTAAAAGAGTGACTAGGGATGAACTGAAAATTAAAAAAAACCCCACAAACCTTAAGCTGGTAAAAAAAAATGCTATTTATGTAAATAAAGTCTTTTTAGGTTTTTGTCTATGTATAGCAAAGGCGTTTTTGCTATATGAGATGTCTTGATAATTAAGTTTACGCATATTTTATTGTTATAAGCTGGCAATTTGTTTAGAAAAATGGGACAAAACATTAAATATCACAGAACAAATACAATAAATTTATAGAATTGCAGCTATATTCTTAATAAGCTGAAAACATAATCGTTTGTCATACTCCCAGAAGATATTACCAGGCATTCACAAAATTTAAACGATGGCAGAATTTGTATGTAAACTAGTGGGAAGTCAGTTCACCAGGTTCACTTATTCATTCATTGAACAAATACCGAACACCGGGCATGCGCCAGGCGTCGATACAGGCTCCTGGAGATGCAGCAGTGAGAAAAACAAAGCTTTGGCTGACATGGCACTTACTTTCCTGTGGAGAGAAACAGACAATGAACAAGGCAATAAATATAAACACACGTAAAGTGTCAGGTGGTGATCACTTCTAAGCAAACGTTTGGCCGGCGACAGGGTGATGTGCATTGAGGATAACATCACCATGGAAGGTAAATATCAGAGGACAAAACTCAGACTCCCTAGCTGATCAGGCAGCTGACAGCATGGTGTAGTGTTTGGCAGCTCACGACACCTCTGGTGTTCTCTGCTCTGTTTGCATCTAAAACTCAATGTGTGACCCTGGGCACGTGATATTTCCTGAGCCCCAATGTATTGATTTGTAAAAGGGGAGGGCTGTACCAGTGGGTCTTGGAGGCCCTCTCCAGACGTGCGTTTCTGGCTCAGTTCAGATGAGACGAATGCTTAGCTGTGAACAGGTAAAGCACTCAGAGCCTTGAGCACTGGGCTGAGAAGTCTGGAGAGAGGGGAGACTAAAAGAGAATATGAGTCATTAGGGTATTCCCATTCTCTTTCCTTGGCCTGAATCATGGCCCCCAAAGGTAGCAGGCGCTAATCCCTGGAACCTATAAATGTTACTTTATTTGGAAAAAGGGACTTTGCAGGTGTGATTAAATGAAAGGTCTTGAGGTGGGGAGATTATCTGGGTGGGCCTAAATGCAGTCACATATGTAATCATGACAGAGGGGCAGAGGGAGATCTGACACAGATAGAGGTGAGGCACAAGCCAAGGAATGCTGGCAGCCATCAGAAGGAGGAAAAAGGCGAGGAACAAATTCTCCCTGAGAGTCCCCAAAGGGAGAACGGCCCTGCCAACACCTTGCTTGTAGCCTAGGGATATTGATTGTGGGCTTCGGACATCCAGAACTAAAAGGCAATAAATCTGTGTTGTTTTCAGCCACCAAGTTTGTAGTAATTAGTTACAGCAACACTGCACTTCATTTCCCTGTCCACTTGAAGTTAGATGTGGCCATGTGACTCCTTGGACTGATGAGGCTCATGTGAGTGGAGATGATGTGTGTCTTGAAGGGCCAGTGCAGGCTCTACCATGATCTCTTTTCCGTTTGGTGATGGGGCAGGTGTGACGCGGTGGCTGCCTTGTTTGCCTGGGTCTCTGAGTGACCATGTTGAGCAGAGCTTCCCTGTTGACTCATAAAGGATGTGAATGTGATTAAAAAATTAACCTGGTTAAAGCTCCTGAGTCTTGGGGATTGTTCTACTAGCCTGCCCTGACTGGAGGCAAGGAGACTAGATGCTATGAAACATTCCTAGTAACACCATCTTTGTTGTACCATTTGCTCTTCAGTGGTCCTCAGGGTCCCTGAAACCCTCTTTTCCAGCATCCCACAGAGCCAGGACAGTCTCGAGTCATGTAGTGCAGATCGCTGGTGTCCCATGTCATGGTGATGTGTATGCCCCCCATGTGCTGTAGTTGAATAAGGGGAGAAGTGCTGGGCTATGCAAGCAGAAACAGTTTCCCTTACTCAAGGAATTCAGTGGCTTCTACATGCTAGTGTGTGCCTGCAAGGCTCCAGGATGAGGATCTGATATTGCTATGGACTACATATTTGTTTCCCCCCAAATTCATATGATGAAACCCTAATCTCCTATATGAGGGTATTTGGAGGTGGGGCCTTTGGGAGATGATCAGGCCATGAGGGTAGAGTCCTCAAGGTAAATGCCCTTATAAGGAGAGCCATAGGGAGCTAGCATGCGTTCTCTGTTCTTTCTCTCTCCCTCTCTCTCCCTCTCTCCCTCTCTCTCCCTCTCTCTCCCTCTCCCTCTCTCCCTCTCTCTCTCTCTCTCTCTCCTGTCTTTCTCTCGGACATAATGAGAAGAAGGCCATCTGCAAACTAGGAAAACAATTCTCACCAGAATGAAACCNAGATGATCAGGCCATGAGGGTAGAGTCCTCAAGGTAAATGCCCTTATAAGGAGAGCCATAGGGAGCTAGCATGCGTTCTCTGTTCTTTCTCTCTCTCTCTCTCTCCCTCTCTCCCTCTCTCCCTCTCTCCCTCTCTCCCTCTCTCTCTCTCTCTCTCTCTCTCTCTCCTGTCTTTCTCTCGGACATAATGAGAAGAAGGCCATCTGCAAACTAGGAAAACAATTCTCACCAGAATGAAACCATGCTGGTGCCCTGATCTCACACTTTCAGTCTTCAGAACTGTGAGAAATAAATTTCTGCTGTTTAAGCCATCGAGGCTATGCTATTTTTGTTACAGCAACCTGAACTTACTAGGACAGGTACACAGTTTTAAGCTCTTTTTGGCAGTATAAGGCACTGCATTGGGCCATCACCCTTCTTGTATTAATTGTGAACACACCTCATTCCCTCACCCAACTAACCCAGGGACGACAGGGTAGGATAGGTTTAAAGCAGCTTCCTGTTCAATATGTAATGGACTACATCAAGTCCTTAGAGAGGTAGTTTAATATTTTACCTGGCAAACTGCAGGTAAATTTTACCCGACAAATGAGGGAGGCAGTCTTTAGGCAAAGTGATGGGGAGATTCGCTTGAATTTTTCTTATTCCCTGGACTTATCCTCTTGGGTCTGCTCAGAAGCCTGCTTGTCTGAAGGATGTGGCCAAGGGCTTGAACTTGGGAGACCTGCTCTCAGATTTTACTTGTTTGATTTTGGATGGACTTGACCTCTCAGTTTTCCCAGATCTTTTTCCATCTCTTCAATGGTTGAGATTCCCAACCCTGGAGCTTTCAGAGCTCACAGGCACTAAGAAACAGGTCCCTGCTTTTTATTAGCTATATTTCTTGGAAAGACTTAAAGTGTTCTTTTAACATCCAAGACAACATGAATCTTTATGAGAAGAGTAAAGCTTGCCAAAATGAAGAATCAGCATGAGACTTCAAGTGACCTGACTAATAAAAAAATAAATAAGTAACAATAAAAAGTGACTTGACTAGTCCCACACTTAGTGGAGCCTGGAAAAGAACTCAGTTCTGACATTGTTGAGTACCTGTGATAATTCCAAAAACGGGGCCCAATTCTTCACCACTCCCCAAACCCACTCACTTTTCCATGTAACTTTATTGAGCCCTTCCACCCTGGGTGGGTCATTCTGGCTTACCCCTTCACTCTGACCTCAGCCTTTTGGTTCACTTTGGGTCAGTCATGTACCAGCTCTCTGGAAAAAAAAAAGTCCTAATTTGCAGTGGTAGCTGGTTTTTAAAATTTCAGCCTACCAGCAATATAATATCTAACTCACAAAGGTTCTGAATACTTAAAAACCAGCTTTTGCAAGCTGGAGGAGCCAGCCTCAGCAAACTGCTGCCCGGGGCCAATGGGACGTTAGAACATATGACGCAAACAGAGGCTTCAAAAGCACTCATGAGGTTGGGCTTCCTTATTCTTGCTCCTTTGCCATTGGCATGAGAATTGCCTGGATGAGCCTGTTGAAAAATGAGAGCCATATGGAGAACAGAGCCCCAGTTGTCGCAGCCAATAGCCAGCTGACCTCCAACTGACCTCAGACACACGAGTAATAAACATTCTGTTATATGTGGCTGGGGCTATGTGGCTGTTTGTTACACAGCGTTATTATAGCTGTAGATAACCGATACAGTGATTAATAGCAGCAACTCATGTATGAAAGACCTTGCATTCCTGTTCTTCCCTTTTGACTCCACCCTATTCAGGATGGGCATCTGACAAGCACGAAAGAATAATAACCTACCCTGCTCTGCCTCCACTACTGGAGGTGGAACCTTTGGGTAGAGCAGCAGAGTTTCCCCTCCCTTAGAAAGTCTTTTGAAAACACTCCTTTGGCAGGGGTACTTTGGGTGGTAAAGCTTGGGGCTCACCCTGGGTGTGCTTTTGCATTGGAGGAACTTCCAGAGAGCTGTTTGCCCAGAAAGAGGCACCGGAGGAAAGGGGCCAGCAGTAAGCTGCTTATAGTTTTCTGTCACCAAGTTTTTAAGTCAGTGTCCCTTAAAGAAAGGCCTTCAAACATTCCAGGCAGAGGGAACAGCAAATGGAAAAACCTGAAGGAGGATGTTTAAAACTGGCCTACGCTCCGTATCAGCCAATGACAAACATTCGGCAGATTCTTTTGGCATGTCCCGATTACTCAGGGTAGAGAGAAGCATGCGCCTAGAGTATGCATTTGGTGTGTACGGGTCTTCTCTCCTGATCACTCAGGCAGATGAGTCGTTATGGACAGACATGGTCAGTGCCTTGCCCATAGCGCTTAGAACTCAGGGCACATTGCAGTGTCCTCTGTCAAGTTCCTACTATCAGTTCCTGCATTCTTGTATCTGAGGGCTTTTCTCCAGAATCCAGCAAGGCCAGTCTATCATGCGTGTTCCAGGCCATAGGAGCAGCCTTCAAGCAACGACTCTTGGGGATCCATGTATAGATACCCCAGTTCCCTCTATGTTTGGTGGGAATAATTGTGAGGTTTCCATTTTGCATAGTTCCTCAGTGTTTCCCTGTGGGATTAAGCTCTAGCGGGCCACAGTGGCAGCTGGCTTGATAATGTACCCTTTATCAGTTGCCTCCCTTTCCCTGTATTCCATACTCCTACCCGTGTTCCCTGCACCCTTCAAACAAATTACTTGTATACTTGAATCCCTGTCTAAGGATCTGTTTGTGGGTGAACTCAACTAAAACTTTTATAATGAAAGCAAACTCAAATTCTTACAAGTAGCCAAACATTTAGCCAACAGGCACAAGGTAGGTTTACAACCAGTTCTGTGGTTCTACCCTTGGTGCTCCAGCTAACAGCGTACATGGAGCACTCTGCGGCAGAGAGAGAGAGCTACTCCGACAGCCAGACCAGCACCCTCGTGGCTGGTCAGCTCACAGGGCATCTGTGAAGTGCAGGGTTCCAGGACAACCAGGCTAGAACCTGGAGTTGAGCCTGAATTGAGCGTGCTGGCCAGATCTTTATGCTCTGTTCCATTCAGGGCAGTAGAGCCTTTATAGTATTTCTAACTAATCACGTATGCTGAAATTCTCTCATTTTACCAAAAATTAGGGTCCCTCGTATTCTTGTTGACCATCCCTCCCGGAGTATTGAGATTTGATATAGAAATTTTAAATGCTAACTGTTTGTAAGATATAGATTAGAATGAACTCGTACACACACACATGCACACACACTCTCTTTCTCATACGTACATACATATATACATACACACATGCATGTACAACCAAGTCACATTTTACACTAAGCTGTCCCTCCCACCCCACAGTATAGCAGTAGAAATGACCTTGATATTTATCCAGAAAAACCCAAGACATTAATTCAAAAAAATATATGTACCCCTATGTTCATTGTGGCGCTATTCACAATAGCCAAGACTTGGAAACAATTTAAATGCTCATCGGTAGACGACTGGCTTAAGAAACTGTGGTACATTTACACAATGGCATATTAGTCAGCTATAAAGAAGAAGGAAATCATACCATTTGCAACGATATGGATGGAACTAGAGAAAATTATGCTAAGTGAAATAAGTCAGTCAGAGAAAGACAAATACCATATGATCTCACTTATATGTGGAATCTAAAAAACTGAATAAACAAATAATGTAAACAGAAATAGTCTCAGAGACACAGAGGAAAAACTGAGCGTTGCTAGTTGGGAGGAGGTGGGGATGAAGGAGAAGGGGAAGGGATGAGACAATACAAATTGGTAATTGCAATATGGCCTCAGGGATAGAAAAGACAGTCTGGGGAATATAATCAATAATGTTGTAAATATTTTTTAGGGGGCCAGATGGACTCATGTCTTGTTAGGGAGACCACTTCATAGTTGGTGTAGAGGCCTGACCACCGCACTGTATTTCTGAAGCTGATGTTGAATAATATTGTATGTCAACTATAATTATATATACATATATAGTCACGGGACATGGAGTAGAGAGTGGGAATGGAGTCAATGGAATTGTAATAGGTAAGTATGATATCGAGGGTGGGAGGGCAGTGGACAGGGGGAGGGGGTTGTTACTTTGTGAGGGGTGAAAAGGATGACTATTGCATTTTTCTGTACACCTGAAACTAATAATGATAAAAATAATAATAATAAAAAGAAATGACCTTGAGTCTTCAAGCAGTAGAATGTATATACTTGGCAGTGAGACTCAGGGAAACTTGCCTATGTGAAGTGCCTGCGGCATAGTAGATGGTCAGTTGCATCCATCCACGTAGGTACTGCTTCATGCCAGGGATAGTTTTAGGTCCTAGGAATATGGCAGTGAATACAGTAGCTAAAACCCCTGCCCTTATGGAGTTTACACCCTTGTGTGGGATGCAGACAATATGTAACAAATGACTATATGTGATTGTAGTTGATAAGCAGGACAAGGGGAAGAGGCAATCCTGGCGCGGGGTGGGGAGGAGTGAATGGAGGGCCCTTGCCGTTTTATACTGGGAAACCCTCATTGGTAAGCTGACATGTGAGAAAAGATCTAAAGAAAATGTGAGGATCTGGGGAAGAGCATTCCAGAAAGGGGGGCAACTATGCAAAGGCCCCAAAGCAGGAATGTGCTCTGCAAGTTCCAGGAACAATGCAGAGGCCATTGTGGTGGGAACTGATTGCAGGGGCAGAGTTGCAGTGGTGGGTTTGGACAGAGCAGGGACTGAGACCTCGAGGGTCTTGTGGTGGTTTCAGTGGCTTCCACTTTGGGTGAAATGGGTGCCAGCGGAGACATGGAGTACAGGAGTCACCTAACGTGGTTGTTGTTACTGTTTTGTGGTTTTCTGTTATTAGAATTGCCTGCTAGCAAGTGCCAGGGCCAGAATTAGACTCTGGATTCCTTCAGCTGCCGAGCCCATGCTTCGTTTTGGCATTCCGTGTGCTGTCCTTTCCCGGTCCCTGTCATATCTGTGGTCTCAGGGGCCTTGTGGTATAAAAGGTATCCGAATCTCTAAGAACTTAGAATGGAAGACAAAGCATCTGAAATGCTAGAGACCCTTGTGCCCCTCAGCTGTGTGGTATTTACCCCTCTGTGCCATATCTCAGCCCCGCATTCATCCCCTCCCCCCGCACCCACATCGCCCTGATCTCCAGTGTAGCCTCATTTACAGGAAGAACTTAGAAATAGGTGGAGTTCCCACAAAGGCAAAGGAGATTTGTCCTTACAGAAGGTTTGCGATTTTTCTTTTGCCTTCCTTCACCTTTTTGGGGCTCATAAGACTATCTGGATGAAGAATATCTTATTTCTCAAAGGTGAAATGCTAATGATATTTGGCCCAAATAACCTTTCCTGCCCTTCCTGCTTTCACTGAACTCATCATATGGGGACACAATTTACATAAGAAGGGGATCTGTAATAAATTTCCCCATAAATTCTTTCCAGCAGCATGCAAACCTTTTTAGTTCCACGGTGTGTGCTCATATAATGATCCTCCACCTGGCTTGGGGCCTTTTTATGTGGGAACATTAAGCTGATTTCACTCGGAATGTGGGATGGTTTCTCAAGATGGCACACCTGATTTTAAAGTGCAGATCACAGGGCTCCTTTGGAAGATGGATGGATCCCCGGAGGCTCTTTAGACTCTCTCTTGCCTTCAAAACTCCTTTCGGAGCCCAGCTCATCTCTGACAACCTTCTGCTTCACATTTGGCATCCCTGTGACGGCCACCAAATGATTGGGTAGGGTCAGGAAGTCAACTGACCTCCTCATATGCTTCTGCCATCATTCCATGCCTGGGTGGGGGTGGGAGCCAGCCGAGGTGTCTTGGGTCTCTGTAAAGGTGTGAGAGTGATTAGGACGCTGATAGGAGTAAAAGGTCCACTGGCATGCTTCACCAGGCATGGGTTAAGTGGCACTTCACATGAGTGGCTTTCGTCTGGTTGCAGCAAAATCTCTAAGAATGATGTTCTCCCCTCCATTGCCTATAACATAAGGATACGCCTTTCTTCTAGAAAGTTGATTCTTCTTAGCAGTGTATAGAATGGTGCTACTGGGAGATCTAACAGGGACTCATTCCTAGGGGTGATGTGATGATATGCATTAAGGCATGTCATCTAGCAGCTACCAAATGCCACCCCATCCAGAAGCCAGGGATGAGTCCAGGGGAAGCTTGGCATGAAAGGTCTAGCTTAATGAAAGGGATCTAAGGAAACATGAAAAGTATTATGTATGCAACTGGAGGAAAAGCTAATCCAGGATCGTGTGGTGCTTGTTGCCTAAACGGTAACTTCTACTGTGTTCTTAACTTTCAGAAACCTCAGCTGAATCTAAATCTCCTGCTTATGCTTTGTGCAGTACCTCAGCTTAAAGCAAAGCCACATTATCCTGCTTGATAGAGCTGGGATGATTGCTGGGTTATGAGTGTAGTCAGGAAACCCTGGCATGAAAGAGGTTGTAAATGAACAGATGAATAGAGCAATCAAAGGGCCGTCCAATCAGATCTACGCAGATGAGAACTTCATGTAGCCTTAGACACAAAAATAGATTGAGTGCTCTGTGATATATCAGAGTTACTTATCTGCACTGCTCATTGCAGCCTTGACCCTCAAATCCTGCTGTCAAGGCCAATCGCAGCGCCATTTTTTTCCACAGGCATTAGCCACATAGCCTTCATAGAATGGGATCCCAACTTTTAATAGTGCCATACTTTGCCTCTTACTGTTTTTTTTTAAAATAAGTGTTTCTATGGGTAGGCTTTGATCAAGGATTTTACAATTATTATTATGGTCATTTTCCAAGCAGTAGCTCTCAACCTAGGGTGATTGGAGGCAGTTTGGTTGTCACAATTGCAGGGGGCAGAGGTTATACAAGTATCTAGTAACAGAGGCCAAGAATGCTGCTAATCCTCCTACAATGCTCAGGACAGCCTCCCTCCCATCCGCTGCCCCAACCCCGCAACCCCCCAAAGAATTATTTGGCTCCAAATGTTAGTAGTGCTGAGGTTGAGAAATCCTGATTCAGAGTGATGGTTTTGGCAAGTTTTGTTTCAGAAAAAGAAAGTCCCAAGTTGTAACTTCTTTAGGCCAGGTCTACATCATATCTTAAGTAAGCTGTTTCAATAATTTTCAATAATCTGATTACATCACACTTTTGCTTAAAATTCTTTAATGATTTGATGTCCCTTACAGTGTGTGGTCCAGATTCCTGAGCATGGCAAACACAGTGACTTCATCTCAAATCCCCACACCCAATGCAGCATCAAGGCCAGTCGGTACTACCTGTGTTATGTATCTCATCCATTTGCCATCGCCCTAGCTAGGCAATGTTCTCCCATCATGGTACAGAGCAAGGCTGTGACATAGACAGATCTCGGAGTGAAGTCCTTGTCCCTCTATTCCCTAGCTCTATGATTGGGCAAGCACTGTAACCTTCTGAGTCTGTGTTCTCTTATTCAGGACATAGGATAGGTATAGAACCCCACAGGGCTGTGTGAGTCAACGCCTTATCTGCCTCATGCATGACACAGGGACACTGGGCAGTATTCTATGGGTTCAGATGCTAGTTTTTTCAAAACAAAATGATTTCAAGAATTTCCTGACTGGCCTCTCTGCCTCTTTCCTTAGGATAATTCAGGAGAGTGGTGTTTGTACCTTTTTCATAAAGACTCATTGAGAGAAACCTAAAAAAAAAAAAAAAAATTGTTCGAAATTTTTGTTTTTCATTCAAAAAGAAAAAGTAACTTGATTAACTTTCAAGGTCAAATATATGGATTCTTCAAAGTTAGGTTAATTGCTTTATGCAGCTGAGGAAAGCCAAAGAGAAAACTGTTGAGTGCTTTTGGTCACTATCAAGCGTCTGGATATTTGAAAATAGTAATAGGCAAGTGGCTTTCTATTCTTTCATCTTTAAATTAGATCTCAGACTTTATTACCAAGTTAGGGTAGCTTTGGGGGGCCCCAGGGTCCAGACTCCTCACTACTAATCTGGCCCATCCATCGCATTGCTGATTGGACATGACCCTCAGACACAAGTTGGATGGTGCTAGTGCCCAGCACACAAACCATTCATGGCTTTCCTGTTTCCCAGCTTGTGTCTCATGCCCCTGCCACTCAGGCCCACCCTATATTTCTAGTTTTCTCCCACTTTGCTCTCTTACTGACCTGCTCCAGCTACACCGCATCATTCCTCCAACACGCCTTGTGTTTTTCATGCAGGTATGTGCCCTTGCTTATGCTGCTTTCTCAGCTTAGAAACCTGCCAGACTGACATCCTTTCCTGAATAAATTCTACCCTTCGCTTCTGTGAAATCTGCCTTGAATTCCAGCAATCAGGCAGGATCATACAGCCCTCCATGCTCCCTTTGCAATTTTAGGTGTATTTTTGTTAAAACATTGATTTAATTCTCCCAGGAATTATAAAGAGCTCTTTATTCTTGCGTTAGTAGTGCTCTATCTCAAATCAGGATCGTGTCTCAGTCTTCTTGTCTATTGTCCACATTTGTCACAGCGCTTTGAAGATGGTACAAGTTCAACCATTGCTCTTCAATCTTTTCACCAATGAAAAAAGAAAAAAAAGATCACCTTTTTATTAGCAAGTGATACCTTCCTCAGTATCATTAGGATCAAATGAGCTGATGTATATTAAGACATTTCTAACTTGCACAGTATTTTTCAAAGAGTATTTATTGCTCTAATTATTGCACATGGTAAAGCACAGATATTCTTGTCACACATACTGAATTCAATATGACTCCACCACTTCCTAGGTGTCCAAAGCTTTGGAGCATGTTACTTTAGCCTCTTTGCCTCAGTTTTTTTTTTCTTCTCATTTCTATAATGGGGTCTTTATGAGGATTTCGGTGAATGAAATAGTATCGGTAATTTTTTTTAGCCTAGTACCTGGCGCATTCGAAGTGCTCAATGTTAACGGATAGTTGAAACATATATATAAATCATTGCTCAGTTTGGCAAGTAATGACAAAGAATCAGAGAAACATATTACCTCTCTCCTGCATGCACTTCTCAAAAGAAAGGGTAATATTTTGGCAGCCAGTGAGCTGTTGTCCTAGAACAGTTCCCAATATGGCACTGAACAATTTTCTTTTTCTTTTTCTTTTCTTTTCTTTTCTTTTTTTAAAAGGATTTTACTGGGGAAGAATGTGTTTTTCCAGGACCCATCAGCTCCAAGTCAAGTAGTTGTCTTCAATCTAGTATGGAGGGCGCACCTCCATGGCGCATGTGGGGATCGAACTGGCAACATTGGTGTTTTGAGCACTGTGCTCTAACCAACTGAGCTAACTGGCTGCCCCTGGACAATTTTCTTTTGAATCCACTTTGGCCACATGTGCCTGGGGCTTCTCCTTTACCTTAGTGTCAGAACACCTGCCCCACTGGGAGGCTGAAGAGTGTGCACTTTGCCAAAATAATAGAATGTTTCAGAATTTGGCTGATAATAAAGACAGATGCTGTGCAAGGTTGAGTGAAGAAACATAGCCTCTGTTTGGGCTTTTTATTTTTTTGGTTACATTATTTTTATTTCTTACAAAAGAAATATGTGTTCATCCCTAGCTACCATGGAATTATCACTTGCCTCTTACTGTCTGTCCCACTAAATGTATACGTCTTTATACTTACTATAACTACTTCTTTAAAGTTTTCCTTTTATGTCTCCAACACTTGTAGGTTTTATGATCTTCTCAGGACGCGAACTATTTTTTCTACTACTTTTTATCTTTCATAGGGAAACCACTGATGAATGGTTTCATGTAATTCCTGAAATAGTCACAACAATTAAAAGTATGTTTCTGTTACAGTTGCAGATATGGGAATAAGTGAGGTTCGTAAACCCAGACACCCCTAAGCAGAGACCAGACAGATACCCTAAGCTGGTGGATCGGGCTGGAGCTGCATGAAGTGGGAAAGCACAGGCTCGGCCCAAGGGTGAACCTCGACCAGCCACAGCTGGTAGCTGTTCTGTGCACATGCAAGCCAGAGTGGTCATACTTTCTGAGTACTCAACAAAAAGAAGGAGCCAAGAAATCTGGGTCATAGTTCCGGCTCTTGAATGTTGGGGACTCCTTAAATTATCTTTAAAACACAGTGTGGACCAAACAAGATATGTCAAGTGGGCTACCCTGGGCCTCCACTTCATGATCTGTGATATGTGCAGTCAGACATCAACTGAATTCTCAATTTAATCGGCAAATTAAAAATCTTGAACAGAGGAAAGGAGCGACTATTTCCCAATGGAAAGCAAACTTAAAAGTATCTCATCAAGTAGTGCTCTTTGACCATTGGAACCAAGGAAATGCTCAGGAAAGACAATCAGTATACTAGTAGGGCTGTCTCTGTTAATTTCTCAAATACTTTAATATGGATAATTATAATTGGGAAGGGAGCAGGAACAAGCCAAATAGTGGCCCTAACTGCTGGATTTTCTTTGAAACTACTTTTTTTTTAACCCATTGTGGCTTATGAGCTGTCTTCTCTTAATATTTCAATACATGGTCAGGTTACTAAATGATAGAACCATCTGGTGAACTGAAAATAAAGCAAAACATTTGCTTTTGATAATTAGTAAACAGAAATACTTCTATTGCCTGAGGCTGGTTAGATTTTTACTCTGAGGTCAGTCATGCTCGTTGCTTACCCAGTATCCATTTTCCCATTCTGCTTTAGCCCCAGAATCTGGATTTTGAGTGAGGAGAAGGGCAACATGCCCAGAAAATGAACAGAAACTTAACAAAAGAAACACTGTACTTCTACCTCATGCCCCGGTGGCCATGTGACTTGTTCCTGGCCAATGAGAATTCAGAAGAATTTGCTGGATAAGGATTCTCAAAGAGCCTTTTAAAAGGGGCACCTGACATGCACCCTTTTCCTTCCAACTTCTCTCTTCTTTCTGCCTGGAACATGTACATGACACTGACATAATATTTTTATTTCCCTGGTGCACCTTCCTGATACTTTCCCCCCTACATTATTTGGCAGCATCTTTTGATTTGCCTTTTCTTTTGGCTCTGTTTTTGTAATATTACTTTCCATTGGGAAATGATAAAGTTTTAAGTCTTACTTACAGAACGGTAAATCACAATTTGATTATTATTATTAGTAAATGGTAATGATAAACATAGACTTCTGTGACTTTATACAAAGATGCCCTCCTTTCTGTAGCACTGATCAAGACTGTATCCTACAATCCCAGGAATTATGTTAGATTCAATTTCATATAATTACTATCAAAAAAGAACAAAAAAAATACATGATGTGTTTATAATGGCATCAGTTCTGTATGAAGTTTGCTCCTGAAAGGAGAGAACTGTGTAGATAAGAACCTGATCCCTTAATCCTCTGCCTACAATTTTATACATTTGATGGTTAGCAGCATATTTCACAAACCAACATCTGGTCGTAGACATTTCAAATCATGTCTCTTCTTCACTCTCCAATTCATTCAGTGCTAGGCACCACAGGTCATATTTATATTATGACATGACCTTTGTCCTCATCTTTGTGTCATGATGTTGGGTGAGTTGGCATTTTGGGCTATAAGAGAATTCTTGGCATTTGCTCTTGTATCAGGATGGCTATCAATATTTTAACTAGACACAGAAGTGACTGCAAACCACATAAGTGTATCTTCCTGAACCCCAACAACATCTATGCCCATCTCAAATTCCCTTTTATCAGATCCCCAAAATACCTTTGCTCACTTGGAAGCCACTCTTTCAGCACAAGATATGCACAGAGAAGTAGCTAGATTGGAAGCAGACAACAGCCTAAGCAGATTATAGTTAACATATTGTGCTTTTCCAAATTTTACAATGTCTTATGGACCCTGCCTAGGGCCTTGGAAGAGACCTGTGCAAATGAGCTTAAACTTTATTAGCTTCTGGATAAATTTGCCTCTGCTTAAAGCTTGACCTGACCATAGACGTGTCTGCATTTTCAGGGTGGTTAGTGACCTAATTAGTATCAGTGGGGAAATATATTTCTGTCCTACTCTCCTCTCATGGAGACACCTGAGTGTAAAGTGTCAGGAAAAATATAAATTTCAAAGCATTTTTTATTTCTTCTGTGCTACTCAATGGTAGGTTTGGAGGTGAGGCTCTATGTTTTAGCTAAATACGATACGAGTATACGTGGGACTGAGTATGGAAGGAAAGAAATAAATTACACAATAAAGGAAAAATAATTGAGTTTGAAGACAGGCAGCATTCCCACTTTCTATCACTATGGATCAAACCATTCCAAACATAGTAGCTTTAAAGAAAATCTGTCATTTATTTTCTCCCATGATTCTGTGGGTTGACTGAGCTCAGCTGGGAAGCTCTTCTGCTCCATGTGATGTGAAGTGGGGTTGCATCTTCTGGAAGCTTGACTGTCCTGGTTCATCCAAGGTTGCTCACTCACATGGTTGGCAGTTGGTGCTACCAGCTGGGAGCTCAGCTGAGACTCTTGGCAATGGTGCCTTGGCCTTACTCCATGAGGCTGGTCAACATTATATGGACTTCTTACATGATGGCCCAAAGAGGCTCTAAGAGGGAGTGTTAGAACAAAAATGAAAATTGTAGGTCATTTAGGGCCCCGCCTTAAAAAGCTACACAGCATCATTTCTAAAACATCATATGGGTCAAAGGAAGCCACAGTCCAACCTAGATTCAGGGGAAGGAGAAACAGGCCCCACTTCCGATGGGATGAGTGGCAAAGAATGTGTGGCTACCACAGGAGGTAAGGATATCCAATGTTTTTACATTCTTACAGGGTTGTCACTTGACATCTGGATTGCAAGAAGAGAAATTAGCAAAGACAGGGAAATAATAACTGACACATAGTAGGTGCTTAAAATAGTTGATTGACTTAAAATTTATGGGCCAGGTTTTTCAGTCTGTGACTTTTAATATATGTGATCTTACATTTTAGATTCTTCCAAATGTTTATATAGTTGAGCCTTGGACAACACAGATTTGAACTGTGCAGGTCCACTTATATGTGGATTTTTTTCAATAAATACCTGTACTGTTTTCTATCTGTGGTTGGGAGTCTGTGGATGGAAGGCCAACTGTATGCATTTATCTATGCCATTTTGTATAGGATACTTGAGCATCTGGATTCTGGTATCCACAGGGTGTCCTCAAATCAATCTCCCATGGATACTAAGGGGCAATTCAAGTTTTTTGGGGAGTCAAAAATTACACATGGATTTTTGACCCCACAGGGGGTTGACACCCCTAACCCCAGTGTTGTTCAAGGGTCAACTGTAGTTTCAAATGCTCTGTTCTAGTCTCACAGTCATTCATCAAATCAAATCCTATGTTTTGGTTCAGAAAATCTGGTTACTGTACTTCTAGATCATTTGTCTGTGGTCTTGACTTGTTTAGCTCTCTGCCATTTGGGTTTCATGGTATCACTTAGAGCTCTGTTGCTTTATTTTCCACTTTTCATTGCTTACTAGGCATTTTTGGGCAGGGACAGGAGAGATGGCTCTTAAAGTTGAGGTTTTCCTCTATCCTGTAGGCTCAAAAACATGTTTGCAGTCTGAGGCAATCTGTCAAAAGAGGTGAGCTATCTGACAGTTGGAGTGATATCCCCAGCCATAGCATCCCACAGTATTTCTACTGACAATTAACAGGAGGGGGAAACTAATTTGCAAAACGAAACAAAACAAAATAAAAAAGAAAGAAAAACGTTAAGTTTGGAAGATGGATGGGGAATAAGAGACTTGTTTGTCCACATGAAATATTGGTTTGAGAGCAAGAGGAAGCTATGAGAACCATAAAGATGAGGTGGGAATAAAAACCCTTGATGCGTGCACAACTCACCTGGGATGAAAACCCAAGGCCATCCTGGAACCTGATATAACCATTCATGTCGTAATCTAAAGCCTTGTCAATGTATCGCAGGTGCACACCACATGACCAGGTGGGGAAAAAAAGAGGTGAAGCCAACTGGGAAGAGATGTGGCAGTTTCATCTTCAAAATACATGCATCCCAAGGTGCGAGTGTGCATCTGGTTTCTATTTCAGAACTTTTTACTAGTAGCTTTACCCAAAATGGGGCAGACAATTCCATGAGTTAGGGAGACCATATGTTAATGAGGGGCTGGCAGGGACATGGTGTGGCTGTGATGCGGAGGGACCCAGAAGGGCTCCTAGGGACCCAGAGGAGGAAATTAAAGGACCTGGGAGGAGGTGTCCAGACTGAAGTTTGCTTGGCACTGCCAAATCTTTAGGGAGTTCAAAGAATTTTGAAGAAATTGAAAAAAAAATTGTTTTGAGAACAATTGCATTTTCAACAAAGCTAAAATGCTTTTCTGATGTGGTATAGGTGAAAAATCATTGAATTCTAGAGCTGGAAGGGATTTTAGAGTCACCCAGGTCAGCTCTTCATTGACAGGTGTGTGAAATGGGTTATTGGACCTGTCCAAGGTTACAGAGTTTATGTGAGAGGCAGCCTGGAGGCCTACACTCTCGCCCTCTGTGCAGGACTTTTTCCTTAAATGCATGCTGCGCTATGGGACATCAGCCACATGAATGTGTTAAAACCCCTCTGCTCCCAGGTTGCTTGGCCACTTCCCTGCCCTTGATGACCAACTACATTGCATTTGTCCAGTGATCTTTGTTGAAATTCACATTTGGGAATGTTATTTTTAAGTGATGGTTCTAGGGGCACTGGAAGCCACTCTTAACGGTTTGGCAACATGGGAATATACTGGTTTTCCTCCAGAAAGCCATTGTCTCGACTATTATAAAGCAGTGCCCAAACAACAGCCCCCCCCCCAAGTGAATACAATCACTCTTTACCAGTGCACCTATGGGGCTACCCCTGAGCT
>NW_017731445.1:3234171-3235940 GCF_001890085.2 Hipposideros armiger | reverse complement strand
GAGAGAGAGGGAGAGAGGAAGGCTTTGTTGAGCATCTATTTTAGGCAAAGGATTATGATGGATGTTGTAGGTGATATAGGAAATGGACATGAACCCAGAACTTAAGAAACAGATGGTTAGGTAGGGCTGAAAGTGTAACTCTACTTTTTAAGAAAAAAGCATTTAAAGTGTTTAGCCAAAAGGTAGGAGAGCAGCTTGGTTTCACAGCTGAGGCTTCTGACCTGGGCCTGAGAAGCTGAGTATGCTGCGGTTGTGGAGAAGCCCCTGAATGCCAAAGGCTGCTGTGAACAGAGGCACCTCCTTCTAATCTCCAGGAGCCACAGGCAGAGAAGAGGATGCCTGGGTAGTCCCTGTTGCTACTGCCATTCCATAGGAAATTCTCCCAATTCTTTCAAAAAGGAGAACAATTTTTCAGATTTCCCTTTTTTTTCCCCCCCTACCTCTGGCATTTTCACTAGATATCAGTAAAAGAGAAACTGGGAAACAAATTAACTAGTGGTTTTTTAATACTTACCGTCACATTATTATCTGAATCTCTAAGAGTCCTTTAAAAAAAAAGGAAAAATGGACAACAAGTGCCTCATAAACGTCAAAACAGATTTTTCTCCTCCTGAAAGTCTACTCTTGTGGTCTCTGAGGCTTTCGCGTGCTTTGCTTTGTCGTATTCTCCTCGAAACTCCCATTGTGTGCTCTTTGAGGATCTAGCAGACTTGATGACATAGGACTCCTTCTCTGGATGGGGGAGTTCCTGGGAGCTCCATTTTTATACGGCCCCAGTGGGCTCAGAAGGGCCCACTTAGCTTGTCCTGGAAGGATACCCAATTGAAACCTTCAGTGACATGTCAAGGAGTGCAGGGCTTGGATGTGAGCTCTTGGCAGTGTTGAGCTGACATGAGCATCTGTCAGGCCTGCTTTTTTATGGCTCCCTCCAGACAGCTTGAAAGAGATGAAAAGGTTTATTGGATCCGAGGAAGAAAGTGGTCAGAAAAGAGCATGAGGACAGCGAGGCTCTTGCAGAGCTCAGGTTCCCCTCTGATGTCTCAGAACACGTGGGATGTTTTGCTGGCCAAGTGAGGTGTGTGCTTCACATTCTCATCCCCTCCCCGCTGCATCCTGCTGTCTTTCTCTCCCGCTCTCGCACCTCATGGGGAGCCATCTTGGTGCATTCTCTTTGGAGCCTATTATTTCTTTGTTTTGGGAAACTTGGAATCAGCCTGAGATCAACCATTTTGGTACTTTAAATGGGACGGGTGTCTTAGTCCTGTGTTTTTGGAGTACTTTCTAGAATGTGTAAGAGGGATAGAAATGCTATTGCCATCTTTGTGCAAGCCCTCTGGCCTCCTCTTAGAGCTCTGTGAAGCTGCTTGCTTCTCTTGGCTGTAGCTCGTGTTAGCTTTTTGGGCTCTGTGGCCTGCAGCCTCATTTGAAGGTCATTTTCACTGAATTTTACATATCCCTAACCACTTGATCCCTACCTGTTAGCTCTGCTTTATCCTAGGTTCCAGAAGCAACCCAGTCATTGGTTCGAGCAATTTTAGGAAAAGTGGTTTATCTCACATTTCTCAAAATAACATCTTTTTGTTGCCACTTATGATCTGACTCTGTGACTTTGTTCATTCATTCATTGTTTTTCTTTCCCTTTTTGTTTTTTTTTTAAGATTTTTTTTTTATTGGGGAATTGGGGGATGGAAACAGCACTGGGGAATTGGGGGAAGGGGAACAGACAAGTTGCTGTCGTTTTGTTCTTCAGTCTAGTTGTGGAGGACGTC